>NC_092092.1:28199898-28506363 GCF_045679555.1 Salvelinus alpinus
AGATGATCTCCGCATGTGTGGTTCCCACTGTTAAGTGAAGCATGGAGGAGGTGGTGTGATGGTGATTTGCTAGTGACACTGCCAGTGATTTATTTAGAATTCAAGGCACACTCACAGCAATACGCCATCGCATCTGGTTTGCGCTAAGTGGGACTACCATTTGTTTTTCAACAGGACAAATGACCCAACACACCTCCAGGCTGTGTAAGGGCTATTTGACCAAGGAGGAGAGTGATGGAGTGCTGCATCAGATGACCTGGCCTCCACAATCACCCAACCTCAACCCAATTGAGATGGTTTGGGATGAGTTGGACGGCAGAGTGAAGGAGAAGCAGCCAACAAGTGCTCAGCATATGTGGGAAGTCCTTCAAGACTGTTGGAAAAGCATTCCAGGTGAAGCTGGTTGAGAAAATGCCCAGAGTGTGCAAAGCTGTCATCAAGGCAAAGGGTGGCTACTTTGAAGAATCTCAAATATATATTTTGATTTGTTAACAGTTTTTTGGTTACTACATGATTTCATGTGTTATTTCATAGTTTTGAAGTCTTCACTATTATTCTACAATGTAGAAAATAGTAAAAATAAAGAAAAACCTTTGCATGAGTAGGTGTACAAACTTTTGACTGGTACTGTAGGTGTGTGCACATATACATACACCGGCAACAAGTTTACATGCAAAAACACAGACAGACTAGTGGTGGGGGGGTAAAAAAAAATCTAGTTACATATCGCAATATTATTTTTGGATAATATTACGTCGATATTTGACTCAAAGTATCAATTTGTAAAAATAACTGTAAGTATCATTAGCTAATGTTAGTCGGCTGTACCTGTGCAAAAACTCTATTTTTCATCCTATAGCTTAGCCACAATCTTCTTTTAAAAAGTGAGCCAATGTGTTTTCCTCACTTATTTCCATGACTGATCCAAAATAGTTCTCATGCTCTCTCGTGTCTCTGCAGCAGACATGGTGAGCAATATGTTTGGAAGATCAAATCGCAATAGATATAGAATTGCGAATCGTCGCAATACATATCGTATCGGCACAATACATATCGTATCGGCACAATACATATCGTATTGGGGTCACTTAGCTTTTATTTTAAAAAACAAGGACAATTCTATTTTTTGTCCATTAAATGAACATGAAATTGATCAGAAATACAGTGTAGACATGGTTAATTTTGTAAATTACTATTGTAGCTGGAAAAGGCAGATTTTTTTATGGAATATCTACATAGGTGTAGAGAGGCCCATTATCAGCAACCATCACTCCTGTGTTCCAATGGCACGTTTTGTTAGCTAATCCAAATGTATAATTTTAAAAGGCTAATTGATAATTAGAAAACCCTTTTGCAATATTTTAATATTTTAATCCTCACCTTCTTATCTTTCAAAATACATAAAGTCCTCTTAATTTAAACCATTTACCTCACTCAGACTACCAAAAAAATAACAAAGTTACCCAATTGGGGGAGGGAGGGGGTCAACCTCTTGTCGTTCAGGACGGCTGGCAGTCAAACCCATACATCGCTGTGAAGCGCAGAGCCTGAGCTATGACGTAATATATAGCATGTTACTGAGCTGGAGGGTTCCAATTTATACTTATCAGTACCCACATCTGCTATTTTCAACCCATATGCGAGTGTTAAGGGTTAAAAGACCAATCACAGTTGTAAACAAAGACACTATAAACATGATTATGGCAGGTTCACTGGAGTTCCATCTTCCAGGCTTTGAGTAAGGTCTTTTCAAGCATAGCCCTGCGCAAGTGAGCAACCAATCAACCACATCTATCACAGTGGAGCAGAACAAACTGATCATTATGTATGAGAAACAGACTTCCTGTGTAGGGTGCCCAATATAAAATCAGTCGGACTGATATCCTTAAGCCATCTAAGCTGTCATTAGGAACTGGCAAACAGAATGGCGTTTCTAAAGCCCCATTCAAATCAGTAATCATGTGTTCATTCATCAGTGCCATAGCCAGACGCATAGAACTGCCAGAACAACAACTGTGCAATGTGAGTAGATCGCCTGCATGCTACAAAGCTGATTACTTATTATTACCAGAGTCTGTTTCACTGTGAGTCAGCTGAGAACATCCAGTGATTACAGAGGGTCACAACTCAAAACCAAAAAGGACAATCAATTTGACGATCACCATAGTGTGTGCTTGTTTCTCCTCCCCACTCACCGTTCTTGCGTTCGTTGAGGGGGGGCAGGTTGTTGCTGGGCTGTAGGGTCAGCTCCTCCAGCTCATGGGTGACCGCCTCACTCTGGGGACTGGGCACCAGCAGACCCAACATCTCATAATCCCCCTCTGCTCTGGGCAGCCCCTGGGGCTCCATCTCCACAGGGGGGGGGGGGGGGGGGGGGTCAGGGGACTCCCTAGTAACCAGCAGGGGCAGTTACCGTCCTGGTGTGATGTCACGATGATCTCTGCATGGGAAGAGAGAATAGAATCTTTTTTCCCCCCATCTTTTTTTTTTAAACAAATCAAATTTTATTTGTCACATACACATGGTTAGCAGATGTTAATGCGAGTGTAGCGAAATGCTTGTGCTTCTGGTTCCGACAATGCAGTAATAACCAACAGGTAATCTAACCTAAAAATTCCACAACTACTACCTTATACACACAAGTGTAAAGGGATAAAGAATATGTACATAAAGATATATGAATGAGTGATGGTACAGAACGGCATAGGCAAGATGCAGTAGATGGTATAGAGTACAGTATATATATATATATATATGAGATGAGTAATGTAGGGTATGTAAACATAGTGGCATAGTTTAAAGTGGCTAGTGATACATGTATTACATAAAGATGGCAAGATGCAGTAGATGATATAGAGTACAGTATATACATATGAGATGAGTAATGTAGGGTATGTAAACATTATATTAAGTGGCATTGTTTAAAGTGGCTAGTGGTACATTTTTACATAATTTCCATCAATCCCCATTATTAAAGTGGCTGGAGTTGAGTCAGTATGTTGGCAGCGGCCACTAAATGTTAGTGATGGCTGTTTAACAGTCTGATGGCCTTGAGATTGAAAAACAGCTTCTGTCTCAGTCTCTCGGTCCCTGCTTTGATGCACCTGTACTGACCTCGCCTGACACAAAGAACAGAACAGGGACTTGTTCAAAGGCAAAATCAACTTTTACACTTAGAAATGAGTAAAGAATGTTACAACATGCCCTGGGATAAGAGTGTTCTTCTAAACTCAACATGATTTCCAGGTTGACATCAATGGCATGACTCCTCAACCTACTGGGAGTGGTGGTGTGGAATGTCTAATATAGAACCGACCACCTGAACGAGTTCTAACCATATTATTCATTTAGGAGGTATTGATGTGTGCGTGAGTAAAATACCCGCTTTAACCAACAGTTATAAGAAAGAAGCTCAGTCACTAAGATGAATGAATCGCCTAACTGATGGTGGTTTGAAACAGTGGGAATGGAAAGACTTAACCCTAGAACCGCCATAGGCCACTGAAAAAAAACATCTGCCAAAAGAAATAAGCTGTCCTGCTCCTTCCATGACTTTTCCTAAATGTTTGTATTTTACACTGCTCATTTGTCTGAATTTTGAAATCACAAACAGAAAAGTATTTAGAGCCTTTTTACCAGTTTTCACACCTATTCCCAACGTAACCCCCCCATGACAATGTGCTATAGGATGTTGGTACCCAGCCAGGCGCTAATGAGTCTCTCTCTCGCCCTCTCCTCACTGAATGACAAACGGATGAATGGATGATAATTGTGCACTTTAATTCACAATTAAATGTAAATTTGGCCAAACTGAATGATGAGGGTAGAGGTTATTTTCCTTTAGAAAGACAATAGTGTAATGAGGAGTTTGTGTATGCCTATTCCTCAGCAAATAATTTGTCCACGCACCTTGCGGGTTGATACCATTCTCTTATGTTTTACTTTGTAAAAAGAAGCTGTTATGGAACAGTTATATTAACTATAAATATTACTAATCAAATGTATTGTAAGGGAAACTAAAACATGCTGTGTTGCAGTAGGCCTTTAGAATAATGCAAAACATATCCTTTAACAAGTTGATGAGCGGGAAGAAAACGATGCCAGTCAGCCTGCACAGCCGGCTCATCGAAAGTACACATTTTCACACAAGTTAGCCCATTGTCAATTTAATCTTGTCAATCTGATGAGTGACTACATTAGGCCTATCTGTTATCAAATTGTACATGAATAGATGGGTGCATCTTGTAATTGAGAGATGCAGGGAAAGGAGCATAACTTTATGAAATCCTCCTTCCGAGTCACATGCAGGTAAAACATTTTGATTTCTATATAGTATCAGAAAGAGCTCAAAATTAAAAGAGTGCAGCTCGATTTCCAAATGTCACTTTTTCCAAGAAAATCCATGCATTCAGCACATGACCACTCGCGCAGCAGCATTGATCTGGCTACTACGCAAACACTAGTAACTAACTTAAAATGTAAATATGCTATTCTGTCATCAATGGCTGAACAGGCGATAGAAACGCAATGGTGCATGTTACTTCAATGAACTGAAGGATGAGGAGGATGATTGATTGATCTGAATGATGAGAGTGAATAGGATGATTGAATTTAGAACAATAGTGTAATGAAGAATTGTGGGCGGTCTAATTATTTTATTCTGAAAGGCTGGAAATGGTATATAATTTCCCCTTGCAGAGGCAAATCAGACACTGAGCCGAACCAAAACTAACGGACGCAATGATAGCATTGTAAATGCTGCAGAAAATAGCAGAGTTGGAGTTGGATTGGCGATTGAGCTTGAAATCGACTTTGCTGATGAAGAGTCTTCATCGGACTCTGATGTTGACTTCGAGCCTCGCCGCAGAGAAACCAGAACAGAGCCAACGGAGACGGTGATCCCAACTGCCAAGGAGAGACAGGAGTCTGGGAGGGATGGCACAATTTGGGTAGAAAAGAGGTGACGAGTGTGTGACATTCAGATGTTTCAGCACATCAGAGACTGTACTGTTGCTCATGGGCACAGAAAAGGAAACAGTACGTGGGATGAATCCACTGGATATCATAAGGTGAATGCACCAATTTGTAAGTCGCTCTGGATAAGAGCGTCTGCTAAATGACTTAAATGTTTAAAAAAATGAACTCAAACATTTATTGCACTTTTGTATGTCTGCCGGGCATTCGGCAGAAAGAGCATGGATGTGGTCTTTTTTGTCTGATAGGTATGGGGTGGACAATTCTGAGAGACCATGGCACACAACCGCTTCAGAGATGAGACACCTGCGGCAGGTGCACATGAAACAAGGCAAGTCAGTTAAGAACAAATTCATATTTACAATGATAGCCTACCCTGGGCCTCCCCTAACTTGGACGACGCTGGGCCAAATTGTGCGCCGCCCTATGGGACCCTCCATCACGGCCGGTTGTGATACAGCCCGGGATCGAACCAGGGTCTGCAGTGCCTTAGACCGCAGCACCACTCGGGAGCCCTTTGTAGAATTATACAAAACATATCCTTGACTACCTAAACAACTATTGTTATTTAATTATATATATTTGCACAAATATTTCTTCATGCAATTAATTATTTATAATAGTTTATGCACGTTGGTGCTTATGTTTGCACACCTTGCGGGTTGATATGCATCTGATGCAGTGGTGGGAAAAGAACCCAATTGTTATACTTGAGTAATGACTCAAGTAAAAGTCACCCAGTAAAATACTACTTGAGTAAAAGTATTTGGTTTTAAATATAATTAAGAATCAAAATTAAATGTAACTGCTCAAATATACAGGATCAGTGTCCCTATAACGGGACAGTTGAGCTAATGTGCGCTAATGTGATTAGCATGACAGTTGTAACAGCAAACTTTCCAGGACATAGACATGTATTATATGGGCAGAAAGCTGATATTCTTGCTAATTTAACTGCACTCTCCAATTTACAGTAGGTATTACAGTGAAAGAATGCCATGCTATTGTTTGAGGAGAGTGCACAGTTATGTACTTGAAAATGTATAAATAAACCAAATTAGGCACATTTGGGCAGACTTGATACAACATTTTGAACAGTAATACAATGGTTCATTGGATCAGTCTAAACCGTTGCACACACACACACACACACATACACACTGCTGCCATCTATTGGCCAAAATATAAATTGTGGCTAGACTCCTAAGTCATAATGGCGATACTTTTGCATTTCAAAGAAGGAACAAAAAATAAATAGATTTAAAAATAAATTTTTCTTTGTATTATCTTTTACCAGATTTAATGTGTTATATTCTCCTACATTAATTTCCCATTTCCACAAACTTCAAAGTGTTTCCTTTCAAATGGTATCAACAATATGCATATCCTTGCTTCAGGTCCCAAGTTACAGGCAGTTAGGTTTGGGTATGTCATTTTAGGTGAAATGATAAAGGGGGGTACGATCCTTAAGAGGTTTTAAAGTAAAAGTATAAATAATGTCAAATTCCTTAAATTAAGCAAACTTGAGGGCATAACTTTCTTGTTTTTTATTTTATTTAGGATAGCCAGGGGCACACTCCAACATAATTTACAAACAAAACGTGTGTTTAGCGAGTCCGCCAGATCAGAGGCAGTAGGGATGACCAGGGATGTTCTCTTGATAAGTGCATGAATTGGACCATTTTCCTGTCCTGCTAAGCATTACAAATGTTACAAGTACTGTTGGGTGTCCGGGAAAATGTATGGAGTAAAAAGTACATTCTTTTTTTTGGAATGTAATGAAGTAAAAGTTGTCAAAAATATAAAATAGTAAAGTACAGATACCCCAAAAAACTACTTATGTAGTACTTTATAGTATTTTTACTGAAGTACTTTACACCACTGATCTGATGCATATGCTAAATGGGACGCCCAGCAACGTTCTCTAGCGGGTACTTATAGGCTGAAAGGCCAGGCGGTTCTAGTGTTAAGGGAGCAAAACAAACAGTTTGGCAACTATAGTTCCTAATAACCGGTTTATGATGATGGTTCCGGTCCCACCACCAGCTCCATTCAGCCATTCAAACCACATCCATGTAGGGCTAAAGGGCACAATCCTGACATGTTGGTATTGGCATGGCACCATGCAGCTATGTTCTTACTTTGCTTCGCCTCTGGACTCAGAAACAGCACCAACATTCCAACCAATGTACCAACTTAAAGGACAAAGATTTTAAAAACGTCTACACACACACACGTCATAACTTTTGTTCACAACAACCACATAAAATAAATCTGTAACCAACTTCAGAATACAATACTTGAGACCATATCAGGGATTTTCTGTGAATCCCTTGAGGATTGTTGATTCTCTACATAGAAACATCCCTCTCTTCGTCTTTTGTTGCCATTCCGTTGCTGTAGTCCAATCGTTTCAATAATCGAATAACTTAATTGTTACATCTGTTGGATAATAAACATTATCTTACATGGTCCAGAAGACAGTGATTTGAGCACAGCCACTCCTAAAATGGCCACTGTTGCTAAGAGACCCAGCAGTATCACCCACACACACAAATACAAGAGTCAGTGTGTACAGATACAGAAGACACAACCACTGTTCTGCCATGTCTGACTTTAGTGTGCCTCAAGAGACAAATATCCATTAATCAGTATCTACGGTTATGTTTTCTTTTCCAATAAGAAAAACTGGTGACAGTGGGGACACTAGATACTACAGACGTCGATGAGTAACCAAGCAGCTATCAACCACACTATGCCTTATGCATTGGTTTACATGACTGTCAATCTACAGCAGTCTTTATTTCAGATCATATATACTGACCAAAGTGTCCCCACAAGTACATCTAAACACACAAATATTCACATTTCAAAAGGCAGGAAATTTATATAATCTGGTCAGTCAGCACTTGCCTTCCACCTCTCCTCAGCCAAACAGAGGTAGTCGAGCTCACCACATGAGCCAGTTAAAAAACAGTTCAAATGAAATGTTACTTTATCTTGAGGCTCTGGGTATTCAACGTATTATGTCACTGGAGACTGGGCCCAGGTTAGAACAATAAAGTCAGTCTGTCTGGTGGAGAAAAGATGGGCTGGAGACCGACTGTGATATTAGGGTTGCGCTGAAGAGGGTGCAAGGTTCTGAACGTAGCAGAAAACCCATTAGAGATTTAATGAATAGAGCTGACATGATCCCTAACTCCACGACATGATCCCTTACTAAGTTGTGTGTGTTCTAGGGTTGTAGCGGTCATGACTTTCTGTCAGCCGGTCAGTCATGCAAAAGACAATTGTTTTAGATGGTCATACCATTGTTCATTTAGCTATTGGATTTAGAATTTTAGGACCCCTTCAGGTATCTGTTTCTAATTTGTAATAAATTTGCAAACATTTCTAAAAACATTTTTTTGCTTTGTCATTATGAGGTAGTGTTTGTAGATTGACGAGGAAAACTCATTTAATCAATTTTAGAATAAGGTTGTTACACAACAAAATGTGGAAAAGTCAAAGGGTCTGAATACTTTCCAAATGCAAATCAAATTGTATTAGTCACATGCGCCGAATACAACAGGTGTAGACCTTACAGTGAAATGCTTACTTACGAGCCCCTAACCAATAAAAAAAAATATGCAGCAGTAAAAAATAATATATACAGGGGGGTGCCGGTACAGAGTCAGTGTGCACCGATTAGTTGAGGTCGTATGTACATATAGGTAGAGTTAATTAAAGTGACTATGCATAGATGACAACAGAGAGTGGCAGTGGTGTGGAGAGGGGAGGGGGTGTGCAATGTGAATAGTCTGGGTAGACATTTGAGTAGATGTTCAGGAGTCTTATGGCTTGGTGGTAGAAGCTGTTGAGAAGCCTCTTGGACCTAGACTTGGCGCGCCGGTAACGCTTGCCGTGTGGTAGCAGAGAGAACAGTCTATGACTAGGGTGGCTGGAGTCTGCACTGTATAGGACTATGCGTATTTGAGCTTATGTGTCAGGGTGTTTTGAATTAATCGTCACCTTAGAAAGCAGGATCCATTTCGTTGTGTTAGGATTTGAAACAACATCCACAACGACCACGTTGCCTTACCTCCCTACTCTTCTACATTTGCACACACTGTACATAGGTTTTTCTATTGTGTTATTGACTGTACATTTGTTTATGTGTAACTCTGTTGTTGTTTTTGTCGCACTTCTTTGCTTTATCTTGGCCAGGTCGCAGTTGTAAATGAGAAGTTGTTCTCAACTGGCCTACCTGGTTAAACAAAGGTGAAATAAAAATAAATATGTTGTTGAACTTCTTCAAATTGATCAATCACAGTGAGGCGAGTGTTAAAAGCCTGATATTGGTTTGCAGTTAAATGTTTGACGTGATTTTTCATTGCATTTACATTGATGTCAGAGTGGTTAGAGGGACAATAGAGCCCTGAGTACCAGGCCATTAGCGACCTGATGGTCGTTAGCAAGTTGGCTACTATCAACGCATGTCCAGAGTGTATAAGAAATTACCGTAAGTCAACAGTCATGTGGAATTTTACTATGGTCATGACTGCTGGCGTGGCGGTAATATGGTAACTGCAACAGCCCTGGTCTGTTCTACACAACATGAGTGATTCTGAAAGTTCCAGTGTTGTGCCCTAGTGAGGGGAGTGCAGCCCGCCACAGCTGGTTCTGAGTTTCTAAACGAGGACATTTCAAAAGAGGCTGTTGAGTCTCAGATTCAGCTCCTAAATTTTACCTGAACTCCCATTTCTTCCAGATTTAAGTAGTTGGCCCTTAATATCAGACTTAGGCCTAATATTATTGGAACCAACAGCGTAGACACTGTTCCTAGGCAGTCATTGAAAATAAGAATTTGTTCTCAACTGACTTGCCTAGTTAAATAAAGATCAAATAAAAAAATAAAAAATGTAGGTTGATGTAGCCTAATCTTTCTGTTTGAATGGTGTAGATACCTTTTCTACCTTGGATTGTTAATTTTATTAGTAAAAGGTCTTCCTGTTACTATTGCTAGACAACTGAATGTTGGCCAAAATGTGTTTATATAGCCTAATAGGAGTCTTAAAAAAAATATTAAGTTGTCGATTTAGTACCATTCGGTATGGAAACGTTCTCATAATGCCATTCCTTACCACCGCTGGAAGAAGGGGTGAAGGAGAAGATGGAGAGACTTCTGCCTGGGTCCAGCTGCTACAGCTGCAGCAGCACACTAAGCCATGGAGACAGACCTGGGAACAGAAGACAGAGACTATTTAAAATTACATTCTGCTACAAACTACAATTAATGCTCTATCAGAACTAAGAAAGCATTTTGTGCAAATTTGAATGTCGAAGACCTTGACCACCAACCTTTGTAAGATTTGTATCAGATCAGAAAATCATTAACGCATATGAACACAGTGGTCCCTGCAGCGTAGACTCAAACCGGTGTGATTAGAACGTGTAGTTACAATTGACGCAACAGTCAGCATTTGAGCTAGCCACACTTTTTTCACAAACAGTCTTTACAATGTTAGGTCCTCAATGTGAGCAGTTTATTATGGATGCAATGTTCAGAGTCACAGAAGTAGCATAACACAATTCTCATCCAAATCTGAAAATGTAGGCTACAATAGTGCTAATGCTAACTGAGTAAAGAGTGAGCTAACACTAGCGGTCATATATAGCCAACTATCGGCTGATAGAAACCATAATATGAATTAGCTAAATATTAATTACTACTTACAATTCATCACATCACGGGTGAGCTAACCAGTGATTGAAATAATTCAGTAAAATACTTTCTAAAAGTCAAAAGTAATCCCACAGTGGGTAGTTTGTGTGTGCCGCCATGTTCGTTTTTCTGCGTCAACCAAACATGAGGTGACAAGATGTGTTGGGTCTGTTTGCAGTATGCATGTTGAAGGGAGTGCGTCATCTACCATCATTCACTTACGGAAGTTTACTTGAAAGACGAGTGAACCATCCATTCTCCTCGTTTTGCTATAAACATTGTTTGTCTGACAGACATTTACGTGACACACAGAATGCATTGAATGATGTCAACAAACATGGCTCCACACAGAGAGCAAATGGCTTAGCATTAGCTCATCATAATCAGTACAACCTTCAAAAAATTAAGAACAAAAATAGACAACATGTAGTGTTGGTCCCATGTTTCATGAGCTGAAATAAAAAGATCACAGAAATGTTCCATACGCACAAAAGCGTATTTCTCTCAAATGTTGTGTTGGTGAGCATTTCTCCTTTGCCAAGATAATCCATCCACCTGACAGGTGTGGCATATCAAGAAGCTGGTTAAACAGCATGATCATTACACAGGTGCACCTTGTGCCGGGGACAATAAAAGGCCACTAAAATGCACATCACACAACACCACAGAGGTCTCAAGTTGAGGGAGCGTGCAATTGGTATGCTGACTGCAGGAATGTCCACCAGAGCTGTTGACAGACAAGTGAATATTAATTTCTCTACCATAAGCCACCTCCGTCAATTTAGAGAATTAGGCAGTATGTCCAACCAGCTTCACAGACCACATGTAACCACTCCAACCCAGGACCTCCACCTACAGGATCATCTGAGACCAGCCACACTGACAGCTGATGAAACTATGGGTTTGCAAAACCGAAGAATTTCTGCACAAACTGTGAGAAACCATCTCAGGGAAATTCATCTGCGTGCTCGTCGTCCTCACTAGGACCTGACTACAGTTCGGCGTCCTAACCGACTTCAGTGGGCAAATGCTCACCTTCGATAGCCACTGGCATGCTGGAGAAGTGTGCTCTTCACGGATGAATCCCAGTTTCAACTGTACCAGGCAGACGGCAGACAGCGTGTTTGGCGTCATGTGAGCGAATGTTTTGCTTATGTCAATGTTGTGAACAGAGAGCCCCATGGGGGCGGTGGGGTTAAAGTATGGGCAGGCATAAGTTAGACAACGAACACAATTGCATTTTTTTTATGGCAATTTGAACGCACAGAGATAACAGGGGGCCCATTGTCGTGCCAATCACCTGCCATCAGCTCATGTTTCAGCATGATAATGCACGGCCCCATGTCGCAAGGATCTGTACACAATTCCAGGAAGCTGTAAATGTCCCAGTTCTTCCATGGCCTGCATACTCACCAGACATGCCACCCATTGAGCTATAGAAAGGAGGATATATAAATAAAACAATATTACAAGTAACATAACTGAACAGCTCCACAAGCAGGCAGGGCAGAGATATGCAGGCCAAATTAATACACAGGTCAATGCAATGGTCATGATAGGACCAGGACATTTTCAAAGAATACAACAAAAGCTAATACTTATTTGATGCCATTAGCATTAGCATTGTTTTACAGAACTATTAGAAAAATGTATGAAGGTTATGAAATCAGTTCCTTGTGTGAAATCAGTTCCTTGTAAAACTAAACCGTCTAGTGTTCAGCGAAATAACAACACAATGTCAAATACTGGTAGCCTCGTCAAATAATTTACATCCGATCACATTAACCGTTACTCTCTCGCGGGAATTTCACTAACGGTCCGTATGTAACCAAACGTAGCTGCTGCTCATTCCGTTTGCTAAAAAATTGATAAATGGTTCTAATCTTTTTATTTAAAAGGCCCGTGTCCATAGAGACACATACCAGCTCTGCTACACCTGCACCTGTCGACGACACAAGTTGTTCTGCTTCCACGAGCACATCCAATGCTAACATCAGTAATTCTACATTTGTTTTTAGCCCAGCTAGCATGGACACTGACAGTTGCGAATCTGATGCAGCCGAAGAGTTACTGCCCCCTTACCCGGTAAAGCACCGAAAAGACAGGGACGTTGGACCATCGAAGAAGAGCAAATATGATGAGAACCACATTGATTTGGGGTTCACTTATATTGGGTGTAGTGCCTTTCCTCAGCCACAGTGTTATATGTGCAAAAGTACTATCTCACAACTCGATGAAACCTTCACTCTTGCACACACATTTAGAAACAAAACATGCCAATTTGAAATAAGCCACAGGAGTTTTTTGAGCGAGAATTAAGACTACTTTTGAGTAGTATGACATGTATAAAAGCAACAGATACCATTAATAAGAAGGGTCTAGAAGCGTCTTATATGGTGAGTTACCGAGTGGTTAGGACAGGCAAGCCCCATACCATTGTGGAGGACTTAATTATTCCTGCTGCCGTGGATATGGCTGGGACAATGCTGGGGGGAAAAGGCCAAAAAAACTATACAGACAATGCCTTCAACAAACTCTGTTTCACAAAGCATCAGTGACATGGCATTAGATGTTTTGAAACGATTCCTGTTTCGCATACAAGGCAGTGAATCTATGCATTACAGCTGGATGAGTCAGATGTGGCAGGCCTGGCACAGCTCCTGGTATATGTCCGTTACATTTATGGGGGGGTCAATTAAGGAAGACATCCTCTTCTGCAAACCAGATGAGGATATTTTTAAAGTACTGGACAGCTTTGTGACATCAAATGGACTTTGGTGGTCAAGATGTGATGGTATCTGTACTGATGGTGCAAAAGCCATGACAGGGAGACATAGGAGTGGTAACGCACGTGCAAGCAGTTGCTCCCGACGCCACTTGGGTACACTGCAGCATCCACCGAGAGGCTCTTGCTGCCAAAGGAATGCCTGACAGCTTGAAAGACATTTTGGACACTACATTGAAAATGGTTAACTTTGTTAAAGCAAGGTACCTGAACTCTTGTGTATTTTCTGCACTATGCAATGATATGGTCAGCGACCATGTAACGCTTTTACAACATACAGAAGTGCGCTGGTTATCAAGGGGCAAAGTATTAACACGTTTTTTTTAATTGAGAGATGAGCTTAAAGTTCTTTACTGACCATAAGTTTCACTTGTCTGACCGCTTGCATGATGATGAGTTTCTCACACGACTGGCCTATCTGGGTGATGTTTTTTTCTCGCCTGAATGATCTGAAGCTAGGATTACAGGGACACTCCGCAACTATATTCAATGTGCGGGACAAAATTGAGGCTATGATTAAGTTGGAGCTCTTCTCTATCTGCATTAACAAGGACAACACACAAGTATTCCCATCATTCTATGATTTTTTGTGTGCAAATGAACAAGTTTACGGACAATGTCAAATGTGAGATTGAGTGAGTTGGGTACGCAATTACGCAGGTACTTTCCCGAAACGGATGACACAAACAACTGGATTCGTTATCCCTTTATGCCCTACCTCCAGTTCACTTACTGATATCTGAACAAGAGAGCCTAGTCGAAATTGCAACAAGCGGTTCTGTGAAAATTGAATTTAAAATCAGAAGCCACTGCCAGATTTCTGTTCTGGGCTGCGCTGAGCGTGTCCTTCCTTGGCAAATCGCGCTAAGACACTGATGCCCTTTGCAACCATGTACCTATGTGAGAGTGGATTCTCGGCCCTCACTAGCATGAAAACTAAATACAGGCACAGACTGTGTGGAAAATGATTTAAGACAGACTCTCCAATACAACACAACATTGCAGAGTTATGTGCATCCTTTCAAGCAAACCCTTCAAATTAACCTGTGGTGAGTTATTCACAATTTTCAATTAACAAATAAGGTTTTATATGTAAGATGGTTAAATAAAGAGCAAGATTATTATTATTTGTGCCCTGGTCCTATAAGAGCGCTTTGTCACTTCCCACGAGCCGGGTTGTGACAAAAACTTACACTCATTCTTATGTTTAATAAATGTACTGTATAGTGTGTGGTAGGCTTATAATTATAGCAAAAAAACTACATTTGTGAGTGCAGTGACCCTGGTGCTAGAGAGGGTACGCAGCTGGAGGTTGAATGTTTGAAGGGGTACGGGATTATAAAAAGTTTTGGAACCACTGTTCTGTGAATTAATGAGGCGGAACGTACCTCATTTCAAACTGTTGTTAGAAAATCATGTAAAATTGACAAGTTGAAACACACCCTATTGTTAATTAGCAGGCAGCTTGTCTTGGTTTGACAGCAGTTGTCCTGTTGCGTAACAATCACATTTAGGAACAGTGAGTAAATTCTGACATCACGCGCATAAGAAAACTCACGCTGGGGAAACCATTAAGAGATATTTGGAACTCACAAGTAAAAAGGACAAAGGGATTCTCTGGTACAGCTATGTGCACCACGTCATTGTGCTCTTGCTCTGCTGTATGTGATTCTTGCTAGCGGTCACTCAAATGGCGAGGGGCTGAATCTGATTGGCTGGAACTTGAATTGCTAGGGTGCTGGCCCATGTGGGGGGAAATGTAGAAGAAAAAAAATGACAGTACAGCTTACTGAAAACAGACGCTTTCAAACTAGGGATTTCGTGACTAATTGAGGTAACAGTAATTCTGCATGTATAAACTAGACATTGACACACTCAGCCCAAAGCGGGGGGGGGGGGGTGTCAAAAAAAAATACTAGTCGCCAAAGTACCAAAGCATACAGGCTACCTGAGACAAAAACAGAGGTATTGCAAAGGAACACCGGGACTGCAGCGGCAAGTGACGGTTGCTATAGCAACAGCATGCTGCGGTCTTTGTGGCGATGGGATGAAGGGGTGTTCTGGAGGAGGGGGGAGAGAGAGAGCCAGAGAGCGTAATGTTTACTGATCATTTTTATTGTTTATTTCACTTTTGTTTATCATCTCCTTCACTTGCTTTGGCAATGACAACATATGTTTCCCATGCCAATAAAGGACTTACATTGAAATTGAATTGAGAGTCAGAGCCAGGAAGCCAGCGAGCCAGAGTTTGAGTGTAATGTTTACTATTAATGTTTGTTGTTTATTATCTATTTCACTTGCTTTTGCAATGTAAACATATGTTTCCCATGCCAACAAAGTCCCTTAAATTGAAATACAGAAAGGAGACACAGTAGCTGGAGAAGCTCTCACCTACATGAGGGGCTCTTTACTGAAAGGCAAACTGTGACAGTAGCACCAACCAGTTCAAACAAGATATAAAACACCTCAGAACTCAGTTTTTTCGAAGCTACAGAGGATCTAGTGCACTCTCCTCAGGTCCTGGGCTGCCAATGGCCACAATCAATGCACCCTGAACAGATAGTGTGTGTGTGCGCGTCATGTTAAAACACCTGATTCAACTCATCAAGGTATTGGTGATCGTTGAATCAGGAGGAGTTTTTATTGTTGGGCTGGAACAAAACAGTGAGCATGCACAAAACTTGTTGCTCTCCAGGAGCACAGTTGCTGACTGACCACTGAAGATTGAGGTCAACAGGTTTGTTTACATTCAAACAGAGGGAAGTACCTGGTCCCCTCAGAGGGAAAGCAAACATCATGCATGACTAGACAATGTGTGGTAAATATCAACCATGCTCCTACCCAACTGCTCTGTCCTGCTATGGGCATTAGCAACGAGTACCATGTGTTCATCAAAGAGAAACCCACAGAAGGTACAAGGTGGTGCCCAGCTAGGCCTAATGGTAGATGGCTTTGGAGATTATAGGTGTATGTAAATGTGCTGGTGTTTACAATTCAGCTTTAAAATACTGTTGTTTTGCGCTTTCATAAAACTGAAGGTTGTTGGGTGCAAAGTCTACAAGGGTCTAAGTGTGCTGTGCATGATCATGCACGAGGGTGTGTATGACAAATCGATTACCTTCTGCTCCTGCCTAGTAGTATCCTACTGATCCAGTATGTGGTGACCCAGCAGTCTTAAAGTAACAATACAAGGTCCATATCACCAACTATGGGCATACAGACGCAGGATGGAGACATACACCTAACAGTACACAACTTTGCAATTAATATATCATAATAGCAGTCTACAGCCTGGGATAACATAGTTCCAGAATATCAAAGAAACAATAAGACAGCTTGAACTAAACACATTCTCCCACAGGGTCTGGGATTGCCCCTTCCTCATCATTACAAAGAAGAGGTCATAGGTCAGCTAAGTATCTATACACAACACAAGCCCCTCTCCAGTCTGTAAAGGGGTTATGCTACTCCAGGCTACTGCAGTGGTAACATGCTTCATATTCACTACAGGGAGGGACTCCTCCTCACACCGTCTTTAGGTAAATACCCACCCAGTATTCTGCTCTCTGTTCAGTCAGGGTGGTCTAGTCTCTCTCGGCAGACTTCAACACACAATCTCCTGGTGTGTGTGTCAGATATAAAACCAGTCCCTTTGCAGCAAGTCACAGCCCAGTAACAGTATCTTGTGCTGTAGACATTTATTGCCCCTCAATCCCAATCCTAGCGATTTGAAGTTGGTTTCTCAGAGACTGAAATAGCCCACAAGTCTGGTCCAACAAAAATTACAGCTTTTTCTTGAGATAAGGCCAATGCTGATGTTATTATGGTTCATGTCTGAGTCAGAGGTGTAAAGTACTTAAGTAAAAATAGTTTTCTGGGGCATCTTTACTATGTCTTTTTGACAACTTTTACTTCAATACATTCCTAAAGGAAATAATGTACTTTTTAAACCATACATTTTCTCTGACACCCAAAAGTACTCATTACATTTTGAATGCTTGGCAGGCAAGGAAAATGGTCCAATTCACACATTTATCAAGAGAACATCCCTGGTCATCCCTACTGCCTCTGATCTGGTGGACTCACTAAACGCAAATGCTTTGATTGTAAATTATGTTGGAGTGTGCCCCTGGCTATCCATCCATTTTTTTTTTTTTTTATTGAGGCATCTGGTTTGCTTAATATTTAACTTATATTTAAAGTATATTTAAATCCAAATACGTTTAGACTTTTACTCAAGTAGTATTTTACTGCATAGAGTTCACATTTACATTACATTTAAGTCATTTAGCAGACGCTCTTATCCAGAGCGACTTACAAATTGGTGCATTCACCTTATGATATCCAGTGGAACAACCACTTTACAATAGTGCATCTAACTCTTTTAAGGGGGGGGGGGGTTAGAAGGATTACTTTATCCTATCCTAGGTATTCCTTAAAGAGGTGGGGTTTCAGGTGTCTCCGGAAGGTGGTGATTGACTCCGCTGACCTGGCGTCGTGAGGGAGTTTGTTCCACCATTGGGGTGCCAGAGCAGCGAACAGTTTTGACTGGGCTGAGCGGGAACTGTACTTCCTCAGAGGTAGGGAGGCGAGCAGGCCAGAGGTGGATGAACGCAGTGCCCTTGTTTGGGTGTAGGGCCTGATCAGAGCCTGAAGGTACGGAGGTGCCGTTCCCCTCACAGCTCCGTAGGCAAGCACCATGGTCTTGTAGCGGATGCGAGCTTCAACTGGAAGCCAGTGGAGAGAGCGGAGGAGCGGGGTGACGTGAGAGAACTTGGGAAAGTTGAACACCAGACGGGCTGCGGCGTTCTGGATGAGTTGTAGGGGTTTAATGGCACAGGCAGGGAGCCCAGCCAACAGCGAGTTGCAGTAATCCAGACGGGAGATGACAAGTGCCTGGATTAGGACCTGCGCCGCTTCCTGCGTGAGGCAGGGTCGTACTCTGCGAATGTTGTAGAGCATGAACCTACAGGAACGGGTCACCGCCTTGATGTTAGTTGAGAACGACAGGGTGTTGTCCAGGATCACGCCAAGGTTCTTAGCACTCTGGGAGGAGGACACAATGGAGTTGTCAACCGTGATGGCGAGATCATGGAACGGGCAGTCCTTCCCCGGGAGGAAGAGCAGCTCCGTCTTGCCGAGGTTCAGCTTGAGGTGGTGATCCGTCATCCACACTGATATGTCTGCCAGACATGCAGAGATGCGATTCACAGAATTCACAGTTCACTAAAGTGAAGTCTGCTCTATCACCTCAGCCAGCTGGCCAGACAGACCATTTCCTGCTAGACAACTGCTTTCACCCCCGCCACCCAAAAAAATCAATACAGACAAGATAAAAGGTCCCGTGTAGCTCAGTTGGTTGAGCATGGCACTTGCAACTCCAGGGTTGTGGGTTCGACTCCCACTAGTACAACTCACTGCCGTAAGTCGCTCTGGATAAGATCATCTGCTAAATAAGTCAAATGTCAAATGTAAATACAAAACCAAAACCACTCACGTCCCGCCTACTCCTTGAGGGAAATAAGTTATTGCGTGGAACGTGACAGTGACTCTACTGACTTCTAGAGAGAGACAGGCACAACAAACCTAGCCTAATCTGTGACCCATGAGGCCATATCACAACAAACAGAGAAAATAGGCAGAAATCCAAGAGGAGAAGGCATCTATTAATATATAGACCGAAGGTTACAGTTCATTGATACATCATAAGAGGTTTAAATTGGGTGGATGGTTCAGGTTACTCTGGTGTGAAGGTTAGAACCGGATAAGATTTTTTTGTGTGCAGGAAAAACAGAACCTAACTCTGGCAACCAATGAACCACCAATCAAGACATTGTTAGGATGAGGAGAGAAGCTTTAAAAACTTGGCAACATCAGTTAGAAGTAAAAAGTTTGGCAAGACAGATGATAATCACAACGTAGTATGCCAGAACAATTCACTATTGTTTTCCTCACCATCTGTTAGCTTCATAAGGCAGAGCCATATGTGACTCCGACGAAGTCCTATGCAAAATCTCAAATCTACCTTATCCCATTTCAAGCAAGACTGTTGTCAGGTGAGGTGTTTGTGTTGTGTGTGTCATCATCCAGTGACGTGTTGCAGGCAGCAACCACTTCACTCTCAGCCTCACTTTCATCTTTAGCTTCTTTGATCTGCCAGTCTCTCTTTGGTGCTAGTTATCCCAAGGCCATATCCCAAGGGGCTGGCTCATCCTCACTCACCCATTTATGACAGACCTAAATTGACCTCGCCGAGTTACCTGTGTGCAGAGTCAAGCATTCCCAGTGCTAACAGTTGACAAAAGATGTGCCAGCCCTTTAACAGATATCCTTCGTGATATTGAAGCAAATGCGGTAGGATATCAAAGAGTTGACTTGCTAGCTGCTAACGTTACATTGTAACAGGTGGCATTACTGGGAGGTCTAGAGATAACACAGTATACACAAAAAACATTGAGTTCAATTCACTAGCGGTTACTGGTAGGCTCAGGGTGAAAGAAAAGACACGGAACAATATTGTCATCTTGTAATTTAAATCAGTTTACACATTGTCTACTGTGGCTTTAACCACTCGCACTGGTAGCTAACTAGCTCGCTGTATTCTGCATGGCATGACTGCATCAACAACCTCTGCACTCACTAACGCTACTCTGCTACTAGCCATGCTGCTAGTTCTGCTCGCACGTTAAAAACAAGACAGCCCTACCCAGTTCAAATATCTTACCCAATTCCTTCGCATTGCCGTATGAAAGGGGTTATCATTCGATTCAACGACACACTGCAATTGATGTCGAGGAGAATGTCTTGTGTTTTTTAGGAAATCGGAAGTTTCATTCGCGGAATAAAATGGCTCCTGCTGATATGTTCAGATAAATTTGGTGACGTAATCAGTAGTCAAACGGAAGCTTTGCGTTACCTCACTTGCATTCAAGACACAGGGGGCGCTCGAGTCTTCAATTTAGATGGCAAATCATTCCACACCCCAAAGCCATACATAAGTGTATAACTAAATGTTTATCGTTGGCAGCTATATATATCCTATAACTCTGAGCAAACAAAGAATTAAAAATCATGAAGCACTTTCTGGCAAGTTTATTTTGCAAGAGATAAGACCAAACGATGAGTCCGTATGTAGAGCCAATGTTCAATACCTGCATATTTTAATAGAGCCCTAGTCTAGTTCTGACAAACAGTATAAAAATGTTTCATTACCAACATTATCAGACAATTCATTCATCATAATAAAACCTAGCATTTAAACACTGCATTGTTGAGTAAGAGCTTGTAACTAAGCATTTCCCTGGACAGTTTTAATATCTGTCGTATGCTGTAAATGCAACAAATAAACCTTCATTTGTTTTAAAACAGGGGTGTCAAACTAATTTTGCCCCGGGGCCGCATTCGATCATCAATGAGGTTCGGAGGGCCGCACTGAAAATGTGTTATATTTCCTTGCTGTCAAAACTGGAATTTTAAATGCTCCAGTTTCTATTTGGTTTTAGTAATTTGAAAGTATATTGACTTCGTTCCTCCCACACATTTCTTTTATTGTTTTTATGAAACCACCCACAGACCGGATGCTTCACACCCGATTTAAAACACTTTCTGCTTACTGACTTCTCTGTATCAGCAGTTTTCCACTACAGTACTGCAAGTATCAAATCCAACAGCAGATCCTACATATAATTCAGCGCATGTAAGCAAAACATCCATTTACATATTCAAAGATTTACAAAGTCAAAGTTGGAAAACAACATTTTTAAATTCACAAACACGTACAATGACAACACAATTGAGGTCAGTCCATACACAAGGCACAGTTCCTTCCATAGTCTTTCTAAAAGTCAAACCTGAGCATAGCTGATATCACATGTCAGCCTCTGTTCCTTTTAAGTGTATGACTATTTACTTTTCTGTGCAGGGGCAGGGATGTCCACAGTATTATGCAGGAACTCATAGAGCGACTTCCCATTGCCAGCATGTCCCAGAATCTGTGCTAGCCTTTCCTGGCTCAGTTTGGCTAGGTGTGCCAGGCTATCTGCGTGTTTAACCAGAGCCCTGTAGTTCTTCGCATTAACCCCTGGCATCCGAAGCAGGAAGTCGTATGGCCCAGGGTTGAAGAGGTCAGCTGACTCTGCCACCGTGTCCGACTCGGCCGTGATGGCCTGGGCGGCGGCGGCATCCGGTTCGGGTCGACCTTTCTTCAGCTCCTGGAAAAGTTCTGCGGTGGCGTGTGGGGAGGGGCACCAAAGGATCCTGAGGCGGGGGAAGTGCAGGGTGAGGAGGGTCAGCTTGGAGGTGACGTCGTTAGCTGAGATCTCCTGGCGGAAGTCGGTGCGGGCCACCAGGGAAAAGGGCTTGGCCGAGTCGAACTCGATCAGCAGGACGGGCTTCCGGTAGTACCGCGTCATGGACAGGCACTGGGTGTAGAGGCGTCCGCTCTGAAGCGAGCCAATCAGGTCACTGACGCTCTTGCGCTCCACGCAGGTGTCGGCAGTGAGGATGTAATCGCCCACCTCCAGGGTGACAGGCTCAATGTCCAGGCCGCGTCGGTGGAGGAGGGACGGGAGCTCACTGCGGAACTCACGCATGTCCACAATCACACGGGAAGGCTCCTTGGGCTGCTCCTGGCCCCCTGATTGGAGAGACATGACATTAAATTATATCAACCAATCAGACTCAGATAGATGATGTGGATTGTAAGACCTCCCGTCCCACAGTGTAATGAATCAGATAAGATGTCATCACATCACTTACCTGCTTTGCGTGTGTTGGTAATAGAGTAAGCAGGCTCCTGACTCCTGCTCAGATCCAGGTTGGTGTCTTCTCTTCCCTCTCTCTCCTCAGGAACCACCATAGTGGCCTTCTCCCTGCAATCACACACACACAGACACCCCGTCAGTCAGCACAGCTCACAAACTAACACATGGTATGGAAACTGCAGGATGATCATAATATAATGCAGCAGATGTCTTACCTGATGAGGTGTTCAAAGGCTTGTTTCTCTTTAGCCAGACCAGTCAGGTACCTCTGCTCCTCTGTGGAGCCACCATAGATCAGGAAGTACACCCTGAGAGGAGGAGGAAATGCTTCATGAGTGACTTCATCTGGGGAAAAAACAACATGTAATTCACAAGATCTGTGTAAAATGAATAAGGGGATAAAGGTTTTGTTTGATTACCTCAGTGGTTTCCCCGGTCTGGAGGCTTTGTAAATCTCCAGCTGACGAACAAAGCTGAGCTCGGCGTCATAAAGCACCACGAAACTGGGCTCCACCTCGTGCAGTACCCGCGTCAGACTGTAGGGGTCAGTGCAACCCCTCAGAGGGTGGATAACAGTCAATGGCTCTTTCAGAACACCGTAGTAGGCATCAGACGACAAGTCTAACTTTAGCTCCTCCTCCTCCTTTTCCAACAGGCCTCCCTCATCCCCACTGCTGCCCATCACTTCTCCCTCATCCCCCTCTCTGTTGCCAACCATTTGAGTCAGGGTCAGAGACGGCCTCTTTTTACTCTTTGAGTTCAGCGTGGTTGCCGCCTTCCCTTTGGCTTTTTTGCCTTTGGTCTCTTTCTCAGGCTGTTGTTTCCTGGACCAACCCTGGCCCTGTTGTTTGTGTGCGTCTGGGTCGAACAGGGCATCTCTTTTGCCAATGGTGCGAGCGTAGAGTCTATTGAGTAGGGAGTCTGAGCCACGACTGATGTACTCATGAAGCTGAGCACAGGTTCTGTCATCACTGGCACAGATCAAGATGTGGCCTGGGGAATCAGACAAAGAATAGTGAGACTCACCACCTAGGACTGAACAGTTTACCAACGCATGTCATAGCTTTGGTAGGAATATGTTACGCTTTCTGTGTCCATATACAATACTTTATCTATATTGTAATCTGCTAGTGGCTGACCTGGTTTGAGTTCAGAGCTCTTGTTCTCCTTCTCTATCTCCTGCAGCACCTCTGTCAGAGCCTCCCACTTTGGGTTCTGTTCCAGCACCAGCACCCTCTTCACCTCTGGGGCAGACACACAAAAATAATTTTATTCAGCTCCAGAAAGCATAAAATAAAATTGTATTGTTCGCATACACATTTTTTGCAGATGTTATCGCGGGTGTAGCGAAATGTTCATGAAGCTCTTCCTCTGAAAGAAATAGAATTACATATAATATAGCCATAGAGATTGTGCTTGAATGTATATTTTGAGAGCAGTTAGTTACCTGAAGTGCTTTGTTGTTTTTCTGTGTCAGCTCCCACCTTGAGTTTCTTCTTGGACTCAGGAATGCAATACACCCGACTCCTGGCGTTAATAAACATGGAGGTGCTGGAGTCCAGGAACAACCACCCTGTTGAAATGAACCACAGGCAAGTGACATTTTTCCTTGAATCAGCATCTAGGGCTACCAACATAATGGAAGGGGAAACACAGAGACCTTCATATGATAGCTCTCCAATGAAACTAAGCAATGCAGTTAGCTATTCATATTCTCTCACTCTCCAAGGACAGTTCTTACAACTTCTTACCAGAGTTGCTTCCAAAGTTTTTCTGGCTGGAGCGGAGTGACTCGAGGAGGTTGAGGAAGGTGACACAGTCGTACTGGGTGAGGTAGAGCAGCAGGGTACGTAAGATCTTCAGGTCCTGGACCAAAGACTTGGTCTTGGCTCCCAGCTGGTGCCACAGAGGGTCCAGGTAGTGACGGATGGTCTGGGGGTCAAACAGGCACAACAAACAGGAATATGAGAGGAAATCTGTAAGTGGTCAATAGATTACAGTGGATGCCTTGATTTAATGTCTGGAGTAGAGGTCGACCGATTAATCAGAATGGCCGATTAATTAGGGGTGATTTCAAGTTTTCATAACAATCGGTAATCGGCATTTTTGGACACGATTACATAGCACTCCACGAGGAGACTGCGTGGCAGGCTGACTACCTGTTACGCGAGTGCAGCAAGGAGCCAAGGTAAGTTGCTAGCTAGCATTAAACTTATCATATAAAAAAACAATCAATCTTAACATAATTACTAGTTAACTACACATGGTTGTTGATATTACTTGTTTATCTAGCTTGCCCTGCGTTGCATAAAATCGATGCGGTGCCTGTGAATTTATCATCGAATCACAGCCTACTTCGCCAAACGGGTGATGATTTAACAAGCGCATTCGCAAAAAAAGCACTGTGTACCTAACCATAAACATCAATGCCTTTCTTAAAATCAATACACAAGTATATATTTTTAAACCTGCATATTTAGTTAATATTGCCTGCTAACATGAATTTATTTTAACTAGGGAAATTGTGTCAATTCTCTTGCATTCTGTGCAAGAAGAGCCAGAATTGTACATAATTATGACATAACATTGAAGGTTGTGCATTGTAACAGCAATATTTAGACTTATGGATGCCACCCTGAACGGTTCCGTATTTCACTGAAAGAATAAACGTTTTGTTTTTGAAATGCGACCATATTAATGATCTAAGGCTCGTATTTCTGTGTGTTATTATATTATAATTAAGTCTATGATTTTATAGAGCAATCTGACTGAGCGGTGGTAGGCAGCAGCACGCTCCTAAGCATTCATTCAAACAGCACTTTCCTGCATTTGCCAGCAGCTCTTCGCTGTGCTTCAAGCATTGCGCTGTTCATGACTTCAAGCCTATCAACTCCAGAGATTAGGCTGGCAATACTATAGTGCCTATAAGAGCATCCAATAGTCAAAGGTATATGAAATACAAATGGTATAGAGAGAAATAGTCCTATAATTCCTATAATAACTACAACCTAAAACTTCTTACCTGGGAATATTGAAGACTCATGTTAAAAGGAACCATCAGCTTTCATATGTTCTCATGTTCTGAGCAAGGAACTTAAACGTTAGCTTTTTTACATGGCAAATATTGCACTTTTACTTTCTTCTCCAACAGTTTGTTTTTGCATTATTTAAACCAAATTGAACATGTTTCATTATTTATTTGAGACTAAATTGATTTTATTGATGTATTATATTAAGTTAAAATAAAAGTGTTCATTCAGTATTGTTGTAATTGTCATTATTACAAATATATATATATATATATATATATATATATATATATATATATATACAGTGGGGAGAACAAGTATTTAATACACTGCCGATTTTGCAGGTTTTCCTACTTACAAAGCATGTAGAGGTCTGTAATTTTTATCATAGGTACACTTCAACTGTGAGAGACGGAATCTAAAATCATAAGGTGAATGCACCAATTTGTAAGTCGCTCTGGATAAGAGCGTCTGCTAAATGACTTAAATGTAAATGTTAAATGTAAAACAAAAATCCAGAAAATCACATTGTATGATTTTTAAGTAATTAATTTGCATTTTATTGCATGACATAAGTATTTGATACATCAGAAAAGCAGAACTTAATATTTGGTACAGAAACCTTTGTTTGCAATTACAGAGATCATAGGTTTCCTGTAGTTCTTGACCAGGTTTGCACACACTGCAGCAGGGATTTTGGCCCACTCCTCCATACAGACCTTCTCCAGATCCTTTAGGATCCTTTTTTTGGGTCCTCCAATAATCGGTATCGGCATTGAAAAATCATAATCGGTCGACCTCTAGTCTGGAGACGAGCAGTGTATTTTTATATCACTAACGCTAATATAAAGAACACTAAATGTACATTCACATTGAGTTGTGTTATGTATACAATGGTTATTGCTGAACTGCAAGAAGTTGTAGTTAGTTTACTCCAGTGGGTATTGATGCTTAATTCCTATGTAACTAACAAGTCTGACCTTTTCGAAGGCATTCCCAAGGGTATTCTCCAGGGAGAGGTCCTCTGCCTCCAGCGTGGGGTTGTAGCGCTTCAGCTCCTTCAGACAGGCGTTCATGATGTCCAGGACAGAGCTCTGGATGGCCCTCATGGCCGGGGTCAAAGACACATGCAGCTCCACCACGTCTGGCTTGTGTCTGTCCAAAACCGAGTTCACTGACGCCTGGAACCTGAAAGAGGCGGGGAGACAGAGAGAAAAAGAGAGAGATGGGAGCAGAGAGAGAGAACTATCCATCATCATCAATAATCCAAGAAGTTACCACACAAAGGAGTAAAACATTTAATTAAAAAGGGCTCCCCCACCCACCTGGGCCAGAGGAAAAGTTTCTTGACAAAGAGGTTCCTCATGACTCTCTCCACCTGACAGAAGCCTGAGGAGAAGGAGGTGGCCTTATCTGTGAAGGCCTTGATGAAGCCTGTCTTATTCTTCTGTCTGAACAGTCTCAAGATGAAGGCCTCCTGGCAAGACTCAATTATCTTATGAGCCCGGTACACCAGTATACCTGGGGAAAACAGAGAAAGTTGTGGGTCGATGTAAACAAGATAAATAAATAAAGTGAAGCAGCACAAACAAAGAAAGGATAGTGCTTAGACAGAGAGAGCAATATGAGTGTCCTATTGAGCAACTACATCTTAGGGCATTGTTTTCACACATCCCAGTCTGATTTGTATCCAGGACCATTTGGTACCATTATCCATACTAATATAACATAACTGGTATGTCAAAACTCTAGTTTTGCCTACACTATATACTGACCCGAGATGAGGTGTGCAGGTATCCTGTCAGTGAGGAAGTCCACCACTAGGATACGGCTGGTGACGAACAGGACCCCTCCCTGTGTATAAACTTCGTAGCGCTCTGTACTCTGGACATCACTGGTCACTGTCTGGGGCAGGTGGCTCACTCCCTCAGCTCGCAGCTGCTCTGTGAAGAACTCCTAGCAGAGGAAATAAAAGCACAAATAGGAACATGGGTTATTGGTTACTGTTACAAACTTTCTACATAGAAAGACATGTAACGTTATACAAACTTCACCTATAGTTCGATTCATGCAAGATCTGCAACCAAGGGGGGTCCATCATAGCTGAAGCCCTCCTGATGCAAGCTTGAAAGTCAAGCAGATGAAAAGTAGCTGCCTATGATCGTTGTGTAACGTTGCCCCCTCCTGAACTGGGCCCCTGACCATTCGTTCCCCTAGCACCGCTATTATTCACCCACCTGCTCGGGCGTGGTAGTGTTCAGCAGCAGCACCAGACTCCCCTCCTCGGAGTACACCCGCATGAACTGCAGCAGGATGCGGTCTATCCCCATGCCCTCCGCAGTCACCAGCAGTCCGTCTGAGCCAAACAAACCCAGGAACATCTCCGTCTCAAACTCAAGTAGTTGACCAGCCATCTCCCTCCGTGTACTGTGAGTTGTTGTCAGTAATAATGTTGGTCAGTCAGACAATATAGCTTGAATGCTATCTAGCTTGCTAGCTATACAACATGGAAGTATTCTGCAAGAACGAGTCGGTAAAGAAAATACATTTAACTTGTTTGCTAACTAAAACTGCTTTCGGTATACCCGCATATCATCAGTTGTAAGAAAATAACAACAAGTGCATAAATTAGGAGTTATTAGGAGCTTCATTGTATTAGCCTGCACATCCCACCAATGTTTTCAAAATCGCATATCCGGTCACGTAATGGTGAAGCGGGAACAAGCTACAGGATTTTTAGCGCCATCTGCTGTAGTGGAATAGTAACTATATACAGTAGGAATGTGTACATTACATACTGTACATGTGTACAGTACATACATACTGGACATGTACTGCACAGGAGGCTAGTGAGAGGAGGACGGCTCATAAATGTCTTGGATGGAGTAAATTAATTGGTATCAAACTCATGGAAACCACGTGTTTGATGTGTTTGATACTGTCCCATTCATTTCGTTCAAGCAATTATGATGAGCCTGTCCTCCATAATTAAGGTACCACCAGCCAACTTAGGCAGGTTGTGAGGCTTAAACCATGCTTGTGGAATACCTCAATGGAACACAGGCATCAATGTTTCAATAGGTTCATCTCCGTGGTGCAGTCAAACATATGATCCTCCAGGGTAAACAACCCAACTTATTATCATGCATAGTGTCCACCTTCAGGGGATTTTGAGAGCCAGTAGGGAAATGCAATCAGGTGATAAAATCTACAATATTTACCAATAACAAAACACTAATGATTCCTCTGGGGAGGCATAGGGGAGCACAGCAGTGAAAAGACGATGACAAGGTAGAGTGGTTGCATACGTGTGTGTATGTTGTGCTGCTAAATTGTACCCAGCTGGGCTATGTTCTGTGCTATGTCCTGCCAACCCACGTTTCTCCATAATCAGTGAAGAGGCAGTGGGTAATCGTAGCTCAGAATAGGACAGGCTTGTAAATGGCACTGGAGGAGGAGGAGAAGGAGTGGGGGAGGGTTCTGTCTGCTTCCGACAGCACACACACACACACACACACACACACACACACACACACACACACACACACACACACACACACACACACACACACACACATACAGCTCCCGCTCCTCCAACCCTGGCTCTCCTAGTCAGATGGAGATGTTGTTGACATGACTCACCTCAGTACTGTAGCTATTTAACACTGTGACCTGCATTTACATGCTTTAATATTTACATTCGTACCGGTATTCACATTTTGGTGCATTCCCGATCCAGAGCCATGCATACTGTGAGACCTACAGAGAAGGATTTATTCTCAGAATAGTCCGTTTGTTTCACCTTCCCCATAAAATATGGGTAAGTAGCTGTGAAACACTTCCACTTAACAACACAGAAAGAGTTAGTTCCTTTCTCTTGTTCTTAAAAGTGAAGTGGCCACAGAGAAGATACTTAGGCAGGTTGTGAGGCTTAAACCATGCTTGTGGAATACCTCAATGGAACACAGGCATCAATGTTTCAATAGGTTCATCTCCGTGGTGCAGTCAAACATATGATCCTCCAGGGTAAACAAGCTATCTGCTGCCTGGCTGTGCCCTAAAAGTCTGTTACATCACTGTCATTGTGGGTCTCTTTTAGCAGGAGATCCTTCTCTAGCACGACATCACTGAACTTCAGTCAACTTCAGTCAGCAGTTAACCTGGAAACTAAACTGAATATCACTCCATTTCATCACTATTCAGTGTTGATTCCAGGTCATACAGCAGCAGGCAATGTAAGCAATGTGTATAGAAAGCATACAGTATGTAAAGTAAGAGAAGTCATGCCCTGTCCCAGAATGGCCTTTAGAGAGCACTAGAGCACTGTTTTACTGTTGCTCAATCTCCATAGTTTTCTATTCTACTGCTTTGTTCCACGATGTACTGTAGAACTCATCTAATGTTTACAGTCTGAACTTCTCTAAAAATCCTTTTCCTGTTCTGAGGATGTATTCAAGTGTGTAATGTCAAACATGACGAGACTTGATGAGGGTTTGATGAGAGCAAAAAGTGATTAGGATTAAAGAGACAGAAAGACTAGGGAAAACTAGGCAGCTGATCACGTCTTGATTACGTTTCCCTTCCTGTTTCATGAAGTGGGACCAAATGATCCATAAACATGCTACTTATGAATGTATAGGTCCCCAGGTCCCAGGGGATGTGATAGATGCGAATGGATGTCATAGATGCATCTATCACATCCATTTTCCACTCATATTTATCTCCCTATAGGATGAGTCAAAAAAATACTATTTGTCAGCTCGTACCTTGCAGTTTCCTGACATCATTACTGGTTGTGTGCCAGTGTAAATGACACGGGAACAGCTTAAAATGTAAGGCACGCAGGCTGGAGGGGGAAGTAAGATGATATTTAATGATGACTAGAGAGAGGGGGGAGAGAGAGAGACAGAGAGATGGACTAAACAGCAGCAGCACTCCCCTCCAACCCTCATTAGGAAGGTCACAGCTGTGGGAGACGGCTAAAACGGGTGTCTACTGCTCTACAAGTCTGATAACTGTATAGCCTTCAGAACTGGCTAGTTTTTATAGGGCATTTTACATTATTTCCTCCACATATGACTGGAAGACATCTAAAACGGGTGTCTGAAAATGTGTGTGTCCCAAATGGCACCCTATTCCCTATATAGTGCACTACTTTTGACCGGGATTGATAGGTCTCTGGTCAAACAGTGCCCTATATAGGGAATAGCATGCCATTTTGGAAGCACCCCAAGTCTTGAGGACTGTTATAACTGTATTGCCTCCAGATCTGTCTAGTTATTATAAGGCATTATGACTAATGCCTGGGGAATATTTAGGTTTCTTCATGTATAGTACCTGTGAAGAAATGGATCATCGCATGTCATTTCTATGAGAGCAACAGAGAAGGAGAGATGTGTAGGTCTTGAATAGCAGAGTATTGTTAGATAAAGGAACCAAAATATACTGGGCTACTTATAGTAGATGTTTCATGTAGAGAGAAGGAGAGAGAGACAGAGAGGGAGAGAAAGAGAGAGAGAGGGCTAAAAAATAAAAATAGGACAGAAGATTTAGACTTTTCAAGCAGCCCGCTTTTTCAGGGCACAGTGACATACAGTATCAAGCACAATGACTCTCCCTCTCTGGTTCAACAATGGTAGCCTACAAACCAAAAACAAGTCCCTATAATTCATTCATTGAGCTTATTGCTTTCTCTGTACACTAAAATATAGATGAGGAGAAAAGCATATTGGCAGAGTTAGGCTGCTCAAACAAGTCAGGCAGCCTGAGAGTAGCTTCTGGGAAACAATGATACACTCCAAGTTAATTGCTTTGTTTATGTAAACAGGAGCTGATTACCAAAAAAAAAATATACTTACTTTTCAAGGGCTACCATTTTCACATATACATTACCAGTCAAAAGTTTGGACACACCTACTCATTCAAGGGTTTTTCTTTATTCTTACCATTTTCTATATTGTAGAATAATAGTGAAGACGATGAAATAACACATATGGAATCATGTAGTAAGCAAAAAAGTGTTAAACTAAACAAAATATAGTTTATATTTGAGATTCTTCAAAGTAGCCACCCTTTGCCTTGATGACAGCTTTGCACACCCTTGGCATTCTCTCAACCAGCTCAATGAGGTAGTCACCTGGAATTAATTTCAATTAACAGGTGTGCCTTGTTAAAAGTTAATCAGTTGTGTTGTGACAAGGTCAGGGTGGTATACAGAAGATAGCCCTATTTGGTAAAAGACCAAGTTCATATTATGGCAAGAACAGCTCAAATAAGCAAAGAGAAATGACAGTCCATCATTACTTTAAGACATGAAGGTCAGTCAATATGGAACATTTCAAGAACTTTTCAAGTTTCTTCAAGTGCAGTCGCAAAAACCATCAAGCGCTATGATGAAACTGGCTATTTGTTACTTTTATTTCTTTTTTGTGTTGGCATTTTGAAGCATGGAGGAGGAGGTGTGATGTGTGGGGGTGCTTTGCTGGTGACACTGTCAGTGATTTATTTAGAATTCAAGGCACACTTAACCAGCATGGCTACCACAGCATTCTGCAGCAATACGCCATCCCATCTGGTTTGCGCTTAGTGGGACTGTCATTTGTTTTTCAACAGGTAAATGACCCAAATCACACCTCCAGGTTGTGTAAGGGCTATTTGACCAAGGAGAGTGATGGAGTGCTACATCAGATGACCTGGCCCACAGGACTGCAGAGTAAAGGAAAAGCAGGCAACAAGTGCTCAGCATATGTGGGAACTCCTTCAAGACTGTTGGAAAAGCATTCCAGGTGAAGCTGGTTGAGAGAATGCCAAGAATGTGCAAAGCTGTCATCAAGGCAAAGGGTAGCTACTTTGAAGAATCTCAAATATAAAATATATTTTGTTTAGTTTAACGCTTTTTTGGTTACTACATGATTCCATGTGTTATTTCATAGTTTTGATGTCTTTGATGCTTTTGTCTGGTACTGTATATGCAAATGGTAGCCCTTGAATCACTGTGACAAACTAAAATAAAACATCTTACGAAAAGAAGCATCCTCATGGTCAGAACAAATGTATGAAAACCGGAGAGAGAGAAAATGGAAAGGGAAGAGAAATGTCCATTAAACCAAATGTATGGCTTTTATAAGAGGCATGAACAAGCTTCTCCCCTGTCACATCCAGTTTAGCAAATCTGTGCGACAGTGAATGGCAATAAGGAGAATGAAATATGGTGTTTGGAGGCATAGAATAGGGTAGAGAAAGAAAAACCAGTCGGGAAAAAAAAGAATATACATATAGTGAGTGTTGAAATACTGCAGTGATGGGACTAATCAGAAAGCATATTGTATGAATAATTCAGTAAGGCTTGCCAGATACGAGACAGAGAGACAGAGAGACAGACAGACACACAGAGAGATGGCGAGACAGACAGAGTTGGAGAGAGAGACAGACAGAAAAAGAGACAAGAGTGGGGAGGTTTGGAGGGTGTTTGCAGTGATGGATTACAGGGGAGCCACTTTACACACTACAGTTTGTCAATGACTCATTACAATGGGGGAGAGTGTGTGTAGTGGGGGTGAGGGTGAGGCAAGACGCTCAGGGAGAGTATCAGGGAACATTTACATATTTCCACAGTCACTCTCCTCTCACGACGAATCAACCAGCTCTAGGAAAATGTTGAATGTGTGTTTCAACTTGGGTCCCTATGTCGCCTCTCTTTGGACCCATTTTATAACAAAGCTGCCTTTTGAAAATCAAGCCCTATCATGTAGGAGAGGATGGAGAAGGCAGAGAACAATAGCCCTTCCGCCCCTCCTTCTCTTCTCTCTTCTTCCTTCTCCCAGATATCCTCATTTTCTCCTTTGCCTCCTCACTTCTGCCCCATTACTCTTTGGTTTTAATAACCATCCAGAGATTCTAAAGGAGACCATACAGGGACAGAAAAATCCTCTGACGGAACTCTGAAAGAATCTCCAGAATGGTGGAATCATTCCACAGCTCTGAGTTGGAACACAGAACTGACTGACTAGGGTTCCAACCCAACAGGGAAGCTCCTGCTAATATCTGTGGCATATTTTTGCGTAACATACTATATAAAACCCCACAACACAGCATGTTAAATCCCTGATAGCTGTCAAGCGGCTGATACACGATGAGTCAAAGGCTAAGGAGGATTTAAAACATTAGTATTCCTGGGTAATTCCACTTAATCCAAACACTAACATTGCAGTATGAAGGTAAATCTAATTGGAGAGGGGAGCCAGGGCTGATGTATCCAGTGTGGGAAAAGATGATGTGATTAATTATCATTGTTGAAGGGATTGTTTGATGAACAGTGAGAGGGATTTATTTCTAAATGTGTGCTGTACGTCTTTATTGAATAGTTCACCTCATCTGTGGACTTACATTAAATAAGCATATTTGATTGGATTTCTGTTTTTTAATCATGCTACTATTTCTGCTTCTATTTCTGCTCGTTCAATTAATGATATGGAGGAATTCATTGTCAGTGTCAGCATGCCAAGCACATGCAATCATGTGTAAAAACAGCATAGATGGAGGGGAATGTGGGAGAATTAAAGAGACAGAGCACCATAAAGACGACAGGTGAGACTGCCTGACTGGCTACATTACAACACAGTGTTTTTTTCACGTCTTCAACATGAGCCGTTGCCTTCCGTCTCGTTACTCTATCTCTTGGCGAATACATGTGGTTTATTTCTTTCATTTTTCCCCCTTCTCAATTTAATAGTTTTATTTGGAATAATAATTTCCACTTGGAGGCCTGGGGGAGACATCTTAGCGATGTTCCGCACGTCAGCTACTCTTCATTTCAGTGTGTTCCCCTCTGCATCTCAGCTAATGTTCCCCACAGTTTATTGCTTTCTGAAATAGCTCCATTAGTGTCAAAAGAAGCCTACAGTAATGGCATGCAGATGGGCTGGCGACTCAGCAAGCTGGCCATGTGTTGAGCAGAGATGACTGACCGATTTAGAAAAACAAACCGAGGCTACCTGTTCTGTTTCTGTGTTTTTTATTCCCCTGAGGAAGAATACATTTAATAGAGTGTAAGAGTTCATAACTGCAAAACCAACTGCTGTAGGGCTATTGAAGCTGCAGTCTATACAAGACTGGGGAAAGTCGTGACAGTTTGTTAGGCTAGTTGAAATGGCAAAGACAAGACAAGACACCCATTAAATTTCCATAAATCAGTCACAAAGAGCAAACCAGTGAAAAAGCTCAAATAAAATAAATACAATTTGTTATTGAAACTAAGTAAACAGGTGGTTGTTTGGCAAGAAAAAAGTTGTTATAACTTGCTGTTAAAAAGCCCCACTGACTTTCAAAGAGTGGGAGTCCAGTCAGTGGTGTGAAAGATGACAACGTGTTAAACGTTACTCAGCCTTCTGTTCCCAGGCCGACTAACTGAACAAACACTGAACATTCTCCAGGCACAGAACTGTGTTGCTGAGACTTGTGGTGCAAGGTGAGTGGCAGGTCTTTATTTCAAACTCACACCCTTCTCCCTTGATGCCTACTCCTGTTTATCCACAACTAGACAGCCCTTTATCCATACATATATGGGAACCTCACAAATAGTTACCTATTTTTACTACTCAGACAGGGAGCAGAAAGTGACAGTGAAAAACTGTTTACAGTGCGAGCTCCAACGCCCCTCGGCAAATGGAATGTATTTTTTTCTGCTGCCCTGCATCCCACTCCTGAGTCTAGGAGGAGATGGGGATGATCAGGCATGTCAGAGAGGCAATGTTTACCTCACTGTGGTGTGTGTGTGTGTGTCAGTGTGTCATACTGTACGTGCTGCAGGGGGGTGATGACACACTGAATTACAGCGTACACGGAGGAGGCCAACAACCCACCCAGACAGATGAAGTCATAGAGTTTAAACTCCCTGTGTGTGTGTGTGTGTACGTATGTGTGTTCTCTCCCTGTCAGTTGTGTTCATGCCCACCGGCGGCAATCAGCCCTGGAACTGCACTGTGACAATTCAGAGGAAGTAGAGGAAAGGAAATAATGGAAAACGCTAACACCTCTCCTGCCGCAACATCACTTTGGTACAGTACACTCACCAGACCGTTTATTAGGTACACCCATCTAGTATCGGGTCGGACCCGCCTTTGCCTCCAGATCAGCCTGAATTTTTCTGGGGGAATGTATTCTACAAGTTGCAAATGTTCCAAAGGGATGTTGGTCCATGCTGTTTGTGGCCCGCATGTTAGCTTGCATTATTATTATTTTGTTTGTCGCACCATTCTCGGGAAACCCTAGACACTGTTGTGTGTGAAAAGCCCAGGAGGGCGGCCGTTTCTGATTCTGGATCCGGAGTGCTTGGCACCGACGATCATGCCACGCTCAAAGTTGCTTAGGTCACTCATTTTGCCCATTCTAATGTTCAATCGAACAGTAACTGAATGCCTCGATGCCTGTCTGCCTGCTTTATATAGCAAGCCACGGCCATGTGACTCACTGTCTGTAGGAACGATCCATTTTCGTGAACAGGGTGGTGTACCAAATAAACTGGCTAGTGAGTGTATGTCTTCAGCCTGCAGACTGTGTTTTAGTACAGAATTTGTGCAGAGATATGAAGAGCTTTAATTAATAGTTACATTGTTTTATGGATCCACACTATACACAGAATAAAAAGTAAAGTATCAACAGAGTTTACATATCTTAACCATGTTGTCATTGTCACGTTCGTTATAGTGATGAGACCAAAGCGCAGCGTGATTTGAATACATCTTCTTTAATGAAGAAAGAACACTGAACGAACTATACAAAAACAACAAAACGAACGTGAAGCTATATAATAATAGTGCTGACACAGGCAACTAACCATAGACAATCACCCACGAAATACTCAAGGAATATGGCTGCCTAAATATGGTTCCCAATCAGAGACAACGATAAACAGCTGCCTCTAATTGAGAACCAATCTAGGCAACCATAGACATACAAAACACCTAGACCAGTAACAACCCCATAAACATACAAAAACCCTAGACAGGACAAAAACATATATTACCCTTGTCACACCCTGACCTAACCAAAAATAATAAAGAAAACAAAGAATACTAAGGTCAGGGCGTGACAGTCATCCAATTTTAACCATGGTTCTTCCTGAGTGGCTGTTTTCTATGAAGGCCTGAGGGCAGGGTGGCGAAGGGCTGGTGGGGGTAGAGGTGAGGGCTCTGTGGTCCCCAGACGGTGCACTCTCTGTGGGCATGGGGCCAGTGGGGTGGAGGGTGGCTCCCTAGTACCGGGCCATGATTGGATATGCTGTCTAATCTATACTGAACAAAAACATAAATGCAACATGTACAGTAAGTGTTGGTCCCATGTTGCAAGAGCTGAAATAAAATACCCCAGACATTTTCCATATGCAAAAAAAAGCTTTTTTTGCACACAAATTTGTTTATATCCATGTTAGTGAACATTTCTCCTTTGCGATGATAATCCATCCACCTGACAGGTGTGGCATATCAAGAAGCTGATTAAACAGCATGATCATTGCAGAGGTGCACTTTGTGCTGGGGACAATAAAAGGTCACTTTAAAATGTGCAGTTTCTTCACACAACAGAATGCCACAGATGTCTCAAGTTTTAAGGGAGTGTGCAATTGGCATGCTGACTGCAGGAATGTCCAGCAGAGCGGTTGCTAGAGAATTGAATGTTCATTTCTCTACCATAAGCTGCTTCCAACGTTTTAGAGAATTTGGCAGTACGTCAAACCGGCCTCGCAACCACAGACCACGTGTAACCACGCCAGACCAGGACCTCCACATCCGGCTTCTTCACCTGCGGGATCGTCTGAGACCAGCCCCCCTGACAGCTGATGAAACTGTGGGTTTGCACAACCGAAGAATTTCTGCACAAACTGTCAGAAACTGTCTCAGGGAAGCTCATTTGCTGATGTGAACGTTGTAAACAGAGTGCCCTATGGTGGCGGTGAGCTTATGGTATGGGCAGGCATAAGCTATGGACAACGAACACAATTGGCTTTTATCGATGTCTATTTGAATGCACAGAGATACCGTGATGAGATCCTGAGGCCCATTGTTGTGCCATTCATCTGTCGCCATCACCTCATGTTTCAGCATGATAATGCACAGCCCCATGTCGCAAGGATCTGTACACAATTCCAGGAAGCTGAAAATGTCCCAGTTCTTCTATGGCCTGCATACTCACCAGACATGTCACCACCCATTGAGCATGAAGAGGGCACGACAACACCTTTTCCCCCTCAAGAGACTGAAAAGATTTGGCACGGGTCCCCAGATCCTCAAAAAGTTCTACAGCTGCACCATTGAGAGCATCCTGACCGGTTGCATCACCACCTGGTATAGCAACTGCTCGGCATCTGACCATAAGGTGCTACAGAGGGTAGTGCGTACGGCCCAGTACATCACTGGGGCCAAGCTTCCTGCCATCCAGGACCTATATACTAGGTGGTGTCAGAGGAAGGCCCAAAAAATTGTCTAAAGACTCCAGTCACCCTAATCATAGACTGTTCTCCCCACTATCGTACGGCAAGCGATACCGGAGCGTCAAGTCTAGGACCAAAAGGCTCCTTAACAGCTTCTACCCCCAAGCCATAAGACTGCTGAACAATTCCTTAAATGGCCACCCGGACTATTTACATTGACCCCCCCTCCCATTTATTTTTACACTGCTGCTACTCGCTGTTTATTATCTATGCATAGTCACTTTACCCTTACCTACATACAAATGACCTCGACTAACCTGGACCCCCGCACATTGACCGGTGCCCCCTGTATATAGCCTCGTTGTTGTTATTTTATTGTGTTACTTTTTATTATTTTTTACATGGGTTTATTTGGTAAATATTTTCTTAACTCTTTCTTGAACTGCATTGTTGGTTAAGGGCTTGTAAGTAAGCATTTCACGGTAAGGTTGTTGTATTTGGCGCCTGTGACAAATAAAGTTTGATTTCATGTTTGGGATGCTCTTGATCGACTTGTATGATAGTGTGTTCCAGTTCCGATCAATAACCATTGTTGCGTTTATTTTTTTGTACAGTGTACTAACACCTGTGGAACTTAATGAAATTAAGAGCTTTAGTTCCGGTGAGCATTGTGTCACACTCATTCTGGCTTCTACAGAGAGATAATAGCTGTGTCTAGAGCCAAACCAGGAGGGTCACTGCTGTTTTCAGTAGCCCACGCATTAGAGGATGAGATACTATAATTTGTTATTTTAAGAGGGAAATGAGGGAGATGTTTAAGAGGGAGATGTTGCCTATCAAACTAAATCATTTAACAAAAAAGAGTTCCTTTTTCCCACCAAGTGTATTAAACTAGCTAAGCATATATAGTCTTGTTGATTTGATGTTGTTTACATGTTTAAGTTGAAATGGTGCTTGAATTGTCGAGGCAGTGCTCCCGTTGTCTTTGTGCTGACTTACAGTAACTTTGTGGTTCTAAATCAGTAGTTGTTTAGTAAACTGTCAAACAGTAACTTGCTTGACCATGCTGTAGGTCATGTAACTGTTTGTTATATGCAATATTTGTGTTGTGGACTTCACTGGACAGATGTTGCTATCCGGTTTTGTGATGAAACAAATGTATGTGTTATTGAATTTATTCCGCTACTGTGTGACTGTTGTCTTTTTGTTGTCACAGCATTATTGTATATCACGGTGGCGTATGAACGAATGGGTTATAGAGCAAACAACGCAATTATCACAACAGGTTGTAATATGCCTTTTCTACTAGCTTGGCTTGGCTTCCTCATTGATTTTACCTAGCCACCGCTACAGTTTGAAGCTGGTGTACACAAACAAAAGTAAAATATAAAAAAATGTAACTTAAGAACCGGAAGCATAGAAATAGTGCACATAGAATAGATATACCGCTTCTTATACTTGCTTTCAATGAGAATGACAGATCTATAACTCACTTTTCTATGTGCATTTGGTCGGGTTGCCCAAAAAGTTACATATTGCAGCTTTAAATCCGTAACATTAAATCATTCCGAACACTTCTCTTCTCCAGCAATGTATTGTAGCTCCTCGTGCTTTAAGTGTTTTTGGTTTTGAAGCTGTTCGTTAATGGTCTATATTCCACAAGGAATCAAGTACTGTAGCTAATGTAAGATCATTCTCGTGAGATTAGTGAACAGAGGTACCACAGGATCACTTATGAGACAGAATGATTCATGTCACCCCTCCCTACTCTGTTCCTTACACTGTACCTCCTGCACTTCCCTGACAGAAGTCCACCCCGTAAGTCCCTCCCTGATCAACTTACCTTCCACCATGATGACCACAGAGATATGAAACATGCCAGCCTTTTCATATTGTCATGTTGTTTCCTAAAAGCTGCTGTGATGGTTTGGTCCAGTAATTCATGCGTGATGCGTTTAGGGGCTCTGGGACACAGAGACAGGGCAGGTCTGATCAATAAACAACGGCTAGCTTTCATCTGCCAAGGCAGGGCTTGCATCCCAAATGGCAACCTATTCCCTACATAGTGCACCACTTTTGATCATTAGAACCCTATGTGCCCTGGTCAAAAGAAGTGCACTATGGAGGGAATAGGGTGCCATTTGGTATGCACTTAGAGATAATCCCATGGACCACTACAGAGTAGGCTCCCTGTCAGCACATTAACACAGTACAAGACCTCTGTTGGGAGGGTATGGGTAGGCGCGCTGTGAAGAGGAAAGTGCAAATAAAACGCCTCGTTAATACCTGGTGCTAACATGTATCCTTTGTCCTGATCTTGCCCTAATTCTGATTGTCCCACATTTTTAGACAGGTGTAGACGATTAAAAGACGCATTGTGATCTGATTGTGATCTGATCTTACTGACCACCTCCAGCTAGGCTTGGGCGGTATACCATATATACCCATGGTATGATAAAAAAAAATATCCTGCAGTCACCTTGTGCAGATATTGCAGATGGTGTTGTTAATTTTGCCTGTTGCATTATTTGTTCATTATAGAGCCGTTCCCCAAAGCAGCTGATTGAGCCAGTCACATGGTATGTTTGTTTACAAAGAGCACACAGAGAAAACAGAAGCTTTCGTGACCAGTAGCGTAGCCAGAAATTCGTTGGTGGGTGGGCCTGCTGAAATTTGTGTGGGTCCAAAAAATATATATGGAAAAGATTCTACACATTTTGCCATGGGGCAAAGAAAAAAAAGGTGCAGTTTTATAGCTAATCTCATGCTATTCTACACATTTTGCCATGAGGGTGAGAGAACATTTGGCATTTCTTAAGCTTATTAAAGCTAAAATATAGGTGTGTTGACTGTGATAAAGGCACTGGATTATGTTTTGTTTGCTAAATGAACAAATGAAGTAGGCATTGGTATGGTGCATATAGCCATAGAAGCACAGTGGCATAACAAGGCTATATACAGGGGGTACCAGTACCAAGTCAATGTGCGGGGGTACAGGTTAGTCGAGGTAATTTGTAAAGTAACTATACATAGATAATAAACAGCGAGTAGCAGCAGTGTAAAAACCAAGGGGGAGGAGGTGTCAATGTAAATTGTCCGGGTGGCCATATGATTAATTGTTCAGCAGTCTTATGGCTTGGGTGTAGAAGCTGTTAAGGAGCCTTTTGGTCCTAGATTTTTGGTCCTAGGCAAGCGCTCCGGTACCGCTTGCCATGCGGTAGCAGAGACAACAGTCTATGACTTGGGTGACTGGAGTCTTTGACAATTTTTTGGGCTTTCCTCTGACACCGCCAAGTATATAGGTCCTGGATGGCAGGAAGCTTGGCCAGTAGTGATGTACTGGGCCATATGCACTACCCTCTGCAGCGCCTTACGGTCAGATGCCGAACGGTTGCCATACCAGGCAGTGATGCAAGCGGTGAAGATGCTCTCGATAGTGCAGCTGTAGAACTTTTTGAGGATCTGGGGACCCAAGCCAAATCTTTTCAGTCTCCTGAGGGGGAAGAGGTGTTGTCGTGCCCTCTTCACAACTATCTTGGTGTGTTTGGACCGTGATAGTTTGTTGGTGATGTGGACACCAAGGAACTTGAAACTCTCGACCCGCTCCACTACAGCCCCGTCAATGTTAATGGGAGCCTGTTCGGCCCGCCTTTTCCTGTAGTCCAAGATCAGCTCCTTTGTCTCCTCCTTTGTCTCATCGTTGTCGGTGATCAGGCCTACCACTGTTGTGTCGCCAGCAAACTTGATGATAGTGTTGGAGTCGTGCTTGGCCACGCAGTCGTGGGTGAACAGCGAGTACAGGAGAGGGCTGAGCACACACCCTTGTGGGGCCCCAGTGTTGAGGGTCAGCGAAGTGGAGATGTTGTTTCCTACCTTCACCACCTGGCGGTGGCCCATCAGAAAGTCCAGGACCCAGTTGCACAGGGCGGGGTTGAGATCCAGGGCCACCAGCTTGATGATGAGCTTGGAGGGTACTATGGTGTTGAATGCTGAGCTGTAGTCAATGAACAGCATTCTTACATAGGTATTCTTTTTGTCCAGATGGGATAGGGCAGTGTGCAGTGTGATGGCGATTGCGTCATCTGTGAACCTGTTGGGGCGGTATGCAAACTGAATTGGGTCTAGGGTGGCCGGTAAGGTGGCGGTGACATGATCCTTGACTAGCCTCTCAAAGCACTTCATGATGACAGAGGTGAGTGCAATGGGGCGATAGTCATTAAGTTCAGTTACCTTTGCCTTCCTGGGTACAGGAACAATGGTGGCCATCTTGAAGCATTTGGGGACAACAGACGGGCATAGGGAGCGATTGAATATGTCCATAAACACACCAGCCAGCTGGTCTGCGCATGCTCTGAGGATGCGGCTAGGGATGCCGTTTGGGCCAGCAGCCTTGCGAGGGTTAACAAGTTTAAATGTTTTACTTACATCAGCCACGGAGAAGGAGAGGGTGGGGGTGTAGTCTTTGTTTAGCGACCCGCGACGGTGGCACTGTATTATCCTCAAAGCGGGCAAAGAAGATGTTTAGTTTGTCTGGAAGTGTGACGTCGGTGTCTGTGACGTGGCTGTTTTTGTTTTTGTAGTTTGTGATTTCCTGTAGACCCTGCCACATACATCTTGTGTCTAAGCCGTTGAATTGCAACTCCACCTTGTCCCTGTACCGGCATTTCGCTTGTTTGATTGCCTTGCGGAGGGAATAACTACACTGTTTATATTCAGCCATATTTCCAGACCTCTTTCCATAGTTAAATGCGGTGGATCGCACTTTTAGTTTTGTGCGAATGCCGCCTTCGATCCACAGTTTCTGGTTAGCGTAGATTTCAATAGTCACAGTGGGTACATCTCCAATGCACTTCTTTATAAACGCACTCACCGAGTCAGCGTATAGGTCAATGTTGTTCTCTGAGGCTGACCGGAACATATTCCAGTCCCTGTGATCAAAACCATCTTGAAGCGTGGCTTCTGAATAGTCAGACCAGCGTTGAATGGTTCTCATCATTGGTACATCCTGTTTGAGTTTCTGCCTATAAGACGGAACGAGCAAGATGGCGTCGTGGTCGGATTTGCCGAAGGGAGGGCACCCCGCCCTTCTTCTTCCCAGAGAGGTGTTTATCTTTGTCGTTGCGATGCATGGAGAAGCCTGGTGGCTGAACCGAATCCGACAACATATCCCGAGAGAGACATGTTTCCGTGAAACAGAGAATGTTACAATCTCTGATGACTCTCTGGAAGGCAACCCTTGCTCAAATTTCATCTACCTTGTCAAGAGACTGGACATTGGCAAGTAGTATTCTCGGGAGCTGTGAGCGATGTGCACATCTACGGAGCCTGACCAGGAGGCCGCTCAGTCTGCCCCTTCTGCGGCGCCGTTGTTTTGGGTCGGCTGCTGGGATTAGATCCATTGTTCTGGGTGATCATCTCTGTCAATCCAGCATGACTTCTGCCGCGTTCAAAACAATTGGAAACGAGGAACTAGGAAATCCCAGACTTCAGTGAGTTCAAGACAACTGGGAGCTCGGGTAAAAAACTAACTCCAACTGGGAAAATATGTTTTCAACGGTCATCCAACTCAGAATTTCAATTCGGTAACTCGGGCCTCTTTCTAGAGCTCCGACCTGAAGATCCCTGACGTCATCATGATTCAATGAAGGACCGCTGCGACACCTTCCTGTTCAAGTGAGCACAGCATAACAAGGTGAGTCCAAAAGTGTCTTGTATGCTGCTGCACAAATTATGTAATATGCCAGGGAGATATGTATACCGAAGCTAAGAAAGTAATACTAAGTGTATGTTGTGTAGTAAGCTGTTAGTAGCCCATGTGCTTCACCTTAATCATTTGGTCAGTTTTCCCCTCATAATTTAGCCTAGTGTTCTGACTTGGTGGTGCACATGTAGCCTATGGCCTGTTTTAGAGAAATTTAATCATTGAATATTGTAAGAGCTTTTATTGTCTGCTTATATGCCCCTCTATTTATCCTACGGCTCTGACTTGGTGTTCCCGGGAGATTACTATAAGAACGGCCCATCTTCTGAATTCTGTCGGTTTACATTTAGAAAGTGCTGAACAAGTAGTTATATTGACTACGTCAGTCCTAGCTCGCTCATTAATGTCTTAATCGAAATTACTGATCGCCTCTTATCCGCTCATCCTCCTCTTTTGCCATAGTTTGCACATCTCATATGTCAGTAGAAACCACATTTCTTTAAGCAAGTCAGCCATATCAGCTGTTTTTTTTAAAGGCAGTAAATGAGGCAGGATGAACTGTTTTGCTGCCAGCAGTGGTAAGTTGTTGGGACTGCTGTTGGGACTCTGCTGTTGGGACAGCTTTATGTAGGTCCAAACCGTTTGTGGGCACCATTTGTTACCGTTATAGTGCAATTAATGAATTGTTTAGTGTTGTGTTGTGTTTTTATAGTGGCTTTGCTGGCATGCATCAAAAATCAATAAAAAAATGTTTTGCCTCATCAAGATTTACATGCTAAAATCGCCACTGCGTATGAGAACCTAAAAAGTAATTTTGTTTAGAAGTAATAAAAACGTGAATCTGGGCTATGTTGAATGGGTGCAGATGGCAATGGCTTTCTTACTGCTGCCAAGAGTCGCGCGCATCCGTGTGTGACGTCAGTGTGTCATGTACTGGAAAGGGGTCTATTGAATATCATTATAGAATGTGCATTAAAATGCACCCTCAAATGCAACGTCTGCCTATGCCCACACATATTGCCTCAAGAACATTTTATATTTTTAATACCCTCAAACACCAAGTTAGGCATACCTAATTTCAAAACAGGCCATGGCAACATCACTGTCAATCATGAATGATAATCCTTCACATTTTCCCAATGAAATGTCCAAACTATGTCCACATACCAATCATTTGAACTCAATCAGTTTCATGGGAATATGCATTTAGACCTTTTTGAATTACTGTTTCGTGAGCAAATTAGAGCGGATGGCGTTAACAAACTATATAGCCTTCCTATATTTTGTTTCAATCAAAACACATTCTGCCTAGTTGTGTTTTTGGAATAACAGTAACGTTATGCTATAATATTTTGTTATGTTATGTAAAATACTAATTAATCATTATGTGACCGTCGAAGACATTGGTTCAGCACCATTGTTAGAAGTGGCTGGGTGAAGCTTTGGCAGCACTACACCCCTGGAGTTGGTCTCATCGAATGTAAAACAGGAAGGGACACTTTTAAAACGGGATTGAATGAAGTAGCAGAAAATATGTTGTGATGTGTAGCTAATGAATGAACATGGAGAGTCTCACAAGTTTGATGAAATTAACTTATATCTTTCAGTCTAATATGGCTATTTACTTTCTTTTGCAGCTCTTCATTAAAAGCATGGAAGTAGTTAGACATAACTGGAATTTTGCCCGAAAGGATTTGAGAAATATGATTGGTTGAATAGGTCTATGACATTGGCCTACGTTTTGTCTTGCGCTGTGCAGAATATCAGATCTCAACAACCATTGGAGAAGTGTTTAACATCACCAGTAGGCTTAGGCTACCACATCCTTCTGATATAGACTACTGTATATATTTTAATAAATGCAACATGATTGCAAAAGACAGGTCGGAATGTCTGACTGAAATACAGGACAAATCAGACTTTTTTTCTAAGTGAGTGGTGTTAGAATTTGTTGATAAAATGAGGGAAATTATTGTTTGGTTCTGGGACAAAGGGACAAAATGCTAGATTGTCCCTCACAATCCTTGACATTTGGTCACCCGACCTACAGTAACATAAATTGAAAATGCTTTTTTTCATATTATAATGTTACCTAAGACCTACATAAACATAAACACAACCAAATGATTATATTTATTAGACTTAGAATGCATTGGTTCAGAACGGGATTGCTCAATTTCCATCTTTTCTAGTGTTAAAATAGTTGGAATAGAGAAACACACAATTTTGTACGATTTTACAAAGATCCAGCTAACAAAAGGACAATATACATTACAGGTGAAATAACAATATGTTCATCTCCCAGGACAAATTAGTTAGCAATAGCAAGATAAATGTCCAGTAATGTTTCATCATGCCCTCAAATTAATATAGTGGTTCACAGTTGGTTTTGATATTTTAACCTGCGTGTTAAGATGGCGTCTGGTGTGGATGGATAAAATCAACATGTGTGATGGTGTAGTCAGCATGTATTGTGGACAAGATCAGGACAAAGGACACATGCTAGCACTAGTTATAGCCTAAACAGGGCTTCAAATAACACGTTCACAATTAGATCAAGAAGATTTAAGACATAAATAAATAAGTAATAGGGACCATCAAGTTCCCAGACAGGACAAAACTGAACTGAAGAGTCTTGTTTATCCCACCCATCACCACCACTGTCAGGACAGTTTAACTGATACTGGGTTTTTCTTTGTGAAGAAGAAGGATGGGTCACTGAGGCCGTGCATAGACTTCCGTGGGCTGAATAATATCACTGCTAAGAACAAGTACCCCCTGCCCACTCATCAGCTCTGCTTTTCACCCCCTCCATGGTGCCACAGTGTTTACCAAACTCGACCTCCGGAATGCCTACCATCTTGTCCGCATAAGAGAGTGGTACGAGTGGAATACTGCGTTCAACACACAACTGGGTCACTTTGAGTATTTGGTCATGCCTTTTGGTCTTACTAACGCCCCTGCTGTTTTCCAGAACCTAGTCAATGACGTGCTGAGGGATGTGATTGGACGCTTCGTTTTTGTCTATTTAGATGACATCCTGATTTTTTCCAAGGACCCTGAGGCTCACCAGCAACACGTTGGCCAAGTTCTTCAATGGCTGTTGGAGAATAAGCTTTTTGTTAAAGCTGAAAAATGTGAGTTCCATGCTGCCACAGTGTCTTTCCTGGGTTCTATTATTGTACAGGGACAGTTACGTATGGGCCCCGCCAAGGTCATGACAGTCACAGAGTGGCCTGCGCCCTTTAACCTGAAGCAGCTACAGCGTTTCCTGGGGTTTGCACATTTTTACAGACGTTTCATCCGCAGCTACAGCCGTCTAGCAGCACCTCTCACCACTCTCACCTCCACCTCCACTCCGTTTCACTGGACCCCTGAGGCAGAGGCAGCTTTCCTGAAACTCAAGCTTCGCTTCACCTCCTCTCTGGTCCTTACTCAACCTGACCCAGAACTCCAGTTCATCGTGGAGGTGGACACCTCTGACACCGGGGTATTCTGTTCTGTCTCAACGTTCACCCTCTGATCAGAAGGTCCACCCTTGTGCGTTCTTTTCCTGTAAGCTTTCATCTGCAGAGAGGAATTTTGACATCGAAAACCGGGAACTCCTGGCAGTTAAGCTGGCTCTGGAGGAATGGCGTCCCTGGCTGGAGGGCTCTGTAACCCCCTTCATTGTGTGGACGGACAATAAAAACCTGTCCTACATCCAGACCGCCAAACGTCTGAACTCCTGGCAAGCCAGGTGGGCCTTGTTCTTCGGTAGATTCAGTTTCACACTCACCTATCGCCCCGGTTCGAAGAATACCAAGCCTGATGCCCTCTCTCGCCAGTTCACCACCGACAACACTGGTACCGAGCCAGAAACCATTGTGCCATCCACCTGCATCATTGCCGCCGTCACCTGGGAGATCGAGTCCCGTATCCGCCAGGCTCAGCAGAACCAGTCTGACCCGGGTAACGGTCCTAGTAATGTTCTGTTTGTTTCAGATTATGTTCATTCTGATGTCCCTCAGTGGGGCCATTCCACCCACCTCACCTGTCACCCTGGTATGAACTGGACCCTTGCCTTCCTGCGTCAACGCTTTTGGTGGCCCACCATGGAGAGAGATGTCCGGGAGTTTGTCTCAGCCTGCTCGTTTGTGCCTGCAACAAAACCTTCACTAAACCCACTTCCGGTCTGCTCCGCCCTCTTCCCATACCCAGTCATCCCTGGTCACACATAGCTCTGGACTTCGTCACTGGCCTTCCCCCATCTAACGGTAACTCCGTCATCCTCACCATTATTGACAGGTTTTCCAAGATGGCTCACTTCATTCCCCTCTCCAAGCTCCTGTCCTCCAGGGACAGTGCGGACCTGTTAGTATCCCATGTATTTCATCTGCATGGCATCACCAATGACATCGTTTCCAACAGAGGACCCCAGTTTACCTCCCAGGTATGGAGATCCTCCTGTTCAGTTCTTGGTATCAATGTCAGTCTTTCTTCTGGATATCACCCCCAGACCGAACGGGCCAATCAAGAGATGGAGACTGCCCTACACTGCGTGACCTCTGCCAACCCTTCCTCCTGGAGCGCTCAGCTACCCTGGGTGGAATATGCCCACAACACTCTCACCAATGCCTTGTCAGATATGTCACCCTTCGAGTGTGCTGTGGGTTACCAACCCCCCTTGTTCCCCACCCAAGAGGTTGAGGTTGCAGTTCCCTCTGTCCAGGACCATCTGCGCCGTTGTCACCGTACCTGGAGGAAGCCCCGGGATGCCCTGCTTCGTGCTTCCGACAGGACTCAGTCCCAAGCCAACGGTCGCCGGGCCTCAGCCCCAGTCTACACCCCAGAGCAAAAAGTATGGCTCTCATCGAAGGACCTGCCATTGAAGGTGTCATCAAAGAAACTTTCCCCCCAATTCATTGGTCCCTTTGAGATTGACCATGTCATCAACCCCTCTGTGGTGTGCCTGAAACTCCAAGCCTCTCTCAGGATCTATCCTACCTTCCACGTATCCCTAATTAAACCTGTCTGCTCCAGTCCCTTGCCTCCTCCTGCTGCAGCTCCTCCACCCCCCCGGGTCATCGATGACAATCCTGCCTATAACGTCCGGCGACTTTTGGACGTGCTCCGTCGGGGTCGTGGCGTGCAGTACCTAGTGGACTGGGAGGGATATGGGCCTAAGGAGCATTGCTGGGTGCCCCGCCGCCACATTCTGGACCCCTCCTTCTTACGGGATTTCTATATGTCACACCCAGATAAGCCTGGCCGGGCGCCTGGGGGGGGTACTGTCACAACTGCTCATGCAACATCTTCTCCTGTGTCTCTTTTACCTGCCACCTCCCCCAGTGCTCTTTCCCTCTCTCTCTCTCTCTGTGTGATTGTGTGGGCGGAGACAGGTGTGCTGGAGTCAGAGCAGATCCCCACCAGCTGCAACCTGTTCCATAATCAAGACCTCTACAAATACTCAGTTCTGCCACTTCCACACTGCCAGATCGTAATCTCTGCTCAGTCAGTCTACGCCTCTAGCTATTTGTTACCACTCAGATCCGGGTTCCCTGCCTGACGCTGTTTTCCTCTCCACTACAGTTCTGCCCGCTCTGACTCTGGTCCCTGTCTCCTGTCCCACGTCTCGTCATCCTGCTACTCTGTCCTGGATTCCCCACTCCACTACTCCCGTATCCGGTCCTGGATTCATCCCCGGACCTGCTTACCCTATCTCAACCTCTCTCGCTCCAGCCTCAGCCTCCGCACCTGGTCTCCAGAAACCCGCCCGAGCTTCCCCTGACCTGCACTCCATCTTCCCCCTGTGTTCCAATAAATACCTTGGTTACTTCATCCCCATCTCCTTGTCCGAGTCTGCTCTTGGGTTCACCATTTCCGCTCCGCCTAACAGGTTCAGGTAAAAGCTGCTGTGATGTTTTGGTTCAGTAATTCCACATGTTTAGAGAGTCTGGGGCACAGAGACAGGCCAGTCCTGATCAATACAGAACACAGTACAATACCTTTACTGGGAGGGGATGGGTGGGTGCACTGGGGAGGGGATTTTTATAAAAATAAAAAAACAGAACATTAAATGTAATTGTAGTGCGAGTAAACAAACTCGTGATGGAATTATCCTGACCAAACCCCAACTTATTAAGTAGTAAATCAATTCACAAATCTAATATAACACATTTTCAATGAGGTCAAGAAGAAAGACTTGAACAAATAAGTAGTACAGAACATCACTTTCACAGACAGGACATTGCTGTAAAGGGAACTAAAAAGTATTGTTTATCTTATTACAGTATTTTCATTGCAGAGGTCATGAGTTGTTGTTGGCCCACCCAGCACCACCATCAAACCCATTCAAGGAGGACAACAGCTGTTGCCATGACGATTTGTTGAGTTGAGGATTGGATGAGTGGGGTTGAAGATAGAGCCGTACAGGGAGTCGTCTCAGGGCTGTAGAGAGTCATAATATTACCACAGGAGGTTGGTTGCAACTGAATTGGGGAGGATGGGCTCGTGGTAATGGCTGGAGCGAAATAAGTGGAATGATCAAATGGTTTAATGCGTTCCATTCGCTCCGTTCCAGCCATTATTATGAGCCGTCCTCCCCTCAGCAGCCTCCACTGACTAGTACCCCTCGTCAGTAAAGACATTCAGTGCTGCTACTAGACTAGACAAACAATATTCCCCCCCAAGCGATTTCTCAGGCTTGATATCAAAAATACAAAACAAATGACAACTAACTCAAGACATGGTCATTGGATTAGTTTGCATAATGAGTGTTACAGACAGTGGCTTTGTAAGACATAAGGTTAGTTCCATGTCATGCAAGCCACCACCCACACCCATATCAATCCCACCCCAACAATGAGTATATGGTATCAGTTCTGTATGTTTGACAAGTAGTATGGAGCTGCAGTTCGGGGTATTGTTTTTTCATCCTATGTCATGTATTCTCAGTGAATTGGGTGATGTGTTTTTCCCCTGTTCAGATAAATTAGTCTAAAGAACTAGCTATTTCTAAAGTCAGTTTTGGTTATCAATTCAGTAAAGTCTCTTGCACTGGTCCAATAATGTCCACTTCCCTTTCATGCGCATATCACAGCGCAGCTGTAATCAGCCAGCAGCATCCACTTCCAACCATCACTCACCTGCTTCTCTCCATCCACTCTTCCTGCTCATCTATTCCTCCATCAGTTTCTAAAATATAATTTAGCTGTGATGGCGAGTGGGAATGCAGACTCTGATCAGTATTCTGTTGTTACATTTGTAGGAGCAGCACGGAGAGCGAGCAAAGATGATACATTGTATATAAATTCATCCCTGGTATAACCAGTGCACAGGCCAGTCTGAGTAGGCGTTGCAAGATCGCTGTCACGCAGCAGTGCCAGAGAGGAAAAGGAGGCCACTGTGTTCTTGGGGATCTTCAACACTGCAGACATTTTTTTGGTACCCTTCCCCAGATCTGTGCCTCGACACAATCCTGTCTCGGAGCTCTACAAACAATTCCTTCGACCTCATGGCTTGGTTTTTGCTCTGACTTGCACTGTCTACTGTGGGACCTTATATAGACAGGTGTGTGCCTTTCCAAATCATGTCCAATCAATTGAATTTACCACAGGTGAACTCCAATCAAGTTGTAGAAACATCTCAAAGATGATCAACGGAAACAGGATGCATCTGAGCTCAATTTCAAGTCTCATAGCAAAGGGTCTGAATACTTATGTAAATAAGGTATTTCTGTTTTTGATTTTTAATAAATGTGCAAAAAAAACTGTTTGCTTCGTCATTATGGGTTATTGTGTGTACCGTAGATTGCTGAGGATGTAATGTAACAAAATGTGGAAAAAGTCAAGGGGTCTTAATACTTCCCAAAAGCACTGTAAGCCTAAACTATGAGTATATCAAAATCAATCCCTTTCTTGTGCTTCTTACATTCTGTTTGGTGTCTAACGTTACGTTTTTAAAGTTGGGAGAAATGTGTTTATGTGTTTGTGGGAGAGAGAGTGGTGTGTGTGTGTGTGTGTGTGTGTGTGTGTGTGTGTGTGTGTGTGTGTGTGTGTGTGTGTGTGTGTGTGTGTGTGTGTGTGTGTGTGTGTGTGTGTGTGTGTGTGTGTGTGTGTGTGAGTGTGAGTGTGAGTGAGAGAAAGTGAGCAGGTTTCAGGAAGTGGTTTTTCCTTACTGCCACACTAACCATGTTTCCATCCAACCATTTCATGCAGATTAATTACCTGAGGCATGAAAAAAGTCACAACCGGGCTGATGGAAACATGAAATGCCAACATTTTAGAAATGCCAAATGACAATTTGTTCATTTGGCATGGTGGGATCTCTTTGTGTCGGTAAAATGTACTATGCGAGAAATGGCTGTGGAAACGCCTTTATGCTCAAATATTGATAAACCACCGAACAAAAATATAAGCGCAACATGTAAAGTGTTGGTCCCATGTTTCATACGCACAAAAAATGTATTTCTCTCAAGTATTTATGTCTGCAATAAAGCCATTTTGTGGGGAAAAACTAATTCTGATTGGATGGGCCTGCCTCCCAGTGGATGGGTCTATGCCCTCCAAGGCCCACCCATGGCTGCACCCCTGCCCAGTCATATGAAATCCATAGATTAGGGCCTAATTAATTAATTTCAATTGACTGATTTTCTTATTTGAACTGTAACTAAGTAAACTCTTTGAAATTGTTGCATGTTGCGTTTATATTTTTGTTCAGTATAATAACCATCATATCGAAGTAGACATGGAGTAACTCAATGATATGTTGTGTGGTCCTCCCACTACGACTTGTTGGGAAAGCATGCAGTTTATTAGGCTACATATTAAATCATTTATGATGAACTTCACAGGGTGGTGAATGTTCAAGGTGATGAGCTTGAAAGGAGCTTGCTCCTTTTCAACAAATATTGAGTATGTTATTCTGGTAACATGATAATATTACTCAGTATTTTATCTGCAAAAAGTCTGTTTGATGGAAGCACAGCTCTGGTGGGAAAATGTGCACATTGTTTTAGGCAGATTTTAGAATATTTGCATGAAAATCTGTCACAAATTGGATGGAAACCAAGCTACTGACATGCAGATCATTGTGCATGTACAGTATATTCCGTTCTCCCATTCCGCCAGCCAAATCACAGGTAGGCCTTAGAAAATCAGCCATTTTATGCAGTATTCTATTATAGTGAATATTGCGAAGTTAAATTCAATAACGGCTTAATAACAATACACGGGACGAGACCCGTAATGACAATACACGGGACGAGACCCGTAATAACAATACACGGGACGAGACCCGTAATAACAATACACGGGGCGAGACCCGTAATAACAATACACGGGACGAGACCCGTAATAACAATACACGGGACGAGACCCGTAACAACAATACACGGGACGAGACCCGTAATAACAATACACGGGACGAGACCCGTAATAACAATACACGGGACGAGACCCGTAATAACGAGTACACAATACACGCAGCACGAAAGCCAAAACAACAAAGCACAGGTACTCACAAGACCAACGGACATGGGAGCAATAACCGACAAAACAATGGTGAACAGAGGACACATATATACAATTACTAATCAGCGGGAATGGGAACCAGGTGTGCGTAATGAAATAGTTCAGTGATGCCTATAGGCCGGTGATATAAACCTCCGGAGCTGGTGCACGGAATGAGCAGCAGTACCAGGGGAATTCGTGAAAAGTGTGAACGTCACTAGGCAGGTTTCCATTGACCCCATTGACCCAGTTTTATTCTATAAAAACAATGTCGCAAAAAGAAATCCTTGGACATGTGTAATGGAAACGGCAGATATAGGATATATTTTCTAAAGATCTACAAAATTTGTTTAGCGTTTGACAAGGCTGGATTTTTCTTGTGTCGAACTTTCTTTATTGCGACAAATGATGATGGAAATTGCCGAATCACTTTGAAGGTAGGACTGCGCGGGGCACGTGATGTCACCGGTCAGAATAAAGATCCACTCCATAATTCATTCTAAATGCCTACATCTTTTCACTATAAAATAATGTTTTCTTTGCAGGACAAGGATTGTCCTGACTTTCAAGAATGCTTGAATTGCTTCGCCTTGCTTTTCTGGTTGGCTGGCAAGTTTCACCATTGCACAGATGCTGAAAATATCTTGGCACATTATTATTATTAGAATATGGCAAATATTAGTCAATTATTCCATTCTATCCATGCTGGCTTTCGCGGGCTACCTGAGACATGTAACTCGAGGTGGGAGGGCTGTCTCCAATTTATTAATGCGCAATTTGCCTAAATGGGTAATGAAACACTTCAACCACTACATTTTTATTTGACAGTGTATTTTTTTTGGGGGGGGGGGGGGGGGTGACATCATTAAGTTTAATCGCCGTTATTTTCAATGCAATACTACTCGGTATTGTGATACTTGGCCTATGTCGTTTCGTTAGTAAAATGTTTGTATTATGACAACACTATTTTTAGATACTTTAGAATGATTTGGACATGAAGCATGAAAATGTTAAACAGTAGAACAGTTTTTTCTCTCTGGAGTAAAGGTAAATCCATTCTGCGACTGATGACCTCGTACAATACAATGCGCCAGTGTGTCATGGCCGATGCTGGAAGAAGACCAAGGTGCAGCGTGGTGAGCGTTCATTACTTTTTATTTTGGAATGACGCCAACAAAACAATACAAAACGACCGTGAAGCTTAAGGGCATATAGTGCCACAAACAAAGTTAACTTCCCACACTGAAAGGAGGGAAAAGGGCTACCTAAGTATGGTTCCCAATCAGAGACAATGATAGACAGCTGTCCCTGATTGAGAACCATACCCGGCCAAAACATAGAAAACAAAACATAGAATGCCCACCCCAAATCACACCCTGACCAAACCAAATAGAGACATAAAAAGGCTCTCTAAGGTCAGGGCGTGACACAGTGCTTATTCACAGTAGGCTACAGGTCTTAAGACTTCTCAGACGTTATCTCCACTTTCTGGAGTTCTGGTCCTCAGCCTGTATTCACAGTCAGAGTCGCAGTGCTGATCTAGGATCAGTTTTGCTTTTGAAATCATAAGGAATAAAAAGGGGGACCTGATCCTAGATCAGCACTCCTACTCTGAGATGCTTTATGAATCGGGCCCTGGTGTTTTATGGTCCGAAATGTGTTCTATCCCCTGATTGGCTCAGACCTGCAGTGGTTTCCTGAGGTCCTCGTCCTTGCCCCGCCCACTGAGTTGCTCCAGGCTGTGGTAGCGATGGTTGATCTGGTCGGCGGTCACTACCACCACCCTGGCAGCCTATAGCGGAGCTCACCAGCATGTCCAGGCCATTTTGGGCCTGCGTTACGCTGGTAGTGGTCTGAGAATACCGCCTTCACTCCTACACAGCACAACACAGAGAGAGAGAGAGAGAGAGAGAGAGAGAGAGAGAGAGAGAGAGAGAGAGAGAGAGAGAGTGTGAGGAGAAGAAGGGTTATCATTGACAGTATCAATGAATCATTTATTAGCATGGATTAACCCTAGGCGACATGGTGTCTGGCGGGTGTCTATCTCTGTTGGTGTTGTTGGAGAAAAGCCTGTTCTGTTCCTCCCTACAGCTCCAGTCTGCATCCTGTCTACATGCATATGCAGAGCTAAATGTAACATATGCAAATTGTCCCTGATAAAGGTATCTACTCTGCATATAATAGCAATATATTAATATTAGCTCAATATAATTGCATAATGAGATCATTGGCTATGCTATATCTGTCAGATAGACTGCAAACGAACGCCTGAGAAAGTAAAGAGGGAGGGAGAGGGGAGTCTGAGAGAGCGAGAGAAAGAAAGAGGGAGGGAGAGGGGAGTCTGAGAGAGCGAGAGCAAACAGAGAGAAAGTGAACTCATTTTTAGAATATTTTTGGAAAATTTAGAAACTTTTACTCGGGGCTAAGTTTTTATTTTCAATTTATTTTTCATCACAGTCGTCATCGTCATTATTGAAATGATTGCTATCGCTTCCCCTGAAGCGGTGATTCTGCAGCGCTCTGTTTCTGCAGCAAAATAGAAGGCAGTGAACTGATTGCACACTCACACTGGTTGGCCAAGCAAGCCCCAGTCTGAATAAGAAGCGTAAATGAGTTCTTCACTTTTTGTAGAGGTGTGGGCGTGTGTGTGTGTGTGCGTGCTCTACTGTGAGTTCAATCCAGGTTTTGGCAGACAGAGGAAGTAAGATGTTCCATTTCTAACAGTGGAGCAGTAGCTAGACTTCTTCTCGCTGGCTGCCATTCCTCTGAAGTAATACACCATAAACACAACAAATGCCAAGGATATAATGAAAACGGGCAAACGCTGGCAACAACGAACCTCAATTCCGGTCTACAGTACAAATGAAGACATCACTCATGTCCTGGAAATCGATCCATAACACTAAAATAACATCCAGAAAACCCCAGAGTTGCTTTCCAAGAACAGCCTTTTATTTCTGGTCAGCAACATTCAGATTCTACAGACATTTGTCCTGCACAGTGCATATCACCAAAAACACCCTGGGGATTATCACAGAGAATAAAAATATAAATGATATAAATAGCAAAACAGTGGGTGCATACACTGCACCATTGAATAATTAATCGAACATAGATGAAAATTGATGATTAACATCTTATTTTTGCAGGCTAAGTTCATTTGCAATCAAAACCCAGAGACTATGGTTCTAGCATATAGTTATGCCAATGCACCCTTCTGTTTTCCTGTGGTACCCCACGGCACAGTCATTTAGGATACTACGGCAGCTCCCACTCAACCACAGAGGGTCTGCCAACTAAGGTGTGTGTGTGTGTGTGTGTGTGTGTGTGTGTGTGTGTGTGTGTGTGTGTGTGTGTGTGTGTGTGTGTGTGTGTGTGTGTGTGTGTGTGTGTGTGTGTGTGTGTGTGTGTGTGTGTGTGTGTGTGTGTGTGTGTGTGTGTGTGTGTGTGTGTGTGTGTGTGTGTGTGTGTGTGTGTGTGTGTGTGTGTGTGTGTGTGTGTGTGTGTGTGTGTGTGTGTGTGTGTGTGTGTACACGGACAATACTGCAGTCCTCTTAACAGCCCAACAGAACTACAATTAGACAAGCCTTCCAAACCTTAACAGAGAGAAAACGAAAACAACAGAGGGTAACGTTTGATCTAGATTTTAATCACTAGGGTGAATCATACGGTAATTACATGGGGGGGGGGAACATTCTCAAAAGTTGAACATCACTCATCAACATATCAACCAGCACGCAAGTACTGTACTGTATGCATTTCTCAACCTACCTGCACCCCTAATAGATTAAGAAAATGCAAACGACAGCAACATGACGTAAGCATCAGAGAAATAAAAAAAAGTTATTATCAGGAGGAATAATACGTGAATCAGCTAGACGAAAGAAGAAAAACATCGATGTACTTTTTAAACCAGTATAGTTTCCTCTGAGGACCATCTCAGTAGAGCTGAATCCAGAGACTGTCATAATTAAACACATCAGAAAGAGAGGGAAGAGGGAGGGAGAGAGAGAGAGCTAGGAAGGAGGGAGTGAGAGGGAGGGAGAGAGAGAGAGCTAGGAAGGAGGGAGTGAGAGGGAGGGAGAGAGAGCTAGGAAGGAGAGAGAGGGAGGGAGGGAGAAAGATGGAGAGGTAGGAAGGAGGGAGGGAGAGATAGCGAGAGAGAGGGAAGAGTAGGGGAGATAGAGAGAGAGAGGGAAGAGTAGGGGAGATAGAGAGGGAAGAGTAGGGGAGATAGAGAGAGAGAGGGAAGAGTAGGGGAGATAGAGAGGGAAGAGTAGGGGAGATAGAGAGATGTAGGGGAGATAGAGAGATAAAGGGAAGAGTAGGGGAGATAGAGAGAGAAAGGAAAGAGTAGGGGAGATAGAGAGGGAAGAGTAGGGGAGATAGAGAGAGAGAGGGAAGAGTAGGGGAGATAGAGAGGGAAGAGTAGGGGAGATAGAGAGCGAGAGGGGAGAGTAGGGGAGATAGAGAGGGAAGAGTAGGGGAGATAGAGAGAGAAAGGGAAGAGTAGGGGAGATAGAGAGGGAAGAGTAGGGGAGATAGAGAGAGGGAAGAGTATGGGAGATAGAGAGAGAAAGGGAAGAGTAGGGGAGATAGAGAGAGAAAGGGAAGAGTAGGGGAGATAGAGAGAGAGAGGGAAGAGTAGGGGAGATAGAGAGAGAGAGAGAAGAGTAGGGGAGATAGAGAGAGAGAGGGAAGAGTAGGGGAGATAGCAAGAGAGAGGGAAGAGTAGGGGAGATAGCGAGAGAGAGGGAAGAGTAGGGGAGATGAAGAGTAGGGGAGAGAGAGAGAGGGAAGAGTAGGGGGGAGAGAGAGAGAGGGAAGAGTAGGGGAGTTAGAGAGAGAAAGGGAAGAGTAGGGGAGATAGAGAGGGAAGAGTAGGGGAGATAGAGAGAGAGGGGGAAGAGTAGGGGAGATAGAGAGAGAAATGGAAGAGTAGGGGAGATAGAGAGGGAAGAGTAGGGGAGATAGAGAGGGAAGAGTAGGGGAGATAGCGAGAGAGAGGGAAGAGTATGGGAGATAGCGAGAGAGAGGGAAGAGTAGGGGAGATGGAGAGAGAGAGGGAAGAGTAGGGGAGATAGAGAGGGAGGAGTAGGGGAGAGAGAGAGAGAGAGGGAAGAGTAGGGGAGATAGAGAGGGAAGAGTAGGGGAGAGAGATAGAGAGAGGGAAGAGTAGGGGAGATAGAGAGAGAGAGGGAAGAGTAGGGGAGAGAGAGAGAGAGGGAAGAGTAGGGGAGATAGAGAGAGAGGGAAGAGTAGGGGAGATAGAGATAGAAGAGTAGGAGAGATAGCGATAGAGAGGGAAGAGTAGGGGAGAGAGAGAGAGGGAGGGAGGGAGAGATAGCGAGAGAGAGGGAAGAGTAGGGGAGGGAGAGAGAGAGGGAGGGAGGGAGGGAGAGATAGCGAGAGAGAGGGAAGAGTAGGGGAGATAGAGAGAGAGAGAGAAGAGTAGGGGAGATAGAGAGAGAAAAGAGTAGGGGAGATAGAGAGAGAGAGGGAAGAGTAGGGGAGATAGAGAGAAGAGTAGGGGAGATAGAGAGAGAGAGGGAAGAGTAGGGGAGATAGAGAGAGAGAGGGAAGAGTAGGGGAGATAGAGATAGAGAGGGAAGAATAGGGGAGATAGAGAGAGAGAGGGAAGAGTAGGGGAGATAGAGAGGGAAGAGTAGGGGAGATAGAGAGAGAGAGGGAAGAGTAGGGGAGATAGAGAGAGAGAGGGAAGAGTAGGGGAGATAGAGACAGAGAGAGAAGAGTAGGGGAGATAGAGAGAGAGAGAGAAGAGTAGGGGAGATAGAGAGAGAGAAAGAAGAGTAGGGGAGATAGAGAGAGAGAGGGAAGAGTAGGGGAGATAGAGAGAGAGGGAGAAGAGTAGGGGAGATAGAGAGAGAGAGGGAAGAGTAGGGGAGATAGAGAGGGAAGAGTAGGGGAGATAGAGAGAGAGAGAGAAAGCTAGGAAAGAGAAAGGCAGTGCAGTAAGCTATTAATGACAGCAGGCAACCAGCCAGCCCAGTCTGAATCAGCTATACATCTCTCTCTTTCTACATCTCTCTCTTTCTCCCTCTCCCTTTCTTTGCGTGAAAGATGGTTCCCTATGTGATGTCCTACCTTGAGTGAGACAGAACCCGTTCAGAATGTTCAGATAGAAATGTATTGTAAACATTATTTGTAATTCATTGTTGTTGAGAATAGGGAGTCGTAAGAGCTCTATTAGTATGTTTTCCATCTTCAGTTGGCACAGCAGGACAGGAACTGTGCCTAACCTGCCGAATGCTTGAAGGGTCTCACGATCTGAGGGTTTGGCTGTCACAAACCTTACACAACCATCCTATCATAGTCTGGAACAGTGGTTAAGAAAACTCTATGTACCCTAAAATAAAAATAGATTCATGTTACAATAGAATTATCCTGAATTAATTTGAATATATCAGCTTTACACTGTCGTGTAAAGAGCTCATAAACAAAAATTATTAGAATGAATTATTATGCATAAAACTATCCATGTGACTTTTAATATCTCTGTCAATGTTAAGAAGGAGCCTTCAGCCTACTCTACTCTTCTTGATAGCGTGGTGAAGAATCAGGATTAATTGGAGGTGATCACTTATCAACAGCCAGTGTTACTTGCTCATTCATATCTCCAGCTAGAGTCAGGCCTGCTGGGAATCTTAAGAGAAAAAGAATGACTTGATAAACATTTTCACACTCAGTCTGTCGGTCTGCACTCACAAGTGTTATTAGTCACTGGCTCTAATGTCCCAGTCAGACAGTCCCACTCAACACCAGACAGGGAAACTCAAGAGCTCTGGCTCTTTCACTTAGGAGTTTTTCCTGACCTCTTTTTATTTGATTTATTTATTTGATTTAACCTTTATTTAACTAGGCAAGTCAGTTAAGAACAAATTCTTATTTACAATGACGGCCTACCCCGGCCAAACCCGGACGACGCTGGGCCAATTGTGCGCCGCCCTATGGGACTCCCAATCACGGCCGGTTGTGATACAGCCAGGAATCGAACCAGGGTCTGTAGTGACGTCTCTAGCACTGAGATGCAGTGCATTAGACCGCCCGAGTGGCACAGCGGGAGCTCGAGACTAGCTCGGGACCACGCAGCGGGAGCTCGAGACCAGCTCGGGACCACGCAGCGGGAGCTCGAGACCAGCTCGGGACCACGCAGCGGGAGCTCGAGACTAGCTCGGGACCACTTCATTAAAAGGATTGGATAAATAAGTGATCCAACCTGTTCAGATCAGTGATTTCTTCAAGGGCAAATCTCTTACCTCCATCTCTATACTCTCCAAGTATGGACCCTGTAACTCCCGCTCTCACACTGTTCACCCCCAACAGAGATGTCACTGATACATCTGTAAGACGTGTGCAGAGTGTGTGTGTGTGCACTCGTGTGTGTGAATGTGCGTGCATTCGCACCCTGTGTGTGTGCGGCAGAGTGCGGGTGTCATTAGAGTATTGAACTGGAAATAATTATTAATGAAAGCGTGTCTAGCTGTAGATACATTGCATGACAGAGGGAGGTACAAAATGAAGTAGCTAGTGTGGGGATTCTCATCTATAGCCTGTGCCTGACAGATAAATCACTCATCCAACATATCCCTCTCCTACTGTGTCCCAAATGGCACCCTATACAGAGGACTACTTTTAACCAGTCCTTTTCATGATGAAAAGTAGTGCAATATATAGGGAATGGAGTGCCATTTGGGACACAGCCTCTGTCTCAGGATTCCTTTCCAATGTCCTCACCCCACACACACTGCTACTGTAACTACTACTGTACTGTGTGTTACTGTGGTGTCCAGATCAGAGGTGCACAGCTCCAGTCCTTGAAGGCTGCAGTCCAGCTGTTTTCCGTCCTTGCCTTTTATCCAGAGACTGATTTCTAGGTGATTTCTGATTTCTACACTCTATCAGTAACATCAATGCAGTGTTAGAGAAAAACAGTATACATTTCCACCTGCCTGGGAAACCAGATATGTACATTATCCAGCTCGCCACTCTCAGTAATATCAATGAAAGGCCAGGGAGAAATGAAAAAACAGTTAATATCTGAGGGGGCACTACTGTGTGGCTCAGTTGGTAGAGCATGGCGCTTACAACGACAGGGTTGTGGGTTCAATTCCCATGGGGGACCAGTACAGAGAAAAACAAGTATGAATAATGTATGCACTTGTTACAGTAAGAGTGTCTGGTAAATGTGAAACATCCATCATTTATTATGGATCCCCATTAGCTGTTAATCTTCCTGGGGTCCAGCAAAATTAAGTCAGTTTAATGCCGTTAGTAACAATTGAGAAAAGTAAGGGGTCTAGACAGCTACCTTGGGGACTTCCTCATTCTACCTGGATTATGTTTGAGAGGCTTCCATTAAAGAACATCCTGTGTTCTGTTAGACACGTAACTCTTATCCACAACATAGCAGGGGTTGTAGAGCCATAACAAATACGTTTTTCCAACAGCAGACTATGATCGATAATGTCAAAATCCACCCCGAAGTCTAACAAAAGAGCCCCCACAATCGTTTTGTCATCAATTTCTCTCAGCCAATCAGTCACTTGTGTAAGTGCTGTGCTTGTTTAATGTCCTTCACTTTAAGCCTGCTGAAAGTCTGTTGTCAATTTGTTTATTGTAAAATAACATTGTATCTGGTCAAACACCATTTTTTCCCAAATGTTTACTAAGGGTTGGTAACAGGCAGATTGGTCAGCTATTTGAGCCAGTAAAGGTGGGCTTTACTATTCTTAGGTAGCGGAATTACTTTTGCTTTCCTCCAGGCCTGAGGGGACTCAATTTCTAGTAAGCTTAAATTGAACATATGGAAAATACGAGTGGCAATATCGTCCGCTATTATCCTCAGTAATTTTCCATCCAAGTTGTCAGACCCCGGTGGCTTGTCATTATTGATACACAACAATCATTTTTTCACCTCTTCCACACTCACTTTACGCAATTCAAAATTACAATACTTGTCCTTCATAAATTGGTCAGATATACTATGATGTGTAGTGTCAGAATTTGTTGCTGGCATGTCATGCCTAGGTGTGCAAACCTTGCCAATGAAAAAAACATTAAAGTAGTTGGCAATATAAGGGCACAGTGCGAGACCCAGATGCAGACACGGGAGGCAGATGGTTCGAGTCTGATATTTATTATAATCAAAGGGGCAGGCAAGAGAATGTTCGTGGACAGGAAAAATATCATAAACAAGGTCAGAGCCCAGAAGGTACAGAGTTGCAGGCAGGCTCGAGGTCAGGGCAGGCCGTATGGTCAGGCAGGCGGGTTCAGAGTCAAGGCAGGCAAGGGTCAAAACCAGGAGGACTAGTAAAAGAGAGATAAGAAAAAGCAGGTGCATGGGAAAACACACTGGTTGACTTGAACAAGACAAGATGAACTGGCAACAGACAAACAGGGAACACCGGAATAAATACCCAGGGACTAATGGGGAAAACAGGTGACACCTGGAGGTGGGTGGAGACAATCACAAAGACAGGTGAAACAGATCAGGGCGTGACAATATCAGTGTGTTTTGTGATGAATGAGCCATCTGGTTCAATGGATGATGAAGCTGAGTTTGCCTTTTGCCCAAAATATCATTTAACCTCTCTAGGGTATGTGGGACGGTAGAGTCTCACCTCGTCAACAGCCAGTGAAACTGCAGGGCGCCAAATTCAAAACAACAGAAACCCCATAATTAAAATTCCTCAAACATACAAGTATTTTACACCATTTTAAAGATACACTTGTTGTAAATCCAGCCACAGTGTCCGATTTCAAAAAGGCTTTACGACGAAAGCACACCAAACGATTATGTTAGGTCAGAGCTAAGTCACAGAAAAACACAGCCATTTTTCCAGCGAAAGAGAGGAGTCACAAAAAGCAGAAATAGAGATAAAATTAATCACTAACCTTTGATGATCTTCATCAGATGACACTCATAGGACTTCATGTTACACAATACATGTATGTTTTGTTCGGTAAAGTTCATATTTATATCCAAAAATCTCAGTTTACATTGGCGCGTTATGTTCAGTAGTTCCAAAACATCCTGTGATTTTGCAGAGAGCCACATCAATATACAAAAATACTCATAATATACATTGCTAAAAGATACAACTGTTATGCATGGAATTTTAGATCCACTTCTCCTTAATGCAACCGCTGTGTCAGATTTCAAAAAAACTTTACGGAAAAAGCACACCATGCAATAATCTGAGTACGGCGCTCAGACGACAAATCAAGCCAAACAGATATCCCCCATGTTGGAGTCAACAGAAGCCAGAAATAGTATTATAAATATTCACTTACCTTTGATGATCTTCATCAGAATGCACTCCCAGGAATCCCAGTTCCACAATAAATGTTTGTTTTGTTCGATGAAGTCCATCATTTATGTCCAAATAACTCCTTTTTGTTAGCGCGTTTAGCCCAGTAATCAAAATTCATGACGCGCGATAACTAGGTGCAGACAAAAAGTCAAAAAGTTCCGTTACAGTCCGTAGAAACATGTCAAACGATGTATAGAATCAATCTTTAGGATGTTTTTAACATAAATCTTCTAAATTCCTTTGTCTTCAGAAATGCAATGGAACGCAAGCTAACTCTCTCACGTGAACGCTCCTGGTCAGCTCGTGGCTCTCTGGCAGACCTCTGACTCATTCCCCTCTCATTCGCCCCACTTCACAGTAGAAGCCTGAAACAAGGTTCTAAAGACTCTTGACATCTAGTGGAAGCCTTAGAAAGTGCAATATGACCCCATTCCCACTGTATCTTGGATAAGCAAAGAGTTGAAAAACTACAAACCTCAGTTTTCCCACCTCCTGGTTGGATTTTTTCTCAGGTTTTTGCCTGCCGTATGAGTTCTGTTATACCCACAGACATCATTCAAATAGTTTTAGAAACTTCAGAGTGTTTTCCATCCAAATCTACTAATAATATGCATATCCTAGCATCTGGGCCTGAGTAGCAGGCAGTTTACTCTGGGCATGCTTTTCATCCGGACATGATCCGGAAAATACTGCCTCCTACCCCAAAGAAGTTAAGGTGCTCCAAAGCCTTTTACTATCATTCTTTCTATCATTTATCTTTGTTTCACAGCATAGTTTCTTCTTCTTTCTATTCAGTTTAGTCACATGATTTCTCATTTTGCAGTACTTTTGCCAATCGGTTGTGCTGCCAGACTTATTTGCCAAACCTTTTGGCTCATCCCTCTCAACCATACCATTTTTCAATTCCTCATCAATCCAAGGAGATTAAACAGTTTTTACAGTAATTGTCTTAATGGGTGCATGATTATTAGTAACTGGAATAAGCGATTTCATAAGTGCAGCATCTGGCTGCTCCTCATTATACACCATAGACCAGAAAATATTATTTACATCATCAACATAAGAATCACTTCTTGTATGACCTCTTATACACTATATCAGGCCCAGCCTTTGGAACTTTGGTTTTCCTAGATATGGCTATTATATTGTGATCACTACATCTGATGGATCTGGATACTGCTTTAAAACAAATTTCTGCAGCATTAGTAAAGATGTGATCAGTACAGGTTGATGACTTCCTTCCCGTGTTGTTTGTAACTACCCTGGTAGGTTGACTAATAACCTGAACCAGGTTGCAGGCACTGGTTACAGTTTGAAGCTTTTTCTTGAGTGGGCAGCTTGATGAAAGCCAGTCAATATTGACATCACCCAGAAAATATACCTCTGTCGATATCACATACATTATCAAGCATTTCACACATATTATACAGTTACTGACTGTTAGCACTTGGTGGTCTATAGCAGCTTCCCGCAATAATGGAATTTAGGTGAGGCAGATGAACCTGTAGCCATATTACTTCAACAGTGTTTAACATGAGATCCTCTCTAAGCCTTACAGGAATGTGGTTCTTAATATAGACCGAACACCGCTCCCACTGGAATTGCTGTCTTTTCTGTAGATGTTATAACCATGTATTGCTCCCACGGTATCATCAAAGGTATTATCTAAGTGAGTTTCTGAGATAATCAGAATATGAATGTCATCTGTTACTAGCAAGTTATTGACTTCATGAACCTTGTTTCTTAGGCTACATATGTTAACATGGGCTATTTTTAGCACTTTTCTGGGATGCTTGATTGTTTTCATTGCTTTACTGGGAAGCTTAGCAGAAGTAGACATGCTCATGCTATTTATGTTAGTGCAGGGTGAACTGCACACAGTGGAATTCCTACTGGGGCACACTGCCTCAGTGCTAACAGTATAACTCTGGTTCATAGGCACATGACAACTGCATACTATAGCTGTGGGATCAGCAGAGGTATTCAGGGCAGTTAGAGGGACTTAAATTAGGTTACTTACAATTGTGTTTTCCAACGCCCCCTGGGATAATGTACATTTGCTGAAGCATTATGGCAACTCAGCGACACAAGGGTATGGATTAACTGAGCTGGGCTGGGGTCATTGATAAGTAATTGTCTCAACGCAGCCTTATAATGGTGTGAAAGGATCCAGAAACCCAAATGATTTCGGTGCATCCCATCCTCCTGATAAAACAAGCTTTGATTCCAGAAGGTATCAAAATTGTCAATACATTTTATCACCCACAGAGCTGCAGTTAGGGAGGGCTACAAGTCTGCTAAAACGTTCAATGCAATGATTTAGGGAGGGCAGATGGCCAGGTATTATGTGTCCTCATGAATACTAAATCGAATACTAAATCATACTAACTCATGAGATATGAATGGGTAAACACACAACTCATCTTGGTCATAGTAGTTGTACTTGCCTTATGTCAATTCACATCATGCTTGACAACACAAAGGAAACATGGATTCAACTAAAACCTTACATCATATTATACATAGTTAAAGGGATACTGCGAGCAATGCTACAGTACCTGTAGACTTCAAGTCACTGCGCTAATGCTATTTAGCATTGGCTCGTGAAACTACCACTAACTTCCTTCATACAGCACACATATACATACAAATGGGATCCAAGAGTTCATCTGACTCTGGGTAAGTAAAATCTTGCAGTATCCCTTTAAATGTCCCCCATTCTGAGAGCGCGAGGAACAACAATGCTCATGCATCTACAATAGAAATGACTTCAGAGTCTGACACAATACAGTAGAGAGAGAACCCTCGTCTTTCCCGGTCCGTAAACACAACGAAGCGTCCATCACCTAAATTAAACAGTGAGAGTCTATGGGCGTGCAACAAGTGACACATTCCCAAGATGACACTGGACATTTAACAGCTTCATTTTGGTTCCCGTCCTCTGGGCTCTGACACACAACCTGGTGCGCCACTAAACATTACATTATTACCAACCTCCATCTCTGTTCCCATGGCTCTACACCTGCTACCTCCATTCCTTACCCTCTCAGGCTTAAAACAAGGGGGTTTAAAGTCTTATCTCCTGCCTCTAATCAAATCCCTGGGGATGATAAATGTTACCTTAAGAGAAAAGGTTCCCCTGCTGTTAGATAGAGACTTGGATTGCGTCCCAAATGACACCCTATTCCCTATATAGTTCACTACTTTTGACCAGGGCCCATAGTAGTGCACTATGTAGGGAATAGGGTGCCATTGAGGACGCAGCCTAGCTCAGCCTGGGAACCCGTGGCAGGGTAGGGTGGATAGGAGAGGAAAGGAGGAGATAGCAGGGTAATATACTAAGAACAGGCTTATCTATCTCCGCTAAGTAGTTACTGTATATGCAACTCTAGCGCCGTTAGCTATGTTGGGAATTCCAATGTGTTTTAAAGAATAGAACAGGGCTGAATGCTAACGAAGGTAGCATGAATCTGTGATGGGAGCTAGAGATCCTACCGAGACTGCTGGGGGCATCTTTATTATTACTCTGCATGTGGAGGGAAGGGGTGGGTGGCTCTGACTATACTAAAGGTAAATTAACCAAAATATACCTATATATTTTTTTATTTGAATGATAGAGACCTTTCCATTCAAATTCGGCACTAATACCATTTCAAAGGGGATTGAGAACCACAATTGTTATTACAGCTGAATAGAAACTGGGTTAGGAACAGTATACTAAGGTAACCTGTCTAAATGACTACCGACCCGTAGCACTCACGTATGTAGCCATGAAGTGCTTTGAAAGGCTGGTCATGGTTCACATCAACACCATTATCCCAGGAACACTAGACCCACTCCAATTTGCATACCGCCCCAACAGATCCACAGATGATGCAATCTCTATTGCACTCCACACCGCCCTTTCCCACCTGGACAAAAGGAACACCTATGTGAGAATGCTATTCATTGACTACAGCTCAGCGTTCAACACCATAGTGCCCTCAAAGCTCATTACTAAGCTAAAGACCCTGGGACTAAACACCTCCCTCTGCAACTGGATCCTGGACTTCCTGATGGGCCGCCCCCAGGTGGTAAGGGTAGGTAACAACACATCCTTCACGCTCAACACGGGGGCCACTCAGGGGTGCGTGCTCAGTCCCCTCCTGTACTCCCTGTTCACTCATGACTGGCAGGCACGACTCCAACACCATCATTAAGTTTGCAGATGACACAACAGTGTTAGGATTGATTACTGACAACAATGAGACAGCATATAGAGAGGAGGTCAGAGACCTGGCCGTGTGGTGCCAGGACAACAATCTCTCCCTCAACGTGATCAAGACAAAGGAGATGATTGTGGACTACAGGAAAAGGAGGACCGAGCACGCCCCCATTCTCATCAATGGGGCTGTAGTGGAGCAGGTTGAGAACTTCAAGTTCCTTGGTGTCCACATCACCAACAAACTGTCATGGTCCAAACACACCAAGACTGTCCTGAAGAGGGCACGACAAAGCCTATTCCCCCTCAGGAGACTGAAAAGATTTGTCATGGGTCCTCAGATCCTAAAAAAGTTCTACAGCTGCACCATCGAGAGCATCCTGACTGGCTGCATCACTGCCTGTTATGGCAACTGCTCGGCCTCCGAAAGCAAGTCACTATAGAGGGTAGTGCGTACGGCCCGGTACATAACTGGGGCTAAGCTGCCTGCCATCCAGGACCTCTATACCAGGTGGTGTCAAAGGAAGGCCCATAAAATTGTCACAGACTCCAGCCACCCTAGTCATAGACTGTTCTCACTGCTACCGCACGGTAAGCGGTACCGGAGCGCCAAGTCTAGGTCCAAAAGGCTTCTGAACAGCTTCCACCCCCAAGCCATAAGACTCCTAAACAGCTAATCAAGGGGCTACCCAGACTATTTGCATTGCCCCCCTCTTTTACGCTGCTGCTATACCCGTCACAAGACCCACTGGTTGATGATTATTTATAAAACCCTCTTAAGCCTCACTCCCCCCTATCTGAGATATCTACTGCAGCCCTCATTCTCCACATACAACACCCGTTCTGCCAACACCCATTCTGCCAGTTGTTAAAGGTCCCCAAAGCACACACATCCCTGGGTCGCTCCTCTTTTCAGTTCACTGCAGCTAGCGACTGGAACGAGCTGCAACAAACACTCAAACTGGACAGTTTTATCTCAATCTCTTAATTCAAAGACTCAATCATGGACACTCTTACTGACAGCTGTGGCTGCTTTGTATGATGTATTGTTGTCTCTACCTTCTTGACCTTTGTGCTGTTGACTTTGCCCAATAATGTTTGTACCATGTTTTTGTGCTGCTACCATGTTGTGTTGCTACCATGTTGTTGTCATGTTGTGTTGCTACCATGCTGTGTCATGTTTTTCTGTTATGTTGTTGTCTTAGGTCTCTCTTTATGTAGTGTTGTATCTCTCTTGTTGTGATGTGTGTTTTGTCCTATATTTATATTGTATTTAAAAAATATAAAAAATAATCACAGGCCTCCGTCCCCGCAGGAGGCCTTTTGCCTTTTGGTAGGCCATCATTGTAAATAAGAATTTGTTCTTAACTGACTTGCCTAGTTAAATAAAGGTTAATTAAAAAATAAATACAAAAATAAAATAAAATACTCTCTGTTTATTATCTATGCATACATAGTCACTTTAACTCTACCTACATGTACATATACCTCGATTACCTCAACTAACCGGTGCCCCCGCGCATTGACTCTGTACCGGTACCCTCTGTATATATTTTACTGCTGCTCTTTAATTATTTGTACCTTTTTTTATTTTTTTATTTACTATCTATTTTTTACTTTACACTATTTACTATCTATTTTTTACTTTACACTTATTTTTCTTAAACCTGCGTTGTTGGTTAAGGGGATGTAAATAAGCATTTCACTGTAAGTTCTGCACATGTTGTATTTGGCGCAGGTGACAAATAACATTTGATTTGATTTCATATACTGAATAGTATGTATGTGTTAAACTGAATAGTATATATGTGTTATACTGAACAGTATGTATGTGATATACTAAACAGTATGTATGTGTTATACTAAACAGTATGTATGTGTTATACTGAACAGTATGTATGTGTTATACTGGACAGTATGTCACACCCTGATCTGTTGCACCAGTCTTTGTGCTTGTCTCCAGGTGTCGCCAATCTTCCCCATTATCCCCAGTGTATTTATACCTGTGTTCTCAGTTTGTCTGTTGCCAGTTCGTTTTGTTTCGTGAAACTTACCAGCGGTTTTCCCCTTGCTCCTGTCTGTTTTAGTTCCTGTTATCTAGTTTTTTACAGGTGTGACCTTTCTGCCTGCCCTGACCCTGAGCCTGCCTGCCGTTCTGTACCTTGCCACACCACACTGGATAATTGACCCCTGCCTGCTCTGACCCTGAGACTGCCTGCCGTACTGGACCTTTTGAACCCCATCTGGATTACTGACCTCTGCCTGCCCTTGACCTGTTGTTTTTCCTGCCCCTGTATTAGTAATACACTTTTGTTACTTCGACACTGTCTGCATCTGGGTCTAACCTGAAACGTGAAACAGTATGTATGTGTTATACTGAACAGTATGTATGTGTTATACTGAACAGTATGTATGTGCTATACTGAACAGTATGTATGTGTTATACTGAACAGTATGTATGTGTTATACTGAACAGTATGTATGTGTTATACTGAACAGTACGTATGTGTTATACTCAAATCAAATTTTATTGGTCACATACAGTACACATATTTAGCAGTTGTTATTGCGGATTTAGCTAAATGCTTGTGTTCCTAAATCCAACAGTGCAGTAGTATTTAACAATTCACAACAATACACACAAATATAAACATTTACATTTAAGTCATTTAGCAGACGCTCTTATCCAGAGCGACTTACAAATTGGTGCATTCACCTTATGATATCCAGTGGAACAACCACTTACAATAGTGCATCTAACTCTTTTAAGGGGGGGGGGGGGTTAGAAGGATTACTTTATCCTATCCTAGGTATTCCTTAAAGAGGTGGGGTTTCAGGTGTCTCCGGAAGGTGGTGATTGACTCCGCTGACCTGGCGTCGTGAGGGAGTTTGTTCCACCATTGGGGTGCCAGAGCAGCGAACAGTTTTGACTGGGCTGAGCGGGAACTGTACTTCCTCAGAGGTAGGGAGGCGAGCAGGCCAGAGGTGGATGAACGCAGTGCCCTTGTTTGGGTGTAGGGCCTGATCAGAGCCTGAAGGTACGGAGGTGCCGTTCCCCTCACAGCTCCGTAGGCAAGCACCATGGTCTTGTAGCGGATGCGAGCTTCAACTGGAAGCCAGTGGAGAGAGCGGAGGAGCGGGGTGACGTGAGAGAACTTGGGAAGGTTGAACACCAGACGGGCTGCGGCGTTCTGGATGAGTTGTAGGGGTTTAATGGCACAGGCAGGGAGCCCAGCCAACAGCGAGTTGCAGTAATCCAGACGGGAGATGACAAGTGCCTGGATTAGGACCTGCGCCGCTTCCTGTGTGAGGCAGGGTCGTACTCTGCGAATGTTGTAGAGCATGAACCTACAGGAACGGGTCACCGCCTTGATGTTAGTTGAGAACGACAGGGTGTTGTCCAGGATCACGCCAAGGTTCTTAGCACTCTGGGAGGAGGACACAATGGAGTTGTCAACCGTGATGGCTAGATCATGGAACGGGCAGTCCTTCCCCGGGAGGAAGAGCAGCTCCGTCTTGCCGAGGTTCAGCTTCAGGTGGTGATCCGTCATCCACACTGATATGTCTGCCAGACATGCAGAGATGTGATTCGCCACCTGGTTATCAGAAGGGGGAAAGGAGAAGATTAATTGTGTGTCGTCTGCATAGCAATGATAGGAGAGACCATGTGAGGATATGACAGAGCCAAGTGACTTGGTGTATAGCGAGAATAGGAGAGGGCCTAGAACAGAGCCCTGGGGGACACCAGTGGTGAGAGCACGTGGTGCGGAGACAGATTCTCGCCACGCCACCTGGTAGGAGCGACCTGTCAGGTAGGACGCAATCCAAGCGTGGGCCGTGCCGGAGATGCACAACTCGGAGAGGGTGGAGAGGAGGATCTGATGGTTCACAGTATCAAAGGCAGCCGATAGGTCTAGAAGGATGAGAGCAGAGGAGAGAGAGTTAGCTTTAGCAGTGCGGAGCGCCTCCGTGACACAGAGAAGAGCAGTCTCAGTTGAATGACTATTCTTGAAACCTGACTGATTTGGATCAAGAAGGTCATTCTGAGAGAGATAGCAGGAGAGCTGGCCAAGGACGGCACGTTCAAGAGTTTTGGAGAGAAAAGAAAGAAGGGATACTGGTCTGTAGTTGTTGACATCGGAGGGATCGAGTGTAGGTTTTTTCAGAAGGGGTGCAACTCTCGCTCTCTTGAAGACGGAAGGGACGTAGCCAGCGGTCAAGGATGAGTTGATGAGCGAGGTGAGGTAAGGGAGAAGGTCTCCGGAAATGGTCTGGAGAAGAGAGGAGGGGATAGGGTCAAGCGGGCAGGTTGTTTGGCGGCCGGCCGTCACAAGACGCGAGATTTCATCTGGAGAGAGAGGGGAGAAAGAGGTCAAAGCACAGGGTAGGGCAGTGTGAGCAGAACCAGCGGTGTCGTTTGACTTTCTTTTCAAAATGGTTGACGAAGTCATCCTCAGAGAGGGAGGAGGGGGGGGAGGTGGAGGAGGATTCAGGAGGGAGGAGAAGGTGGCAAAGAGCTTCCTAGGGTTAGAGGCAGATGCTTGGAATTTAGAGTGGTAGAAAGTGGCTTTAGCAGCAGAGACAGAAGAGGAGAATGTAGAGAGGAGGGAGTGAAAGGATGCCAGGTCCGCAGGGAGGCGAGTTTTCCTCCATTTCCGCTCGGCTGCCCGGAGCCCTGTTCTGTGAGCTCGCAATGAGTCGTCGAGCCACGGAGCAGGAGGGGAGGACCGAGCCGGCCTGGAGGATAGGGGACATAGAGAGTCAAAGGATGCAGAAAGGGAGGAGAGGAGGGTTGAGGAGGCAGAATCAGGAGATAGGTTGGAGAAGGTTTGAGCAGAGGGAAGAGATGATAGGATGGAAGAGGAGAGAGTAGCGGGGGAGAGAGAGCGAAGGTTGGGACGGCGCGATACCATCCGAGTAGGGGCAGTGTGGGAAGTGTTGGATGAGAGCGAGAGGGAGAGGGAAAAGGATACAAGGTAGTGGTCGGAGACTTGGAGGGGAGTTGCAATGAGATTAGTGGAAGAACAGCATCTAGTAAAGATGAGGTCAAGCGTATTGCCTGCCTTGTGAGTAGGGGGGGAAGGTGAGAGGGTGAGGTCAAAAGAGGAGAGGAGTGGAAAGAAGGAGGCAGAGAGGAATGAGTCAAAGGTAGACGTGGGGAGGTTAAAGTCACCCAGAACTGTGAGAGGTGAGCCATCCTCAGGAAAGGAACTTATCAAGGCGTCAAGCTCATTGATGAACTCTCCAAGGGAACCTGGAGGGCGATAAATGATAAGGATGTTAAGCTTGAAAGGGCTGGTAACTGTGACAGCATGGAATTCAAAGGAGGCGATAGACAGATGGGTCAGGGGAGAAAGAGAGAATGTCCACTTGGGAGAGATGAGGATCCCAGTGCCACCACCCCGCTGACCAGAAGCTCTCGAGGTGTGCGAGAACACGTGGGCAGACGAGGAGAGAGCAGTAGGAGTAGCAGTGTTATCTGTGGTAATCCATGTTTCCGTCAGTGCCAAGAAGTCGAGGGACTGGAGGGAAGCATAGGCTGAGATGAACTCGGCAGATCGGCAGTTCCAGAGGCTGCCGGAGACCTGGAACTCCACGTGGGTCGTGCGCGCTGGGACCACCAGGTTAGAGTGGCAGCGGCCACGCGGTGTGAAGCGTTTGTATGGTCTGTGCAGAGAGGAGAGAAGAGGGATAGACAGACACATAGTTGACAGGCTACAGAAGAGGCTACGCTAATGCAAAGGAGATTGGAATGACAAGTGGACTACACGTCTCGAATGTTCAGAAAGTTAAGCTTACGTTGCAAAAAATCTTATTGACTAAAATGATACAGTACTGCTGGCTGGTGAAGTAGGCTAGCTAGCAGTGGCTGCGTTGTTGACTTTGTTTGAAAGTGTAGCTGGCTAGGTAACCTCGATAACTGGCTAGGTAACCTCGATAACCTCGATAATTACTCTAAACTACACAATTATCTTGGATACAAAGACAGCAAAGACAACTATGTAGCTAGCTAACACTACACTAATCAGGTCGTTCCGTTGTAATGTAATAGTTTCTACAGTGCTGCTATTCGGTAGAAGTTGGCTGGCTAGCTAGCAGTGTTGACTAGGTAGGAGAACGGCAGCGCGGCGGACGAAAATAGCTGGCTAGCTAACCTCGATAATTACTCTAAACTACACAATTATCTTAGATACAAAGACAGCAAAGACAACTATGTAGCTAGCTAACACTACACTAATCAAGTCGTTCCGTTGTAATGTAATAGTTTCTACAGTGCTGCTATTCGGTAGCATTTGGCTAGCTGGCTAGCTAGCAGTGTTGACTACGTTAGAAGGACGAAAATAGCTGGCTAGCTAACCTCGATAATTACTCTAAACTACACAATTATCTTTGATACAAAGACGGCTATGTAGCTAGCTAAGAACAAATTGCTATGATCAAACAAATCAAACCGTTGTACTGTAATGAAATGAAATGAAATGTAATACTACCTGTGGAGCGAAGCGAAATGTGACTACTCGCTCCAACCCGGAAGTAAAATAATAGAATTAAGAAATATATAAATATTAGATTGAGCAATTTCGGAGTGGCATTGACTAAAATACAGTAGAATAGAATACAGTATATACATATGAGATGAGTAAAGCAGTATGTAAACATTATTAAAGTGACTAGTGATCCATTATTAAAGAGGCCAGTGATTCCAAGTCTAACTATATAGGGCAGCAACCTCTAAGATGCAGGGTTGCGTAACCGGGTAGAAGCCAGCTAGTGATGGCTATTTAACAGTCTGATGTCCTTGAGATATAAGCTGTTTTTCAGTCTCTCGGTCCCAGCTTTGGTGCACCTGTACTGACCTCGCCTTCTGGAGTTCAGGTGGTTGATGTCCTTGATGATCTTTTTGGCCTTCCTGTGACATTGGGGGCTGTAGGTGTCCTGGAGGGCAGGTAGTTTGCCCCCGGTGATGCGTTGGGCAGATGGCACCACCCTCTGGAGAGCCCTGCAGTTGCGGGCGGTGCAGTTACCGTACCAGGCGGTGATACAGTCCGACAGCATGCTCTCAATTGTGAATCTGTTGCGCCTTCTTCACCACACTGTCTGTGTGGGTCGACCATTTCAGATCGTCAGTGATGTGTACCCTGAGGAACTTGAAGCTTTTCACCTTCTCCACTGCGGTCCCGTCGATGTGGATAGGGGGGTGCTCCCTCTGTTGTTTCCTGAAGCTCCTTTGTTTTGTTGACGTCGAGTGAGAGGTTATTTTCCTGACACCACTCTCCCATGGCCTTCACCTCCTCCCTGTAGGCTGTCTCATCATTGTTGGTAACCAGGCCTACTACTGTTGTGTCGTCTGCAAACTTGATGATTGAGTTGGAAGCGTGTGTGGCCACGCAGTCATGGGTGAACAGGGAGTTCAGAAGGGGGCTGAGTTGAGGATCAGCAGAGTGGAGATGTTGTTTCCTACCATCACCACCTGGGGGCAGCCCATCAGGTAGTCCAGGACCCAGTTGCACAGGGTAGGGTTCAGACCCAAGGCCCTGAGCTTAATGATGAGCTTGGAGGGTACTATGGTGTTGAATGCTGAGTTACAGTAAATGAACAGCAATCTTACATAGGTATTCATTTTGTCCAGATGGGATAGGGCAGTGTGCAGTGCGATGGAGATTGCATCGTCTGTGGATCTATTGGGACGGTAAGCAAATTGAAGTGGGTCTAGGGTGTCAGGTAAGTTAGAGGTGATAGGATCCTTAACTAGCCTCTCAAAGCACTTCATGATGACAGAAGTGAGTGCTACGGGGTAATAGTAATTTAGTTCAGTTACCTTTGCTTTCTTGGGTATAGGAACAATGGTGGACATCTTGAAGCAAGTGGGGACAGCAGCCAGCTGGTCTGCGCATGCTCTGAGGACGCGACTAGGAATGCCGTCTGGGCTGGCAGCCTTGCGAGGGTTAACACGCTTAAAATGTCTTACTCACGTTGGCCACGGAGAAGGAGAGGCCACAGTCCTTGATAGCGGGCCGTGTCGGTGGCACTGTGTTATCCTCAAAGCGGCCGAAGAAGGTGTTTGTTCGGAAGCTTGTTCAGAAGCAAGACATCAGTGTCTGTGACGTGGCTGGTTTCCCCTTTGTAGTCCGTGATTTTCTGTAGACCCTGCCACATATGTCTCGTGTCTGAGCCGTTGAATTACGACTCCACTTTGTCTCTGTACTGACATTTTACCTGTTTGATTGCCTTACGGAGGGAATAACTACACTGTTTGTATTCGGCCATATTCCTAGTCACCTTGCCATGGTTAAATGTGCTGGTTCGCGCTTTCAGTTTTGCGCGAATGCTGCCATCTATCCCCGGTTTCTGATTTGGGTAGGTTTTAATAGTCACAGTGGATACAACACCTCCTATACACTTCCTGATGAACTCAGTCGCCGTATCCGTGTATTCGTCAATGTTATTCTCAGAGGCTAGACGGAACATATCCCAGTCCGCGTGATCAAAACAATCTTGAAGCATGGATTCCGATTGGTCAGTCCAGCGTTGAATAGACCTTAGCACTGGTACTTCCTGTTTGAGTTTCTGCCTATAGGAAGGGAGGAACAAAATGGAGTCATGATCAGATTTGCCGAAGGGAGGGCTGGGGAGGGCCTTGTAGGCGTTTTGAAAAGTTGAGTAGCATAGTTCCAATGTTTTTCCAGAGCGAGTACTACAGTCAATGTGAGTACTACAGTTTAACTTCGGTAGTGTTTTCCTCAAAGTTGCCTTATTCAAATCCCCAGCTACAATAAATGCGGCCTCAGGATATGTGGTTTCCAGTTTGCATAAAGTCCAGTGTAGTTCTTTGAGGGCCGTCATGGTATCGGCTTGAGGGGGAATATACACGCTGTGACTATAATCAAAGATAATTATCTTGGGAGGTAATATGGTCGGCATTTGATTGTGAGGTATTCTAGGTCGGGTGAACAAAAGGACTTGAGTTTCTGTATATTATCAAAATCACACCCTGAGTAGTTAATCGTGAAACATACACCCCCGCCTTTCTTCTTCCCAGAGAGTACTTTATTCCTGTCTGCGCGATGTACTGAGAACCCAGTTGGATGTAAGGATTGGGAGAGTATATCCCGAGAGAGCCATGTTTCCGTAAAACAGAGTATGTTACAATCCCTGATGTCTCTTTGGAAGGAGATCCTCTCCCTGAGCTCGTCTACTTTATTATCCAGAGACTGAACATTATCGAGTAATATACTCGGAAGAGGTGGATGTTGTGCAGAAGTCCACTCCGAATACCTCTTCTCCGCCGCCAGTGTTTTGGTGCAGCCTCTGGAATAAGTTCAGTTACTCTGGGGGGGTACGAACAAAGGATCCAATTCGGGAAAGTCGTATTCCTGGTCGTAATGCTGGTGACTTACCGCCGCTCTGATATCCAAAAGTTATTTCCGGCTGTATGTAATAACACAAAAAATGTTCTGGGCTAATAATGGAAGAAATAACACACAAAAAAACCCGAAATAGTGCAAAGTTGCTTAGGAGCTAGAAGCAGAGCTGCCATCTAGGAAATAAGACTATTTACCACGAACAATACGAGTGGGAAAACACCCTCTTACCCTCTGCAGTTTTTCCAGACATATGGAACATAACACTTATTTTGAAATTGTGCATTATTTAGTTACTTTTAAATAATTAGCTGTTTTTCCAAGCAGAAAAATGTTTAAGCTTGGTCAGTTGGTCGGGATATTTTTACCAGACGCCCACATCATGACCTGTAGTGAAAAACGGTTCATATGTACTTAGATATGTGCCAATTTCCCAATAACAGGAACAAATTGTCTGTAAAAACACAATATTTCCTTTGGAGTCTAAGTACCAAAATACACTGCAGCCTGCCTGCCTACTGCTGTATAATGCACCCAGAGCAGAACAAATAAAGTACTGTGTAAACAATAGCTTAGAGATCCTAACCCGTATCTCACCCTGATGATTAGGAATGATAGGAATAGCAGCACCTCCTGCTAACAGAGAGAGGAGGCTGATCACAGCTCTATGCCTGCAGGCTAGAACAGACAGGCTAACACACACAAAGAGGAGGCTGATCACAGCTCTATGCCTGCAGGCTAGAACAGACAGGCTAACACACACAAAGAGGAGGCTGATCACAGCTCTATGCCTGCAGGCCAGAACAGACAAGCTAACACACACAGAGAGGAGGCCGATCACAGCTCTTGCCTCCAGGCCAGAACAGACAGGTTAACACACACAGAGAGGAGGCCGATCACAGCTCTATGCCTGCAGGCCAGAACAGACAGGCTAACACACACAGAGAGGAGGCCGATCACAGCTCTATGCCTGCAGGCCAGAACAGACAGGTTAACACACACAGAGAGGAGGCCGATCACAGCTCTATGCCTCCAGGCCAGAACAGACAGGCTAACACACACAGAGAGGAGGCCGATCACAGCTCTATGCCTCCAGGCCAGAACAGACAGGCTAACACACAGAGAGGAGGCTGATCACAGCTCAATTCCTACAGGCTAGAACAGACAGGCGCCTTTGAATAGACAATATGTACAGTAGACAATATAGTAGCATTGTACATCAATCGATCGGCCCTCAAAGAACTACTACAAATGTATTTATAAAGCCCTTTGTACATCAGCAGATATCACAAAGTGCTTATACAGAAACCCAGCCTAAAACCCCAAACAGCAAGCAATGCAGATGTAGAAGCACGGTGGCTAGGAAAAACTCCCTAGAAAGGCAGGAACCTAGGAAGAATCCTAGAGAGTAACCAGGCTCTGAGGGGTGGCCAGTCCTTTTCTGGCTGTGCCGGATGGAGATTACAAGAGTACATGGCCATTTAAGGCCAGTATTGTTCTTCAAGATGTTCATGTCACGCCTGCTTCCGCTCCCCCTCTCTGGCGCTCGAGGGCGCCAGCAAGCCCATTATTACGCACACCTGTCACCATCATTACGTGCATCTGCCCAATATTGGACTCACCTGGACTCCATTACTTTGTTGATTGCCCCTCTATATCTGTCTGCTCCTCAGTTTGTTCCCCGTGTCAGCATTAATGTCATTATGTTTTTCATGTCCAGACGCTGTCCTGTTTCATGTCTGTTTATTAATTAAAAGTTCACTCCCTGTACTTGCTTCTCGTCTCCAAGCTGCTGTCCTTACAGAATGCTGACACCACAATTTTAAGCATCAGGGAGTTTTTTTGTTTTTGTTGGTGATGTCGGGTCCGGGTGCCCGCTTCCAGAGGAACCAGGGGTGCCTCAGCGGGCTTCCACACCTTAGCTAGCTCGTGAGGGTTCCTTGCCTTGGTTGGCTCGGCAGGCTCCCATCAAACGTCATGCCTCAGCCAGCTCATCGGGCTCCCACGCCTCGACCGGCTCATCAGGCTCCCACGCCTCATCAGGCTCCCATCCCACGTCATGCCTCAGACGGCTTGTCGAGAGAGAGAAAATCAGAGGGAGCATACTTAAATTCACACAGGACACCAGATAAGACAGGATAATTACACCAGATATAACTGACTGACCCTAGCCCCCCGGCACATAGACTATTGCAGCATAGATACTGGAGAATGAGACAGGGGTGGGTCTGGAGACACTGTGTCCCCGTCTGGTGAAACCCCCGGACAGGGACAACCAGGCAGGATATAACCCCACCCACTTTTCCAAAGCACAGCCCCCACACCACTAGAGGGATATCAACAGACCACCATCTTACTACGCTGAAAAAAGGCTGAGTATAGCCCATGAAGACCTCCTCAACCATACGATCCCGAGGGGGTGCAAAACCGGACAGGAATATCACGTCTGTGACTCGATCCACTCAAGTGACGCACCCCTCCTAGGGACGGCATGGAAGAGCACTAGTAAACCAGTGACTCAGCACCCGTAATAGGGTTAGAGGCAGAGAATCCCAGTGGAGAGAGGGGAGCCAGCCAGGCAGAGACAGCAATGACGGTCCATCGCTCCTGGAGGCAGGAAGCCCTGAAATTTTAGGGACAATAAGGAGGCCTGCGTCTTGTGACCGTAGCGTATTTGAAGGTATGAACGGCAGGATTAAAACAGAGAGATAGGGAGGAGCATGCCCATGTCATGCTTTGTAGGTTAGCCGTAAAACATTGAAATCAACCCTAGCCTTAACTGGAAGCCAATGTAGAGAGCCTAGCCCTGGAGTAATATGATACATTTGTTTAGTTCTAGTCAGGATTCTAGCAGCCGTGTTTAGCACTAACTGAAGTTTATGTTGTGCTTTATCCGGGTAGCCTAACCTAGAAGTGAAAAAAGCATGGATTAGCTTTTCTGTATAATTTTTGGACAAAAAGTTTCCGATTTTTGCAATGTTACGAAGATGAGAAAACGCTGTCCTTGAAATATTCTTGATATGTTCGCAAAAAGAGAGCTCAGGGTCCAGAGTAACGCCAAGGTCCTTCACAGTTTTATTTGAGATGACTGTAAAACCATCAAGATGTCACGATTGTCGTCTGGATAAGGAGAGGACCAAAACGCAGCGTGGTAAGTGTTCGTCATTTTAATGGTAAACTGAACACTACAAAGCAAAACAACAAAGTGACAACCGAAAACAGCTCCGTCAGGTGCAACACACACTAAACAGAAATTAAACACACAATGGAAAACAGGCTACCTAAATATGGCTCCCAATCAGAGACAACGATAGACAGCTGCCTCTGATTGGGAACCACACCAGGCCAAACACATAGAAAACCAATAACCTAGAAAAAAGAACATAGACTCCCCACCCTAGTCACACCCTGGCCTAACCAAAATAGAGAATAAAAACCCTCTCTATAGCCAGGGCGTGACACAAGATTAATTGTCAGATCCAACAGCAGCTCTCTTTGTTTCTTGGGACCTAGAACTAGCATGTCTGTTTTGTTCGAGTTTAAAATGTAAAAATATACCGCCATCCACTTCCTTATGTCTGAAACACAGGCTTCCAGGGTAGGCAATTTTGGGGCTTCACCATGTTTCATTGAAATGTACAGCTGTGTGTCATCCACATAGCAATGAAAGTTGACATTGTGTTTCCGAATGACATCACCAAGAGGTAGAATATATAGTGAAAACAATACTGGTCCTCAAACAGAACCTTGAGGAACACAGAAACGTACAATTGATTTGTCAGTGGACAAACCATCTTTCCGACAGATAAGATCTAAACCAGGCAAGAACTTGTCCGTGTAGACCAATTTGGGGTTCTAATCTCTCCAAAAGAATGTAGGATTGATCGTGTCAAAAGCAGCACTAAGGTCTAGGAGCATGAGAACAGATGCAGAGCCTCGGTCTGACGCCATTAAAAGGTAATTTACCACCTCCACGAGTGCAGTCTCAGTGCTATGATGGGGTCTAAAACAAGACTGAAGAGTTTCATATACATTATTTGTCTTCAGGAAGGCAGTGAGTTGCTGCGCAATAGCTTTTTCTAAAACATTTGAGTGGAATGGGAGATTCGATATAGGCCAGTAGTTTTTTACATTTTCCGGGTTAAGATTTGGCTTTTTCAAGAGAGTCTTTGTTACTGCCACTTTTAGTGAGTTTGGTACACATCCGGAGGATAGGGAGCCATTTATTTCGTTCAACATAGGAGGACCAAGCACAGGAAATAGCTCTTTCATTAGTTTAGTTGGAATAGGGTCCAGTATGCAGCTTGATGGTTTAGAAGCCATTACTATTTTCATGAATGTGTCAAGAGATACAGGATTAAAAAGCGTGAGTGCCTCCATTGATCCTAGGACCTGGCAGTTCTGTGCAGACTCAGGACAACTGAGCTTTGGAGAAATACGCAGATTCAAAGAGGTGTCCGTAATTTGCTTTCTAATGACCATGATCTTTTCGTTTAAGAGGTTCATGAATTTATCACTGCTGAAGTGAAAGCTATTGTCTCTTGTTGAATGCTGCTTTTTAGTTAGCTTTGCGATAGCATGCACATTTTGGGGGGGGATTGTTCTTATTCTCCTCAATTAGGTTGGAAAAAGCGGATGATCGAGCAGCAGTGAGCACTCGTCGATATTGCACGGCACTGCCTTTCCAAGCTAGTCGGAAGACTTCCAGATTGGTGGAGCGCCATTTCCGTTCCAATTTTCTGGAAGCTTGTTTCAGGGCTCTGGTATTTTCTGTATAACAGGGAGCAAATTTCTTGTGACAAATGTTTTTAGTTTTTAGGGGTGAGACTGCATCTAGGGTATCACGCAAGTTTACATTTAGATCCTCAGTTAGGTGGTTTACCGATTTTTGTACTCTGACATCCTTGGGTAGGTGAAGGGAGTCTGGAAGGGCATCTAGGAATCTTTGTGTCATCCGAGAATTTATAGCACGGCATTTGATGATCCTTGGTTGGGGTCTGAGCAGATTATTTGTTGCAATTGAAAATGTAATAAGATGGTGGTCCGATAGTCCAAGATTATGAGGAAAAACGTTGAGATCCACAATATTTATTTCACAGGACAAAACTAGATCCAGTGGACCATGAGTAGGTCTGGAGACATGTTAGACAAAACTCACTGAGTCGATGATGGCTCCAAAATCCTTTTGGAGTGGGTCTGTGGACTTTTCCATGTGAATATTAAAGTCACCAAAAATTTGAATATTATCTTCCATAACTACAAGGTCCGATAGGAATTCCGGGAACTCATTGATGGAAGGCTGTATACGGCCCAGGAGGCCTGTAAACAGTAGCTATAAAAAGTGATTGAGTAGGCTGCATAGATTTCATGACTAGAAGCTCAAAAGAAGCTATTTTTTTTGTAAATTGAAATTTGCTGTCATAAATGTTAGCAACACCTCCGCCTTTGCGGGATGCGAGGGGATATGGTCACTAGTGTAACCAGGGGGAGAGGCTTAGTTTAACACAGTAAATTCATCAGGCTTGTGCCATGTTTCAGTCAGGCCAATCACATCAAGATTATGATCAGTGATTAGTTCATTGACTATAACTGCCTTGGAAGTGAGGGATCTAAACATTAAGTAACCCTATTTGAGATGTGAGACATCACAATCTCTTTCAATAATGATAGGAATGGAGTAGGTCTTTATTCCAGAGAGATTGCTAAGGGGAACACCACCATGTTTTGTTTTGCTCAACCTAAATCGAGGCACAGACACGGTTTCTTGGGGATAGCTGAGCTGACTACACTGACTGTGCTAGTGGCAGACTCCACTAATCTGGCAGGCTGGCTAACAGCCTGCTGCTTGGCCTGCACCCTATCTCATTGTGGAGCTAGAGTAGAGTAGACAACATGGCTCACATCATTGGCTGTGTGTGTGTGTGTGTGTGTGTGTGTGTGTGTGTGTGTGTGTGTGTGTGTGTGTGTGTGTGTGTGTGTGTGTGTGTGTGTGTGTGTGTGTGTGTGTGTGTGTGTGTGTGTGTGTGTGTGTGTGTGTGTGTGTTATATTGCTATACTGTACGTCTCAGGGCTCCAAAGGGACAATGGTATGAGCACAGATAGAACAATGAGACAGATATTTCACTGGATGTATAAATGTGAAGCATCCGGTTGGCATTTCCACTCACTACCAGATATGGAGGGGGAAGAGGGAACAAGATGGATTTTGGCCGACATTCTGCAAATTTTCTCATCGATTAAACATTTGATCTCAATACAGTTTTCTGTTCCCAAAACTAAAATCTGTTATGAACGGAGTTAACTAAGTTTTGTAGACTTGATCTTTTGCAAAAGTTTTTAAAAACCATACTGTTTAGGAGTGCAAAGGCGAATTGAGTTATTGCACATGCACACTTCACAGAGTAGGCGTTCCCTAACGGAAATATGCAGATGTATACTAGAATGCGCCAATAGGATATCGCTAACGCGTACTTGGTTCTGCCCACCTCCTTGCTTGTTCTGCCCACTATGACTAATTTGTTCCCATTGGAAACGACAAGCTGTGGTCTATCTTAGTTTAGTTATACAAATCTGTGGTATGAGTGTGATAGTTAAAGGCCCAGCGCAGTCAAAAACATGATTTCCTGTATTTGATGCATATATTTCCACACTAAGGTTGTAATAATACTGTGATATAGTCAAAATGATGATAATACCCTTTTAGTGTAAGAGCTGTTTGAAAAGAATATCTGGAATTTCTGCCTGTTGTGGTGGGGTGGAGTTTTGGCCTGCCTGGTGACATCACCAGGTAGTAATTTAGTTCATAGACCAATAAGAAAGAGTTACAAATCTCTCTGCCAATAACAGGTAGTTTTCCGTTTTCCTCTCCCCACTTAGACCACTCAAGCAAGATTTTTTCCTAGGAAACCTCTTGCTTAAGACATTGCTCTTGCTAAGAAGCTATTTTTGTTCATTACAAAAATAAAAAAAATATTGAAAACAATCACAGTAAGGAACTTAAATGTTACCCAGAAATGAATGCTCAAAGCGCACATTGCACAGTTTCTCTAGAAATAAATCAGATCCAGCCCGAACTGTGCAATGTAGTAGGGAGTTCTAGTGTCCAACAAGCAAATATACTACATAGTTAAGCGCATAAAACGTGGTAATTAACTACAGTGATCATAATCCATTGAGCATCTACTTGTCCAGTCTGTGTTTCTTTTACGCCTGCTATGGAAGAGACAGAAGAATGCATGATCATGAGGTGATTATAGAGAGCAGTTGTTGCTTCATGAGGTACACTATATATACAAAAGTATGTGGACACCCCTTCAAATTAATGGATTCAGCTATTTCAGCCACACCCATTAATGACAGGTGTATAAACTCGAGCACACAGCCATGCAATCTCCAAAGACAAACATTGCCAGTAGAATGGCCTTACTGAAGAGACTTTAAACGTGGCACCGTTATAGGATGCCACCTTTCTAACAAGCCAGTTCATCAACTTTCTGCCCTCAGCCGCAAAGTGGTAGGCCACACAAGCTCGCGCAGCGTGTAAAAATCGTCTGTCCTCGGTTGCAAAACTCACTACCGAGTTCCAAACTGTAAGCACAAGGGCTTTTGGAAGTAACGTCAGCACAAGAACTGATCATCAGGAGCTTCATGAAATGGGTTTCCATGGCCAAGCAGCCGCACACGAGCCTAAGATCACCATGTGTCGGCTGGAGTGGTGTAAAGCTCATCGCCATTGGACTCTGGAGCAGTGGAAATGCATTCTCTGGAGTGATGAATCTCGACCTCTACCCCATAGAACACTTTTGGGATGAATACCGATCAGTGCCCGACCTCAGTAATGATCTGGAAGGATCCTGGAAGGATATTGATCTCATCCCGTCAGTAGAGGATGCCGGGTTATTTTTTTAAAATGCCTTCCTGACCATCTTAAATAAGCATGCCCCATTCAAGAAATTTAGAACCAGAAACAGATATAGCCCTTGGTTCTCTCCAGACCTGACTGCCATTAACCAACACAAAAACATCCTATGGCGTTCTGCATTAGCATCGAACAGCCCCCGTGATATGCAACTTTTCAGGGAAGCTAGAAACCAATATACACAGGCAGTTAGAAAAGCCAAGGCTAGCTTTTTCAAGCAGAAATTTGCTTCCTGCAACACAAACTCAAAAAAGTTCTGGGACACTGTAAAGTCCATGGAGAATAAGAACACCTCCTCCCAGCTGCCCACTGCACTGAGGATAGGAAACTCTGTCACCACCGATAAATCCACTATAATTGAGAATTTCAATAAGCATTTTTCTACGGCTGGCCATGCTTTCCACCTGGCTACCCCTACCCCGGTCAACAGCACTGCACCCCCCACAGCAACTCGCCCAAGCCTTCCCCATTTCTCCTTCTCCCAAATCCAGTCAGCTGATGTTCTGAAAGAGCTGCAAAATCTGGACCCCTACAAATCAGCCGGGCTAGACAATCTGGATCCTTTCTTTCTAAAATTATCTGCCGAAATTGTTGCAACCCCTATTACTAGCCTGTTCAACCTCTCTTTCTTGTCATCTGAGATTCCCAAAGATTGGAAAGCAGCTGCAGTCATCCCCCTCTTCAAAGGGGGGGGCACTCTTGACCCAAACTGCTACAGACCTATATCTATCCTACCCTGCCTTTCTAAGGTCTTCGAAAGCCAAGTCAACAAACAGATTACCGACCATTTCGAATCCCACCATACCTTCTCCGCTATGCAATCTGGTTTCAGAGCTGGTCATGGGTGCACCTCAGCAACGCTCAAGGTCCTAAACGATATCCTAACCGCCATCGATAAGAAACAATACTGTGCAGCCGTATTCATTGACCTGGCCAAGGCTTTCGACTCTGTCAATCACCACATCCTCATCGGCAGACTCGATAGCCTTGGTTTCTCAAATGATTGCCTCGCCTGGTTCACCAACTACTTCTCTGATAGAGTTCAGTGTGTCAAATCGGAGGGTCTGTTGTCCGGGCCTCTGGCAGTCTCTATGGGGGTGCCACAGGGTTAAATTCTTGGACCGACTCTCTTCTCTGTATACATCAATGATGTCGCTCTTGCTGCTGGTGAGTCTCTGATCCACCTCTACGCAGACGACACCATTCTGTATACTTCTGGCCCTTCTTTGGACACTGTGTTAACAACCCTCCAGACGAGCTTCAATGCCATACAACTCTCCTTCCGTGGCCTCCAATTGCTCTTAAATACAAGTAAAACTAAATGCATGCTCTTCAACCGATCGCTGCCTGCACCTGCCCGCCTGTCCAACATCACTACTCTGGACGGTTCTGACTGGACGGTTCTGACTTGTGGACTATGTGGACAACTACAAATACCTAGGGGTCTGGTTAGACTGTAAACTCTCCTTCCAGACTCACATCAAATCTCCAATCCAAAGTTAAATCTAGAATTGGCTTCCTATTTCACAACAAAGCATCCTTCACTCATGCTGCCAAACATACCCTTGTAAAACTGACCATCCTACCGATCCGCGACTTCGGCGATGTCATTTACAAAATAGCCTCCAATACCCTACTCAATAAATCGGATGCAGTCTATCACAGTGCCATCCGTTTTGTCACCAAAGCTCCATATACTACCCACCACTGCGACCTGTATGCTCTCGTTGGCTGGCCCTCGCTTCATACTCGTCGCCTAACCCACTGGCTCCAGGTCATCTACAAGACCCTGCTAGGTAAAGTCCCCCCTTATCTCAGCTCGCTGGTCACCATAGCAGCACCCACCTGTAGCACACACTCCAGCAGGTATATCTCTCTGGTCACCCCCAAAGCCAATTCTTCCTTTGGCCGCCTCTCCTTCCAGTTCTCTGCTGCCAATGACTGAAATGAACTACAAAAATCTCTGAAACTGGAAACACTTATCTCCCTCACTAGCTTTAAGCACCAGCTGTCAGAGCAGCTCACAGATTACTGCACCTGTACATAGCCCATCTATAATTTATTTAACTACCTCCCCCTACTGTATTTATTTATTTTGCTCCTTTGCACCCCATTATTTCTATCTCTACTTTGCACATTCTTCCACTGCAAATCTACCATTCCAGTGTTTTACTTGCTATATTGTATTTACTTCGCCACCATGGCCTTTTTTTTTGCCTTTACCTCCCTTATCTCACCTCATTTGCTCACATTGTATATACTTATTTTTCTACTGTATTATTGACTCTATGTTTGTTTTACTCCATGTGTAACTCTGTGTTGTTGTATGTGTCGAACTGCTTTGCTTTATCTTGGCCAGGTCGCAATTGTAAATGAGAACTTGTTCTCAACTTGCCTACCTGGTTAAATAAAGGTGAAATAAATCAAAAATATATATATTGTGGCTGAATGTAAGCAAGTCCCAACAGCAATGTTCTATCATCTAGTGGAAAGCCTTCCTAGACATCAATGCATGAAGTGAAAATATGTTTTTAGTGGAAATTAGCATTCTCTCCTAAATAAAGTTTAATTCAAGTTAAATTACTAAAATGAAAGGCTTGTTTGGGAGTGACCCCAGGCCCCTGGGAGGCCTTCTGCAGCTGGCCCTCTAACCAGGCCTCCTGGACGTCTCTCAGGTCCGGGCAGGCCCACACACCAAAGAACAGCTGGGTTGGGATTACAGTATAGGTTAATGTTATTTAGATAATGTCATTATCAAGCTTTATGTATACAGCACATTTCAGACATGGAATGCAGCGCAATGTGCTTCACAGAAAAAAACAAATAAAAAACAATGAAACTTTTACTACACAACAAACATAAGAGGATAAAAAAACTAAAGAATAACAATAAAAACGGAATGACTAAAAAGCACACTAAGATCTCTTTAAATTTCCACAGTTTTGGCCCCTTCAGGTTCTCTGGAAGGCTATTCCAGAGGCTGGGGGCATAATAACTAAAGGCTGCCTTCATGCCTCTTTGTCCTAGGCTTTGGGATTGTTAAAAGGCCAGTGCCAGAGGACCTGAGGGACCTACTGGGTACATCACTTAAAAGTAGGTCTGACATGTATTGGGGTGCACAATTGTGGATTGATTTAAAAACCCATAGAAGAATATTAAAATGAATTCTAAAACTCATAGGCAGCCAGTGCAGAGACCTTAAAACCGGTGTTCTCCCTCTGGTCTTGGTCATTACCTGTGCTGCTGCATTCTGTATGTTTTGCAGTTGACCAATGGCTTTCCTGGGTAGACCAGACAGGAAAGCATTACAGTAGTCAAGCCTGCTTTTAATAAAATCATGGATGAGTCTCTCTGTATCAGCCTGAGAGAGAAACAGACGCACGATCGAAATAGAGTTCAGAATCTAAAATGACACCTGTTCAGAGCAAAATTTGTGTGACTGTCCTTGTCTATCAGTTTTTTGTTACTTGTCATGTTTTGTGTTATTTGTGGACCCCAGGAAGAGTAGCTGCTGCTTCTGCAAAAGCTAATGGGGATCCAAATAAACAAACAAAACAGTCGTAGCCTAATTCACATTGGATTAAAGTGTTAGCTAAGGGCTGGCACTCTGCCCCTACCATTCATGCTATAGGCCAATTGTTTCTATCTGGGTCAAAATGACCAGTGTTTTTATAAGGGACTGTAAGGGCTTTGTACAATCTCCTTCTACAGTATGTTTTCATCTCACTCTAGCCACCCACCCAGAAGCTGAAGTAGTCATCTCCCCAGGCGTTGCAGAACTGGGCTACAGTCTCCGGGGTGGGTGTGTTACCCAGGTCATGGTTCTCACTGACAAACACCAGAGGGATGGAGGGCTCTGTACCCCTCAGAGCCACCTTCAAGTCCCGCGCCTGCCCCTCCCGGAACGGGGTGCCTGCATGGGGGAGAGAGGACACACTCACTGTTAGGGGTCGGCAAGTGGCGACCTGTGGGCTAGAAATAGCCCAAGCCTGCCTTTTATCCGGCTTGAGAATTGGTGGTATTATTTTTTAACTTCCAAGGTTGTTTTTTTTCCATTTAAAGTTTGGATGGATATTATGGCCCCCTGCCTGTTCACAACATTCATTACCATCCACATATTAAAAACTGAGAAATTGAACAAAGTGAATATATCTGCTCTGTGAATAAAGTAAGGAGAAAGAGTCAAATAAGTCTATTTATAATTTACAATCAAACAAACCCATCAATGCATAGCAAAGTATTTCTTCCTTCCTTTCTTCCGGTTTTTATTTTTCCATTTAAGTAATTATTTTACTGCCCTACTTTTGGAGATAAAAATTCCTTAGAAGTTTGGATAGGGTTGGTTTCATAAGACAAGAGCATTTCCGGCAATACGAATTGTGCTGGAAGTAGAGAATAATAGTTTAGTAAAAAAATAAAAAAAGATAAAAAACCAAAGTGACTTTTTCCCTCCCTGCTATAATTAAGTGAACCTTTCTATATTCTGACACACGTACAAACAAGCACACACACACACACACACACACACACACACACACACACACACACACACACACACACACACACACACACACACACACACACACACACACACACACACACACACACACACACACACACACACACACACACACACACACACAAGGAAATGGGAAAATTAGGATAGCGCCTTCTGTCATTTAAATCTGGTGCTTGTATTCCCCATTCAAGCAGCTGTGGTGTCTGTACTGTATCAATGCCTGCATGCATTGACTTTATTAACATTTGGGGATCCTCGTGGGGTGGGGAGCCAATCAGCCCATATGTCCTGCAGAAAGGAATGGACGAGCAGCTAATTATCTGATGACTGATGTGGAGACCGGAGAGACTAAACCAAATCAGAGAGCCATCTGGACTAATAGTTACAATACACTAACATGATTTAGACGAGAGGAACATTTATCGTATAGAGCAACAAAATCCGTTAAGTAAGAAAGAATAACAATCAAATGAGGTACAACGACTGCCAACTGACTGCTGATTGCTGCTGTGAACAAAGGGTCAATACAGGGAGTCTGGTCTGAGGCTTTCAACAATATGTGTCATTATGTTTTTTATTTGATTTATTTTACCTTTATTTATACAGGGTTTTTCTCATTGAGATAATATCTATTTTCCAAGAGAGACCTGGTCCAATAGCAGCAGGGGGAACAACGTTTCAGACAAAACAACTTCCATACACTAACACAACATTAAACAAAGCTATTTATTTTATTTATTTTATTTTACCGTTATTTTACCAGGTAAGTTGACTGAGAACACGTTCTCATTTGCAGCAACGACCTGGGGAATAGTTACAGGGGAGAGGAGGGGGATGAATGAGCCAATTGTAAACTGGGGATTATTAGGTGACCGTGATGGTTGAGGGCCAGATTGGGAATTTAGCCAGGACACCGGGGTTAACACCCCTACTCTTACGATAAGTGCCATGGGATCTTTAATGACCTCAGAGAGTCAGGACACCCGTTTAACGTCCCATCCGAAAGACGGCACCCTACACAGAGCAGTGTCCCCAATCACTGGGGACACTGTAAACACACATATAAACACACATGCAGTACAACAATTACATATTACATTAAAAACACAAACATCTTGACTAAAAACACCTGGCCTAAAAACAATTACACTCTTCTATGTTAAATACAACTGGTAAATAAATGCTCCTGTCCTCTTAAATACATTTTCAAAACAATAATACAATTATAAAAAAGGAGCCCTCACATACAGACACAGATTGACATACAGGCTACTGTTGATAAATCCACTACACTACACCATACAAGGCTACTGCTGTTAGATCCACGACACAACACCATACAAGACTACTGTTGTTAGATTTGGATCCTGTAGTACAAACTCTAAAAAGTTCTGGGACACTGTAAAGTCCATGGAGAATAAGAACACCTCCTCCCAGCTGCCCACTGCACTGAGGCTAGGAAACACTGTCACTACCGATAAATCCACAATAATTGAGAATTTCAATTATCATTTTTCTACGGCTGGCCATGCTTTGCACCTGGCTACCCCTTCCCCGGTCAACAGCCCTGCGCTCCCCACAGCAACTCGCCCAAACCTCCCCCACTTCTCCTTCACCCAAATCCAGATAGCTGATGTTCTGAAAGAGCTGCAAAATCTGGACCCCTACAAATCAGCCGGGCTAGACAATCTGGACCCTCTCTTTCTAAAATGATCTGCCGAAATTGTTGCAACCCCTATTACTAGCCTGTTCAAACTCTCTTTCGTATCGTCTGAGATTCCCATAGATTGGAAAGCTGCCGCAGTCATGCCCCTCTTCAAAGGGGGAGACACTCTAGACCCAAACTGCTACAGACCTATATCTATCCTACCCTGCCCTTCTAAGGTCTTTGAAAGCCAAGTTAACAAACAGATTACCGACCATTTCGAATCTCACTGTACCTTCTCCACTATGCAATCTGGTTTCAGAGCTGGTCATGGGTGCACCTCAGCCACGCTCAAGGTCCTAAACGATATCATAACCGCCGTCGATAAGAGACATTACTTTGCAGCCGTATTCATCGACCTGGCTAAGGCTTTCGACTCTGTCAATCACAACATTCTTATTGGCAGGCTCAACAGCCTTGGTTTCTCAAATGATTGCCTCGCTTGGTTCACCAACTACTTCTCAGATAGAGTTCAGTATGTCAAATCGGAGGGCCTGTTGTCTGGACCTCTGGCAGTCTCTATGGGGGTGCCACAGGGTTCAATTCTCGGGCCGACTCTCCTCTCTGTATACATCAATGATGTCGCTCTTGCTGCTGGTGATTCTATGATCCACCTCTACGCAGACGACACCATTCTGTATACCTCTGGCCCTTCTTTAGATACTGTGTTAACTAACCTCCAAATGAGATTCAATGCCATACAACTCTCCTTCCGTGGCCTCCAACTGCTCTTAAATGCAAGTAAAACTAAATGCATGCTCTTCAACCGATCGCTGCCCGCACCTGCCCGCCCGTCCAGCATCACTACTCTGGACGGTTCTGACTTAGAATATGTGGACAACTACAAATACCTAGGTGTCTGGTTAGATGTAAACTCTCCTTCCAGACTCACATTAAACATCTCCAATCCAAAATTAAATCTAGAATCGGCTTCCTATTTCGCAACAAAGCGTCCTTCACTCATGCTGCCAAACATACCCTCGTAAAACTGACCATCCTACCGATCCTCGACTTCGGCGTTGTCATTTATAAAATAGCCTCCAACACTCTACTCAACAAATTGGATGCAGTCTATCACAGTGCCATCCGTTTTGTCACCAAAGCCCCATATACTACCCACCACTGCGACCTGTATGCTCTCGTTGGCTGGCCCTCGCTTCATACTCGTCGCCTAACCCACTGGCTCCAGGTCATCTACAAGACCCTGCTAGGTAAAGCCCCGCCTTATCTCAGCTCACTGGTCACCATAGCCGCACCCACCCGTAGCATGCGCTCCAGCAGGTATATCTCACTGGTCACCCCCAAAGCCAATTCTTCCTTTGGCCTCTCCTTCCAGTTCTCTGCTGCCAATGACTGGAACGAACTGCAAAAATCTCTGTGCAGCTGTAGCTACAGTCCTGCTACAGTTATACCTCATCAATCTGCATTTGGGACAAGTCAATACCACGGTATCGGTGAGTGATGATGAGACTAAGATTTTTCACATTAGGGTACTAGGGGGTAACTAGCCACCCCTAACAACAATGTCTAATTGCTGACACAAAAAAGCAATGTTTAGAAAAAAAAGTATCTGGATGAAGGTCGTGCTTTGGCGAATAAACTAAAGGGACATAAATGGCTATTAAATCCATTTAATCAGTTTTATTTAGAAATTCTTAAGTAAGTAATACTTAAAATCTAAGTCTAGTTGTTATATTTTCATTATTTAAATCAAATTTGGGGGAAAAGGGTGTTGCACATGTCACTATTAATATCTGCACTATGAGGAGATTTGATGTAAAGTCCCTCTTTTTAACTCACCTGCACATTAATTGTCTTTGTTCTTTCTTTGTTGTTTATTTTCCTTACAATCCATTATGTAAATTACACTAAATATCATTTGAATAATACAAGATTTTAAATCCCAGCAGTCTTTAAAATGACATTCAGGAGCAAAAGGTTTTCAATAGCTTTTAATTCATTCAAAAATGTATTCATTGGAATATGATATTGGAATGGAATATAACTAATAACATTAAATAACATTGGAATATAACATTTAATAACAATAAAACATAACTTAACTAATTCAGTGTAACATTGATGTTGCGTCTCTTATGCTCTGCTATTGCACGATTCTAATTTGTACCTAGGTCACAAATGAAGCTATCCCCAGTAAAATTGGAGCACAACTCATGAGCCCACCTCCTGCATTGCTCACACCTAATCCAGTCCTGTGACTGAAAACAGCTCCTCACAGAAAAGACATTCCGCATCCCCTTCTTTGGTGGCTGATGTGGCTTGTTGTGCTGCAACAACCTTCTTTGAGACAACTTTTATTTGAAGAACCTGCATCATTTTCTTACTCTCTCTCTCTTCTTGTTGATGTTTCTGTAGAGCGTTTTCCTCCAGCAACCTTTTGTAAGGTGAGGCTGTCAGTACAGCCGCAGACTCTGCCTTCCTCTTCCTCGGCCTCGACTCCTGGAGCCTCGACCTCAGGGACAACTCCAATAGAACTGCTGCAGCTGTTGGTTGTCGGTTTAAGCAAAAACAAACAAACAAGAACACATGAGTATTGGTACAATAAACACTTCTAACAGACTAACAGACTTTTTTATTTTCTTACCAACATTTGGACACGGGTAGGCTGCAGGGTGGAGGTTGTGGCAGAGGTAGATGGGGTGGAGGTAGAGGTTTTGGTGTTAGAGCTGGTGGAGGTAGAGCTGGTGGCCGTATCGGTAGAGGTGGAGACGGTAGAGCTGGTGGCCGTATCGGTAGAGGTGGCGGCGGTAGAGCTGGTGGCCGTATCGGTAGAGGTGGAGACGGTAGAGCTGGTGGCCGTATCGGTAGAGGTGGCGGCGATAGAGCTGGTGGCCGTATCGGTAGAGGTGGCGGCGGTAGAGCTGGTGGCCGTATCGGTAGAGGTGGAGACGGTAGAGCTGGTGGCCGTATCGGTAGAGGTGGAGACGGTAGAGCTGGTGGCCGTATCGGTAGAGGTGGCGGCGGTAGAGCTGGTGGCCGTATCGGTAGAGGTGGCGGCGGTAGAGCTGGTGGCCGTATCGGTAGAGGTGGCGGCGGTAGAGCTGGTGGCCGTATCGGTAGAGGTGGAGACGGTAGAGCTGGTGGCCGTATCGGTAGAGGTGGCGGCGGTAGAGCTGGTGGCCGTATCGATAGAGGTGGCGGCGGTAGAGCTGGTGGCCGTATCGGTAGAGGTGGAGGCGGTAGAGCTGGTGGCCGTATCGGTAGAGGTGGCGGCGGTAGAGCTGGTGGCCGTATCGGTAGAGGTGGAGACGGTAGAGCTGGTGGCCGTATCGGTAGAGGTGGCGGCGGTAGAGCTGGTGGCCGTATCGGTAGAGGTGGAGACGGTAGAGCTGGTGGCCGTATCGGTAGAGGTGGAGGCGGTAGAGCTGGTGGCCGTATCGGTAGAGGTGGCGGCGGTAGAGCTGGTGGCCGTATCGGTAGAGGTGGCGGCGGTAAAGCTGGTGGCCGTATCGGTAGAGGTGGCGGCGGTAAAGCTGGTGGCCGTATCGGTAGAGGTGGCGGCGGTAAAGCTGGTGGCCGTATCGGTAGAGTTGGCGGCGGTAGAGCTGGTGGCCGTATCGGTAGAGGTGGCGGCGGTAGAGCTGGTGGCCGTATCGGTAGAGGTGGCGGCGGTAAAGCTGGTGGCCGTATCGGTAGAGGTGGAGACGGTAGAGCTGGTGGCCGTATCGGTAGAGGTGGCGGCGGTAGAGCTGGTGGCCGTATCGGTAGAGGTTGCGGCGGTAGAGCTGGTGGCCGTATCGGTAGAGGTTGCGGCGGTAGAGCTGGTGGCCGTATCGGTAGAGGTTGCGGCGGTAGAGCTGGTGGCCGTATCGGTAGAGGTGGAGACGGTAGAGCTGGTGGCCGTATCGGTAGAGGTGGAGGCGGTAGAGCTGGTGGCCGTATCGGTAGAGGTGGCGGCGGTAGAGCTGGTGGCCGTATCGGTAGAGGTGGAGACGGTAGAGCTGGTGGCCGTATCGGTAGAGGTGGAGGCGGTAGAGCTGGTGGCCGTATCGGTAGAGGTGGCGGCGGTAGAGCTGGTGGCCGTATCGGTAGAGGTGGAGACGGTAGAGCTGGTGGCCGTATCGGTAGAGGTGGCGGCGGTAGAGCTGGTGGCCGTATCGGTAGAGGTGGCGGCGGTAGAGCTGGTGGCCGTATCGGTAGAGGTGGCGGCGGTAGAGCTGGTGGCCGTATCGGTAGAGGTGGCGGCGGTAGAGCTGGTGGCCGTATCGGTAGAGCTGGTGGCCGTATCGGTAGAGGTGGCGGCGGTAGAGCTGGTGGCCGTATCGGTAGAGGTGGAGACGGTAGAGCTGGTGGCCGTATCGGTAGAGGTGGAGACGGTAGAGCTGGTGGCCGTATCGGTAGAGGTGGCGGCGGTAGAGCTGGTGGCCGTATCGGTAGAGGTGGAGACGGTAGAGCTGGTGGCCGTATCGGTAGAGGTGGAGGCGGTAGAGCTGGTGGCCGTATCGGTAGAGGTGGCGGCGGTAGAGCTGGTGGCCGTATCGGTAGAGGTGGCGGCGGTAAAGCTGGTGGCCGTATCGGTAGAGGTGGCGGCGGTAAAGCTGGTGGCCGTATCGGTAGAGGTGGCGGCGGTAAAGCTGGTGGCCGTATCGGTAGAGGTGGCGGCGGTAGAGCTGGTGGCCGTATCGGTAGAGGTGGCGGCGGTAGAGCTGGTGGCCGTATCGGTAGAGGTGGCGGCGGTAAAGCTGGTGGCCGTATCGGTAGAGGTGGAGACGGTAGAGCTGGTGGCCGTATCGGTAGAGGTGGCGGCGGTAGAGCTGGTGGCCGTATCGGTAGAGGTTGCGGCGGTAGAGCTGGTGGCCGTATCGGTAGAGGTTGCGGCGGTAGAGCTGGTGGCCGTATCGGTAGAGGTTGCGGCGGTAGAGCTGGTGGCCGTATCGGTAGAGGTGGAGACGGTAGAGCTGGTGGCCGTATCGGTAGAGGTGGAGGCGGTAGAGCTGGTGGCCGTATCGGTAGAGGTGGCGGCGGTAGAGCTGGTGGCCGTATCGGTAGAGGTGGAGACGGTAGAGCTGGTGGCCGTATCGGTAGAGGTGGAGGCGGTAGAGCTGGTGGCCGTATCGGTAGAGGTGGCGGCGGTAGAGCTGGTGGCCGTATCGGTAGAGGTGGAGACGGTAGAGCTGGTGGCCGTATCGGTAGAGGTGGCGGCGGTAGAGCTGGTGGCCGTATCGGTAGAGGTGGCGGCGGTAGAGCTGGTGGCCGTATCGGTAGAGGTGGCGGCGGTAGAGCTGGTGGCCGTATCGGTAGAGGTGGCGGCGGTGGCAGTAGAGCACTGTGGTTGAATGAATTCTTTGCATTGAAAATAAACAACAAAAAACACTTTCTACCAAGTACATGCTGCTTCTGCAACGTTTCCTTCATTTTGATGACTTTTTCTTACCGGCAATGGGCCCCTCTATAACCTCAGCGGACACGAAGTCCGCTTCTGTGAAGATGTCCTTCTCCAAAGGCCACAGCCCACTGGCCCGGAAGCCCTCCACTCCTCTCTCCACACTGGCCAACTTGTTATAGGCCTTTGCGAAGAGGCCAGCCATTTGGTATATACCTATCGTTTTCACAGGATGGGTCGTCATACACTGATCTGCTGCCCTGTTGTAAAAGGCCTTCAGACCCTTGAAGATGGTACGGTCTAACGGCTGCATCTTGTGGCTGCAGTGGGGTGGCAGAGTGATGAGAATCACTCCCTGGCTTCTTGCCGTCAGAACAACCTCCAGGGTCTAATGGAAGGGGTGCCCATCGGGGATCAGGATGTGGGGTTCCTCAGGGATGCAACCAACACTATGGGTGAAGTGGTGGAGCCAGGCGACAAAGATGGTCCTGTCGACCCAGCCTGAGTCACTCACCCTTCCAACGGACCCTGGAGGTGCTCCAATCAGGAGCTGTTCTTTCATCCTCTTCCGGGGAAAGATGAAGAGGGGCGGTACGTACTGCCCCGCTGCACTGATAGTACAAATTACTGTGACTGTAAAGCCCCTCTCTGTGCTGGTCATCCGTGCAACCTGTTTTGCTCCCGGGTGGCCACCACAGGCAACGGTTTCTGGACACTTTGTATTCCCATCTCATCCATGTTCCAAATCCTCATTGGCCCAACGTCCCTGACGCTGTTTAAAATGTCCTCATAGGCCTTAAAAAAAACTGGTCAACCTTAAGCTCATTAATGCCCACGGCCCTCACAAGACCGGTTGCTTACAGTACTCAAACTGATAGTTGAGTTGCGCTTCATGAAGCCACTGCACCAATCGAGCCCTGCATACCCCGTTCCTTTGCTGAACCTGTGCTTGATTCCCATCCTCTCTGTCAGATCGAAGGCGAGTCTTCTCACGTCCCATGATGTTAGGCCAAATAGGGCTCTTTCCAATTGTTGAATGTGGTTGACAAGGTCACTTTCATACGTGGAAGAGAAGGCTGGCACCCCACCCATTTGGCTGAAGCCTGGGTTTTTCACCTCCTTTCCTCTGTGGTGCTGTAGGGTTCTTGGTGGAATGTTGAACACCCCGGCAGCCCCTTTAAGGTCTGCCAATTTTCTACTGCCTTCAGGGCATGCTGTATCACCTAAGAGCCATAGCTTCCACGGTCTGTTTTCTTCTTGTATGTTCTCATCTGCAAATAAAAAAATGAAATTATTTTAGGAACTGTAAGGAACTGACCCCTAATCTAACAGATGGCCCCTAACCCCCCTAACTACCCCACATAGGACGGTGTACCTTAAGACAAGTCAGTTTCTTTCAAACCACCTGACTCAAAGTATTATTATTAACCTGCAGAGGGAAGAGGTGCCAATTTAAAAGCCCTCTCTTAAAAACGTAGCTTGCTATCTAGCTATATGACGTAAAATGCTGTGTAAAATAGCTAAAAGGCTATAAAGTAAGATTAACTGTAAAGCTATCAGTCACTAGTGCAAACATTTACAACTGCTATTAAGTTGTGTTATATTTTTTTATGTATCTTACCTCAGACGATCTTGTAGTAAGGTTGCTAGCTATCACTGCTAGCAGCTTATGCTAACTAGCATTTACTGGTATGCAGGTTAGCATAAACTAGCCCATAACTAAATGTCTAAATGACAGGTAAACACATTCATAACCATAACCCCAGGGGCCAGTTACCCCCTAGTAGAGGGGGTACTCAAAAATGATCTACATTTTTCTCTCTAAACAAGTGGATTATGTATCTTAAGGCTTTCCTACTTGTATATACAGTTGAAGTCAGAAGTTTACATACACCTTAGCCAAATACATTTAAACTCAGTTTTTCACAATTCCTGACATTTAATCCGAGTAAACATTCCCTGTCTTAGGTCAGTTAGGATCACCACTTTATTTTAAGAATGTGAAATGTCAGAATAATAGTAGAGAGAATAATTTATTTCAGCTTTTATTTCCCTCCGATGAACCATCAAACACGCAAAGCGCCAATAAAATAAAGTGGTGATCCTAACTGACCTAAAACAGGGAATTTTTACTAGGATTAAATGTCAGGAATTGTGAAAGAATGAGCTTAAATGTATTTGGCTAAGGTGTTAAAACTTCCGACTTCAACTGTACCTTAATTTTAAGAATGTGAAATGTCAGAATAATAGAGAGAATTATTTATTTCAGCTTTTATTTCTTTCATCACATTCCCAGTGGGTCAGAAGTTCACATACACTCAATTAGTATTTTGTAGCATTGCCTTTAAATTGTTTAACTTAGATCAAAGGTTTTGGGTAGCCTTCCACAAGCTTCCCACAATAAGTTGGGTGAATTTTGGCCCATTCCTCCTGACAGAGCTTGTGTAACTGAGTCAGGTTTGTAGGCCTCCTTGCTCGCACACGCTTTTTCAGTTCTGCCCACATATTTTCTATAGGATAGAGGTCGGGGCTTTGTGATGGCCACTTCAATAACTTGACTTTGTTGTCCTTAAGCCATTTTGCCACAACTTTGGAAGTTTGCTTGGGGTCAGTGTCCATTTGGAAGATCCATTTGCGACCAAGCTTTAACTTCCTGACTGATGTCTTGAGATGTTGCTTCATTATATCCACATCATTTTCCGCCGTCATGATGTCATCTATTTTGTGAAGTGCACCAGTCCCTCCTGCTGCAAAGCACCCCCACAGCATAATGCTGCCACCCCCATGCTTCACAGTTGGGATGGTGTTCTTTGGCTTGCAAGCCTCCCCCTTTTACCTCCAAACATAACGATGGTCGTTATGGCCAAACAGTTCTATTTTTGTTTCATCAGACCAGAGGACATTTCTCCCAAAATTACAATCTTTGTCCCCGTGTGCAGTTGCAAACTGTAGTCTGGCTTTTTTCTGGCGATTTTGGAGCAGTGGCTTCATCCTTGCTGAGCGGCCTTTCAGGTTATGTCGATATAGAACTCGTTTTACTGTGGATATAGATACTTTTGTACCCGTTTCCTCCAGCATCTTCCTCCAGCATCTTCACAAGGTTCTGTGATTGATTTGCACTTTTCGCACCTCAGTACGTTCATCTATAGGAGACAGAATGCGTTTCCTTCCTGAGCGGTATGACGGCTGCGTGGTCCCATGGTGTTTATACTTACTATTCTTTGTACAGATGAACGTGCTACCTTCAGGAGTTTGGAAATTGCTTCCAAGAATGTACCAGACTTGAGGTCTTCAATTTTTTTCTGAGGTCTTGGTTGATTTCTTTTGATTTTCCCATGATGTCAAGCAAAGAGGCACTGAGTTTGAAGGTAGGCCTTAAAATACATCCACAGGTACACCTCCAATTGACTCAAATTATGTCAATTAGCCTATCAGAAGCTTCTAAAGCCATGACATCATTTTCTGGAATTTTCCAAGCCGTTTAAAGGCACAGTCAACTTAGTGTGTGTGAACTTCTGACCAACTGGAATTGTGATACAGTGAATGATAAGTGAAATAATCTCTATCTGTAAACAATTGTTGGAAAAAATACTTGTGTCATGCACAAAGTAATGTCCTAACCGACTTGCCAAAACTATGGTTGAAAAACGAGTTTTAAGGACTCCAACCTAAGTGTATGTAAACTTCCGACTTCAACTGTATATATATATTTTTTTTTTTAAATATAAAAAAAATCACAAAATTGTTTTGTTGAAATATATCCAAAAGTTGTGATGACACAAATTACATTTTTGGTTGAGCAAGAGCAGTGGCAGCCGGGGAAAGTGTTGGGGAAATAGTTTGGTGACATCTTGTGGTCTTAATTTGAATTACAGGAGGGAGGGCAGTTACCCCCCTAGTACCCTAAAATGTGAAATGATTACAAAGTTAAACAAACCATACAACTCTATGCACAGACTACTTTTTTCAATTTCCACTGCAAATTTTACAAAAACATATTTAGGCTTACTAGAAGAAGAGTGCAGATGCAAAGATGGGTAACAGGATGACAGTTTGTGCTGTTTTAGTGCCGTCATTCTGTTACCAAACTTTGCATCTGCACTGTTCTAAAAAAAAATATTTTAAAGTGAAATATCGGTGTCTCAGCATTATTACCATGAAATTGCCCAACACGTCAACTGAGATTCATGAACCATGGCTAGCTGTAATTTCTGTAGACACAACCCCACTAAGGCATTGACAGCAACTGTAACCTAGAACCACATGTCTAGCTGTGATGCTGATTTTCATTCACCCATTGATTTCTGATATTAAAGTTATGATGTATGTGGACCACAGGAAGAGTAGCTGCTGCTTTTGCAGTGGCTAATGCGGATCCTAATAAATACCCCTAAATACCAAATATTGCAACGCTAAGGCCACTAGCTTCTATGATGGTATCATTTTATTTAGACAGCGAAAGGCACACTTTAATAGGCTGAGCTGAGCTCAGAGAATATCTGAGAAAGAAAGGATTTTGACAGGTCGGGATAAACACTTTCCCATGGGACTCTGCTGAGAACTATAGTCCTGTACTGTATACCACATCGTTGGCTCAAGCATTTAGGAGATTGAAGGGTTCTCCAGCTGCTAGTCCTTCAGTCTAGCCAAATACTGTATATAACCTATGTATCCATATTCATCAGACTGCATACTGTGCTTAACTTCCTGTGCGTACAACCTTGTGAAAACCTTGAGAAAAGTATAAAAATATGCATCACAATTAGTCTAAAAGATTAAAACTATATAAAACTGAATACATAATAAGCAATTCACAAGAGCTATAACAAAACAAGGGCACAGGCAGTATTACAAAGTACTGTATTGACTTCACTATGAATCAACTGAGCCAGCCAGTACATTCTGACACAGATGTACCAGAGACAGTTAGTTCTAACTCTTCTCTGTAGGGGTCCCCCCTACATAGTCTCCTCTCTCCTCCTCTCCTTTCCTCTCCGCTGTCCCCAAACCCCTCATAAACCCATTAGAAGCTCTTCCCATTGGATGTCCCCATCAGCAAAACACAGACACGCACACGCACACGCACACGCACACTACGCTGCATGTACACACACTACGCCTTCTCACAGAGCCTGATTTCCCCACTCTCTCTCCTGTCCAAATTATGTGCTGCTGCTGCTCAATTCCACAGAGTCCCACTTTATCTGCCTTCAACTACAATTAGGAGGCTTCCGCATGGGTGGAGGGGGACTGTATGGCTCAGTTGGTATAGCGTGGTGCTTGCATCACCAGGATTGTGGGTTCAATTCCCGGGGCCACCCATATGTAAAATGTATGCACCCATGATTGGATAAATGCATCTGCTAAATGGCATACAGCATATTATTCTATACTACTGGGAGTCCGAGACTAACCTCACTCTTACCTTCCCCCGTTCATGTGCTCTTCTGTCGTCCCCTAACCAACCCCTGAAGTCCTTTGTAGTGCTCATTAGGAGTGTGTTTAGTCCAGCATGTTGCTTTAATCGAATCATCCTTCCTTCTCTGAACGTTTCACGGCTCTTCATTCTCTGTGAGAGAAAAGTCCTTGATGGGTCTCTCCCTCAGTCTCTCCTGGGATGGGATTACATTTTAGTCATTTAGCAGACACTCTTATCCAGAGCGATTTAGAGGAGCAATTAGGGTTAAGTGCCTTGCTCAAGGGCACATCAAGGGATTTAAAAGAGCAACCTTTCGGTTACCGGCCCAATGCTCTTAACCACCTGCCGCCTTGGGATCACAGCGAGATCTGTCAGTAATAGCAGCACGGAATGGGATGGTAACAGGGGATATGTTTCCTCTGACAGCTGCTAGTTAGGGAAGGAGACCTGTGGATTGCTGGAGTAGGGGGTCAGGGATGGGCATTTTCATTGGGCCCAGCATGGAGCCTTGTGGCACACCACAGGTAGTTAACAAAGGTGATGGATGATCAAACTGTCAGTCGCTGAGTCATTCAAGGCCCTGTGTTTTCCTGATCACTACAGTGATAATGTACGGTGTTGAAGGATACAAGTAGAGAATTTAATTAATTATTTAGCCTTTCTCCCTTCGTGGTGACTGAAGAATGGTGAAATAAGATATGTATTTTCACACAATAAAGTGAGTTATGCAAACAGGTTGGGAAGGGAGATGTTTACTCAAAGACACCCAGCCAGGAGACATTTGGCGCCAATTTCCTGTCTTTCCCTGACAGCACTGTTTGTGGACAGGCAACTTCCTCTGGCCAGCAAAATACTTTTTTTCTGTTTGTAAATAAACACAAACAGTTTTTGGGCGATACCCCCCCCCGGTAGTGGGAGCCGTGGAAACGGCTGTGCGTGTGACGGACGTAGCTTGTAATGCACCTGGCACACACAACCTGCTCAGGCTGCCTGACGGTAACTAAGAGAGACGGCAGGCCATTTAAAATGTCCCCAAACCCTGGGCGGTTAGACTATCACTATGCATTTGGTAGGGACATGTGAAATCACAGTGACCTATAAATGCAACTGATCAGGGAGGGAGGGAGGGACAAAGGGGAATGAGAGGGAATCGTGCCCGACTTAAACTGTACAGTCATGGAAAATATTAGTTACCGAGCACTCAGAGGATTGTGCAGGAGTGGAATGTGTTTAATGTATAAATGTATCCATTATAGTGTTTGTCAGCAGAACGTACAGTACAAGGCGAATTGGAGGTCATTATTACTAAGCATGGACAAAAGGAGAGGAAGAGGGTAGCTCTGGGGTTATCTGTATGCACAGCATTTCTTATGTAAGCAGAAGTAAGATTTTTCCCTCGTCATTTAGCTAAATGTGCATTCTGCAAAATGTGAACAAACAATACAGAAAAATGATACCTTTTTATATAGTCATAATAAAATCCTGTTCATGAGAACTATATTGGACACGTATAGTATACATCCCAGAGAAAACAGACAGACAAGCCTGATGACTTCTGCAGATGCCAAATATTCAGAGCCAAATATTCCACAGATCCACCCTTGGAAGGCAAAGCACCCCACAGTCCCTAATTGTCAGGCAAAGGTAGTTCCATTGGGAAGCAGCACGTTGGTGTGCAACAATATTATCTCTGCAGTGGGTCTAGCCTTCCGATTCCTCTTATCCTGTTATCAAATTAGTCAGCTGGACATCAAACACTCACCAAGCTATAGCCGCTCACTTAATTACATTCACCACCAGCACCTGTTTCCCCGCTAATGCCTCTCAGGCATACAGAGAACACCACTCAAACTTGTTCTCCTCTTTAAAACCACACAGGGAAGGATTGGGTTTTTCTGATTTTTTTCTTACATTGACAAATGGGAGTTTAGTTTTCCTTAAGGCCCAACAAACCTCTGCTCTGCTTTCTCCCAAGCCAGACTCAGATCTATTTGAGTAGATAAAACTCATCAATTTTCCAAGATCTACCATTTGTGAAAAATTTCCTAGAGGCAAATACTTCCCTCATATATTTTTGATAAAACATCACACAGATACAGTAGTGGGAGGGAGTCTGCTGTTAAGTCCACCGGTATCAAGATGCGGCTCATTCTTCTGCCTCTCATAGAGAACATTCTGTAATGATTCCAAACGCTCTAACGTCCTCAAGAGTGCATACATTTAATCAGAACAATCTCAGTGGGGAAGGAGAATCCATTAATCATTATATAACAGCCATATTCCATTCCCTTTATAGACCCATATAATATCAGAGACTTTCAAACTGATTTATCAGAATGTCAGTAACAGTGCATCTGCATAGCTGCTGGACATAAAACTGTTGTGGTCACACAACTACAATGAAATGTGCCGTAGCAAAACTATACTCGTCCACTCCTAGTTGTTGTTATGAATACAAACGATGGCATCATGTCGGGGACTGTGACACAAAAAGGATCCCATCATTGTCAAAGCATGACTGGACTGCTCTCTTCTATACAGTATGTCTACCATATGAATACAGGTAATATCCTCATGTTCACACCTGTTAAGGCTCAAGTGTGTTTCCTTTGAACTTTGTCTTACCTGGCATGGACCATATCCCCACACAGCACCATGAACTTGGGCCTGCGGCACAGCTTGTTGATGGCCTCCACAGCCTGCTGGGTCAGTTGGACCTCTTCGGCCCACTCGTCCCCTTCCCCGTCGCAGTCCCCCTCCCTCCAGGCCTTCATCAGACCCAGCTGGAGGTCTGCAAAGGATGAAGCCGAATGGACCTCTCCATTCCTTCTGCTCTTCTGGGAAGGTAGGGGAAGAGGAGAACAGGGGAGAGTCATCCCAGAGACATTGAATAAAAGATACACTCAACATACGTTTTTTGACACCCAGTCTCTCCTCTGTTCGTGAAAGTAATGCCAGAGTTATAGTCCTAATAGCAGCATTCTTACAAAATGGTCCTGTAGACCCACAGGGGATTTTGTTCTAGCTACTAATCAATTAATCATCAAGCCCTTGAATTGTTTAGTCTGGTATGTTACTACTGTCTGTAACAAAAAGCCTACACACCCTGTGGGTCCAGGACCAGGAGTGGAGAACAACACTGATGTAACAGTTATTGTCATAGTCGTGTTTCCCCTCTCAATAAAGAAAAAGGTTAAATAATTAGGCCTAACAGAACTATGGATATTGATGTGTGCATGGCAAAGTGTTTGAAATTATCTGGACATTACATAACGTGCCCATAACCTACAATAATCTCACTCAAATATGAATTTAAAAAGGCATTTGTTTTCACAGAGATAGGCAGGTATGCTGCGCCGCCAGTGAGTAGCAGTCGGGAGGACCTAAGACGGATCTAACAGTTTTTAATGGATTGCCCTTGTTGCATGAAAATGGCCAGCAGAAACAGACATCCGCTGTTTGTACAATGTGTTGAGAGGAAGGACAAACAAACTCTCTCTAGTCTGGTCTGCATCCCTCATTCTGTTCTAGAAGCTCAAAAAGCTACATGCTGTGTATACACACACAGGACTACACACACACACACACACACACACACACACACACACACACACACACACACACACACACACACACACACACACACACACACACACACACACACACACACACACACACACACACACACACACACACACACAGGACTACACACACACACACACACAATACAGTACAGTATACACTCTCTCACACACACACACACACACAGACACACACATGGCCGTACACAGCAGGACTTCCTTTCTCATCAGAATCTTCAATGTTTAACAAGCAGCAAATGAATGATGGTGAATCACAGTACTTGGAACAACAGAAAAGAGCTTTGTCTTTGGTCTTTGTATCTTCGTTTAGGAAATAATGGGGAACATTCCCTGCTTCTATGGTTAGGGCAATTCTGCTACATTTTGACCTCATATTCATTATCTCCAGCACCATACCAGTGTTTACATAATGTGACAATGGCACGTTTCTATGATCTGTTATTAAAACAATAAGAAGAAAGATCCAAAAAAATGCTTCTCTGTGACTTCACAGGGTAGAATTAAAAGTAAGGAAAACTGTGATTTTTAAAACCTGCAACAAGTTTCTAGCCAGAGGGAGGGTATTTTCTTGCTCCCCAAGTCACCACGAATGTCATACTTTGAAAATCACTGTTTTTAAAATATTGTATATTTTGATGATGTCATCAGGTAAAACTTTTTTAATGTATATTCTTTCTACAAAAAGTATAAATATACCGTTTTCATATATGTAGACATTGGTATTGTGCTGGAGATAATGATAATTAATTTGAAAAGAGTTGGAATTGCCTTAAAATATCAGATTTATTAAACACAACACCAATTAGATGTCTTACTTGCAGGGTATTTGGAGGGATCAAGGTTAAGGCAGTGTAATGTCTGCTTCCAACTCACACCCTCAAACACGTAGATCACCTGAACGCAGCTCACTTTCCAGACCACTTTCCAGCTCACACCCTCAAACACGTAGATCACCTGAACGCAGCTCACTTTCCAGCTCACACTCTCAAACACGTAGATCGCCTGAACGCAGCTCACTTTCCAGACCACTTTCCAGCTCACACCCTCAAACACGTAGATCACCTGAACGCAGCTCACTTTCCAGCTCACACTCTCAAACACGTAGATCGCCTGAACGCAGCTCACTTTCCAGACCACTTTCCAGCTCACACCCTCAAACACGTAGATACCCTGAACGCAGCTCACTTTCCAGACCACTTTCCAGCTCACACCCTCAAACACGTAGATACCCTGAACGCAGCTCACTTTCCAGACCACTTTCCAGCTCACACCCTCAAACATGTAGATCACCTGAACGCAGCTCACTTTCCAGCTCACACTCTCAAACACGTAGATCACCTGAACCCAGCTCACTTTCCAGACCACTTTCCAACTCACACCCTCAAACACGTAGATACCCTGAACGCAGCTCACTTTCCAGACCACTTTCCAGCTCACACCCTCAAACACGTAGATACCCTGAACGCAGCTCACTTTCCAGACCACTTTCCAGCTCACACCCTCAAACACGTAGATACCCTGAACGCAGCTCACTTTCCAGACCACTTTCCAGCTCACACCCTCAAACACGTAGATACCCTGAACGACACTAATGACGCCTTTTGCCTATTCCCTGCAGGTTCTTTAGCCTATTGGATTTCCTGTTATCTACCTATTTCCTGATCTCCCGGACTACGTTACTAGCCTTTTCCCTGCCTGTACTGTTGCCCTTTTGGACCCCCTGTGCATGACCTTCTGCCTGCCCCTGGACCCAGCTACCTGCCTCCTCCTGTGGTCCTTTGCAATAAACACCTGCTGCGCCCTGCGCTTGAAACCAGCTCTCGGTCTCCCTCGTGTTCATTACTGGCAAATACTAACTAATTTTGACATTACAATTTTCAGTCGAAGTTTATATCATTTTCACTGAAGACAGAATGTTGCTTGGGTACTTTTCATAGGTTGAAAACTTCCCTGAACTTCTACAATTCAGCAAAACCCTTATGCTGTAAAGGATAATGCTGCAATATATTGGAATATCCTGCATCAGCATATGGGCCTTAGTTCACTGATCTCTCCAGCACCAATTGGGTATATGTGTTTCCTCCCAACCCTAGATATGTAACAGGCTAAGCCCTCTCTTTTTTACTGCCTCATATGAGACAGATGCGTGATTTGTAAGGCTTTCATACTAGCCTAGCATTTAATCTCTCATTCTAGCCAAGCATGGTACCTTTTAACACTAAACAAACTTTACAGTAGTGTGCGTCTCAGGAATCGCTGCTGTGTGAACTATTTTAGAGGCAACTTTTTTTTTTTAAAGCATAAATAGTTTTTTACACAAGGAGCCAAAGCTCCCATGACCGCTGATAAGTACACGCAACTTTGTGCGGATGCGCTGAGCGAGCACCACTTCAAACATAAATCGGAGAGATTTCTCAGGTGGCAGATGGTATGTTCAAACAATCCTAATCATATTTCAACATGAAGCACTGAGGGCCTTTTTAATAAAAAAAAATGAAAAAGGAATGAAATATGGAATTTATGTGGGATTGTCAGTGAAGAGAAAAACCTATTAATTCCACCATCAGTTTGAGGTGCTGAAAAACTAACACGGTTTGTAGAGATGTGATGGTGCAATCAGCAAAGCTGTCAGAGGAAGAGATTAGTCTGCGAATCTGATTAGTCTGAACACTCAAATGCCTCAGTCTGTAAGCTTGGCCAGAAATAGGACTATTCAGCCCAGTCCGTTCACTGGTCAAAGGTCAAATGTCTAAGGTAGATAGGGTCTTCATTAGTTACCACAGCTACAAAGTCATTATTAAGGCTAAACCTAACTTTAACCACACTTCTAACCTTATGCCTAAACTTAAAAAGCAATTATTTGTTTTTATACATTTTTATGATATAGCCGATATACACCGAACAAAAATATAAACACAACATGTAAAGTGTTGGTCCCATGTTTCATGAGCTGAAAAAAAAGATCCCAGAAATGTTTAATATGCACATAAAGCTTATTCTCTCAAATAAAATGCTCAAATTTGTTTACATCCCTGTTAGGGTTGGCATATCAAGAAGCTGATTAAACAGCATGATCATTACACAGGTGCACCTTGTGCTGGGGACAATCAAAGGCCACTCTAATGTGCAGTTTTGTCACACAATGCCACAGAGTTCTCAAATTTCGAGTGAGTGTGCAATTGGCAAGCTGACTGCAAGAATGTCCACCAGAGCTGTTGCCAGAGAATTTAATGTTAATTTCTCTACCAATGTCGTAATAGACCGCAGACCACGTGTATGGTGTCTTGAGGGCGAGCGGTTTGCTGATGTCAACATTGTGAACAGAGTGCCCCATGGTGGCGGTGGGGTTAAGGTATGGTCAGGCATAAGCTACGGGCAATGAACATGCAATTCATAATGCATTTTATTGATGGCAATTTGAATGCACATGAGATACCGTAATGAGATCCTGAGGCCCATTGTCTTGCCATTCATCTGCCGCCATCCCCTCATGTTTGAGAATGATAATGCACGGCTCCCTTTTGCAAGGATCTGTACACATTTCCTGGAAGCTGAACATTTTCCAGGTCTTCCATTGGCCTGCATACTCACCAGACATGTCACCCATTGAGCGTGTTTGGGAAGCTCTGTGGCAACTTGTTTCGACAGCGTATTCCAGTTCCCGCAAATATAGAGCAACTTTGCACAGCCATTGAAGAGGACTGGGAAACATTCCACAAGCCACAATAAACCACCTGATAAACTCTATGTGAAAGAGATGTGTCGCGCTGCATGAGACAAATGGTGGTCACACCAGTAACTGACTTTTTTCTGATCTGCGCCCCTACCTTTATTTAAAGATATCTGTGACCAACAGATGCATAGCTGTGTTCCCAGTCATGTGAAATCCATAGATTAGGGCCTAATGAATTTATTTCAATTGACTGATTTCCTTATAAGGACTGTAACTCAGTAAAATCTTTGAAATTGTTGCACGTTGCGTTTATATTTTTGTTCAGTATATATTTTTACTTTGTGTCTATGGCAACTAGTGAGAACCGATAGACAGTGAGCGGGTTCGATTAATCCTGCCTGGGCACACGTGTAGCCATGTTTTGCATCGGCTGAAAGTTGCTTCCCGGGCGTGAGCCAGGTGCCCGCTTTGTCCGACAGCGACGTCTGCTCAAAACAAAAGTTACTTAATTAAGCACGTGTTGTAATTAGTAGGATTCTGTGTTTTTACATGAAAAAGTGATTGCTTTTGATTAAAACCCTTTATCTGCCTTCCCAATGAAAACTAGTTTGAAAATTCTAAATGTATTTGATAGAAAAGAGTAGATGTATATTTAAGCAATAAGGCCAGAGGAGGTGTGCTATATGGACAATATACCACGGCTAAGAACAGCCCGTGGCCATATATCACAAACCCCAGAAGTGCCTTATTTCTATGATAAACTGGTGACTAATGTAATTAGAGCAGTAAAAATAAAGGTTTTATCATACCCATGGTATACTGTCTGATATACCATGGTTGTTAGCCAATCAGCATTCAGTGCTCGAACCAGACAGTTTATAATTCTGGACAATGCACCATGCTGCCTTGTTGACAACATGACCGAGCGGTGCAGATTACTGTTCGATTTGAGACGGGCAGTCCTCCTTCCCCACTTTCGCCCAATGATGTGATAAGCCATTGCCCGGTTCAGCCCGGGCCAGCATAAAATAACTCCCACCCTAACTGACTTCCTATCACACCATGACCAACCAATCCTAAAATAGGCCTATTTAAAGTTAAAATCCTAAGTTGCTACAGCCATTTTTGGACTTATAAATTAATGATATATACCCATTGAATCTTGAAGAATTTTACTTATAAACGCCTCATAAGCTTAGTTCAACCCATACCCCATCAGAACCCCAAATATAAGCTTATTTTTCTTTAATGTTTCTAAACAATGTAAATTTAAACAAACACTGCATAGCCTCAAAACATGTTTATACATGTGATATCATGGATGGTCAGTACTTGCATCCATAGCTCTGTCTATGAATTTGAGAGTGGTTACATTTCTCCAGCCCTTCCCTTAGCTTTTTAACAAAACAGGGGTGGGGATGTTTTCTTATTGTTTCAATTAAGGATTCTAGCTTAAAAAATATGATTTGAAGGTATTCATAATTTGTTAAGTATTCCATACAGCACCACATGTAATATACCATTGGTTTTGGGCAGAGACCCGTTTTTGGGTTATGATAAGGAAGCTAAACGGCAATAATGCAACTCACATTTACAGCTATAGGCATTTGTAAATCATAATCTTCAAAATCAAGGGGTATATTTCAGCAAAACTAAATTGCAAAACGAATGGATGTTAGCTAGCCTACTATATGGACGGCTAGTTAGTTAGCTTGCTAGCTAGTTGGCTAGATTTAGGTAGCTACCTTCAGTCAGTCTTGATGTTGTTCTTTTTTTGTCAATGTACAGTGAGGTATTTGTGAATCACAAACAAGGCGAAAGTCACTATCTGGCCAAGTAGCATAACAACAATGTCCGAACCCCTGCCTAGTTTTACAATTTCTACAACAACCCCCGGCCTTGTTGCTGACGAAACTCAGAGGGAGACTTCCAGAGAGTGACAATACACTCGTGAATTTAATTATGTAATTCATATGAATTAATAAAACGAGCATGAAATTCATATTTGTGATTCAGCCATAGACTCGTCGCTCTTGTTGAATCGACTACATCATCTAACTATTAACTTTGCTTTGCTGCATAACTTTTCTGTAGCAGCCCTTGTGACTGACTGACTGCATCTGGGAGCTGTACCTTGACTTTCTCTCTCTCTCTCTCTCTCTCTCTCTCTCTCTCTCTCTCTCTCTCTCTCTCTCTCTCTCTCTCTATATATATATATATATATAAACTCAGGAAAAAAAGAAACGTCCCCCTTTTCAGAAGCCTGTCTTTCAAAGATAAAAATCCAAATAACTTCACAGATCTTCATTGTGAAGGGTTTAAACACTGTTTCCCATTTGCGTGAACGTACCTTAGGCATGCTGCAAGGAGGCATGAGGACTGCAGATGTGGCCAGGGCAATAAATCCGAACATCACACCTGCGGGACAGGTACAGGAGTGCAACAACAACTGCCCGAGTTACACCAGGAACGCACAATCCTTCCATCAGTGCTCAGACTGTCCGCAATAGGCTGAGAGAGGCTGGACTGAGGGCTTGCAGGCCTGTTGTAAGGCAGGTCCTCACCAGACATTACCTGCAACAATGTCACCTATGGGCACAAACCCACCGTCGCTGGACCACACAGGACTGGCAAAAAGTGCTCTTCACTGACGAGTCGTGGTTTTGTCTCACCAGGGGTGATGGTCGGATTCACCTTTATCGTCAAAGGAATGAGCGTTACACCAAGGCCTGTACTCTGGAGCGGGATCGATTTGGAGGTGGATGGTCCGTCATGGTCTGGGGCGGTGTGTCACAGCATCATTGGACTGAGCTTGTTGTCATTGCCGGCAATCTCAATGCTGTGTGTTACAGGGAAGACATCCTCCTCCCTCATGTGGTACCCTTCCTGCAGGCTCATCCTGACATGACCGTCCAGCATGACAATGCCACCAGCCATACTGCTCGTTCTGTGTGTGATTTCCTGCAAGACAGGAATGTCAGTGTTCTACCATGGCCAGCGAAGAGCCCGGATCTCAATCCCATTGAGCACGTATGGGACCTGTTGGATCGGAGGGTAAGGGCTAGGGCCATTCACCTCAGAAAGGTCCGGGAACTTGCAGGTGCTTTGGTGGAAGAGTGGGGTAACATATCACAGCAAGAACTAGCAAATCTGGTGCAGCCCATGAGGAGGAGATGCACTGCAGTACTTAATGCAGCTGGTGGCCACACCAGATACTGACTGTTACTTTTGATTTTAACCCCCCCCCCCCCCCTTTGTTCAGGAACACATTATTCCATTTCTGTTAGTCACATGTCTGTGGAACTTGTTCAGTTTATGTCTCAGTTGTTGAATGTTGTTATGTTCATACAAATATTTACACATGTTAAGTTTGCTGAAAATAAACGCAGTTGACAGTGAGAGGACATTTCTTTTTTTGCTGAGTTTATATACCCACTACCGTTCAAAAGTTTGGGGTCACTTAGAAATGTCCTTGTTTTCCATAAAAACATACTTGAAATGAGTAGACATTGTTAATGTTGTAAATGACTATTGAACCTGGAAATGGCAGATTTTTTATGGAATATCTACATAGGCGTACAGAGGCCCATTATCAGCAACCATCACTCCTGTGTTCCAATGGCACGTTGTGTTAGCTAATCCAAGTTTATAATTTTAAAAGGCTAATTGATCATTAGAAAACCCTTTTGCAATTATGTTAGCACAGTATCTGGAGCATCAGCATTTGTGGGTTCGATTGCAGGCTCAAAATGGCCAGAAACAAAGAACTTTCTTTGGAAACTTGCCAGTCTATTCTTGTTCTGAGAAATGAAGGCTATTCCATGTGAGAAATTGCCAAGAAACTGAAGATCTCGTACAATGCTGTGTACTACTCATTACAGCGCAAACTGGCTCTAACCAGAATAGAAAGAGGAGTGGGAGACCCCGGTGCACAACTGAGCAAGAGGACAAGTATATTAGTGTCTAGTTTGAGAAACAGACGCCTCACAAGTCCTCAACTGGCAGCTTCATTAAATTGTACCCGCAAAACACCAGTCTCAACATCAACAGTGAAGAGGCGACTCCAGGATGCTGGCCTTCTAGGCAAAGTTCCTCTGTCCAGTGTCTGTGATCTTTTGCCCATCTTAATCTTTATTTTTATTGGCCAGTCTGAGAGATGGCTTTTTCTCTGCAACTCTGCCTAGAAGGCCAGCATCCCGGAGTACCCTCTTCACTGTCACTGTTGATGTTGAGACTGGTGTTTTGCAGGTCCAGACACAGTATTTTGATGAGGTGAGCTTTTTGAACAGGTGAAAGGCAGCGAGTAGAATATGATAGCATATGGGAAATATGAATTGTATATAAGGGAAATCATTCCTAAAGGAAATCAATCCACAGAACTCTATAATCCAACGTTTGTGAGGCATAACAAATATAATTTTGTGATGAATAGAGAAACGTCTCTGTGTATGATGTCACTGTGCATGGAAAGAGACGAGTGTTTGTGTGGACTCTTAGTCAGGCCAGTGTATAAAAGCATTAGTCTTCGAGTGTAAAAAATAAATACATACGTGTAGCCTATGCAACTCAGGCTGGCAAAACAACCCCCCTATAACCCTCTAATCTCATTTGGAAGTTACCATAACGGAAATGTCTGCATCCCGTGACCATATTTTGTCCGTGCGCAAATTATAAGAAGGAAAAAACTGATTTGCTAGGCAGCACAACTCGATCCACAATTCGTAATGCGCGTTTTGGGCTGTCACAGACTCACAGATATGTTTAACAATACAGTGATCTCTCTTTCTTCTTCGGAATTCCTCCTTACCTTCTCTCCTCCTATCTTTTTGCGCACCATGCTCTCCCACCTCAGCTCTTATTCGTTCACTCCCGCTCAAAACATTTGTGCAGTTAGTTCTAGCTCCATCGACTCCTGTGTGTGAGAGCGCGCTGATGGATGTGAGAAGTGAAGTAGCCTAGATTTGATAACATCATGGAATTATTTTTCTAAGAACACCTGTAGAGAGATTGTGCACTGGGGAAATATTCTAAGAAGGACAATACCCATATAAATGCAACGTTTTATTTGGGAAAAAATAACAACAAATGGTTCTCTTTACCTTCATGGATGTCGAGGACATTAGTGAAAACGTTCACCAACACTGATGGCAGTGTTCTGCAATTTGCATGTATGTTTTTGGACTTTTCATAATACCAAGACCGTACGCTCTTCTTCTTCTTCGAGTGTCTTCTGAAATGCGCTAGAGGAGCTGAAAGGAAGGGGGAGAAGGACAACACAATGAGGGGGAAATACTTTCTGCTCGGTTACTTGTTGGTCAAAGTTATGGCGCTGGTCTGCAAGGCGGACGGAGAACCAGGACAACTGGAGGGCTTTGTCATGATGACGACGTCCAACGGATCCAGGGAGGACGAGGGCGCAGGCTTCTCAGAGCCCCCACACACAGAGGACCGGTGCCGGGGGTACTATGATGTGATGGGCCAGTGGGACCCGCCGTTCGTTTGCAAAACGGGCGATTATCTGTATTGCTGCGGCACCTGTGGCTTTCGGTTCTGCTGCTCCTACAAGACCTCGCGGCTGGATCAGAGCACCTGTAAAAACTACGACACTCCGGTGTGGATGATGACAGGTCAAACCCCGTTTAAGAAAAACGACCTCCGGCACGACCCCACCAAAGATAAAACTAATTTAATCGTGTATATAATCTGTGGAGTAGTCGCTATCATGGCACTTGTTGGGATATTCACAAAACTCGGCCTGGAAAAGGCGCACCGACCTCAGAGAGAGAATATGGCTAGGTGGGTTTCTGGGGTTCTGCTGCTGTTGAGCGCGCCGCGAGCTCCTTTCATGCGCTTGTTTTCAAGGAGCTCGCTTGGTGCGCACATATAGGCTAGAGCGCGCGCCACAATAATATTAAAGCTTGAGTTCTAGACTCGTGCTTGCCAGTTTTATATTGGTAAACGACTCTATTGTAATAGCCTTGTCACTGATAGTAGGAAGGATCCAATCTAAATGTGGTTCTTGTTTAAAATTATAATAAGAAATCCCCCCTATAAATTACTTTTACGCGAACAATAAGACCTCTTCGATGGACAGAAAGTAGCTGTCATCGACAGTTTATCAATTGGACTAGATTGCATAATGTCATCAGACACTTGGCTCACCTGTGTGGGTTGCTTGCCTGCTTCACTCGCAGAGAGCACGGGGGCGTGTGTCTCTTGCAGTTGTGAGCGAGGCCACAATGCCCCCCACAACATGCGCATGCTATGCCTTTATTTGGAGATAACAATGGACTTCAATTATTGTCCTATTAGTTTTCATCATCATGTCTTATTTATTCTTAGAATTTAATATTTTCGAATTAATGTGGAAGCGGTTAAAATTAACTAGTCAAATTAACTTATTCATTTGAAAATGTTTAATTTTGCTTTCTCTTGAACTCCCTGCCCTGTGCCTGGTCTCATAGACTAGACATATCATAGTAAATGTAAATCTGAGACACTAAAATTAGCATGATATGTTATGTTTGGTATGGTTACATAAGACAGATGGTTACGTGGTTGGTCAGGGTAGTCTAGCAACTGAAAGGTTGCAATTTCGAATCTCATCACAGAAAACTTTAGCATTTTAGCTAATTAGCAACTTTTCAACGACTTACTTATTTTTTCCTAATTTGCAACTACTTAGCATGTTAGCTAACCCTTCCCCTAACAGTAACCCTTTTAGCTAACCCTTCCCCCAACCCTAACCCTAACCTTAACCCTTCTAGCTAACCCTTTAACCTTCCTCCTAAACTTAACCCTAACCCTAATCCCTAGCCTAGCCACCTAACCACCTAGCTATTATTCGTAACATATCATACGTTTTGAAAATTCGTAACATATTGTGCGTTTTGCTAATTCATAACATATAATACGAATTGTAATTCGTAACATATACAAAATGGGTGATGGACATCCACAAATGAATACATAATATTCGAAACATAGCATATCACACTAAATGGATTGTCTCAGATTTCCTTACAGAATAATACGAAATGCTCTGAGACCAGGTTGCAGCGCAGCGGTGTTTAGCATGAAATCAAGCATTAGGCGCAATTCTTCATTCTCTCTCTCTCTCTCTCTCTCTCTCTCTCTCTCTCTCTCTCTCTCTCTCTCTCTCTCTCTCTCTCTCTCTCTCTCTCTCTCTCTCTCTCTCTCTCTCTCTCTCTCTCTCTCTCTCTCTCTCACTCATACACACACAGGGCTGTCCAAAGCGTGTTACAGGTCGGCAGTCCAGGTGAGCAGTTCCAGGGGGAGGACACCCTTGGCATGCACGCACAGCACTATGACACAAGGGCCAACAACCTCCGTAAGTTTCACAGTTTTGGCCCTTATAAGCAGAGGTTTTTGGTGGTGATGGTTGTGGACAGCTTTGTGTGGATGTATCTGCCCCAAACAGATAATAGCAAACGTAATGTGGGCAGGTTGCATTGTTGCATATTGTATTTGTTTCAAGTGTGGCATTCATGTTATAATCTTAGATGGAGTCATGTGGAGGGAAACCAACTGCCTTATGCTTTAGAAATCCAGTGGTAATTCACAGTTTTATTTTGTCCCATGCCTACATGATTCAACGATTCAAAATGTGTAGGAGAGAGAGAGAGAGAGAGAGAGGGAGAGAGAGAGAGAGAGAGAGAGAGAGAGAGAGAGAGAGAGAGAGAGAGAGAGAGAGAGAGAGAGGTGTGAATGGCATCTATTTCTGTTGCATCATGTGGGCAGCACAGTTATGGGCTTTGTGTAAACAACTCAGAAACACAGAAGAGGCTTAATCTGGAGTATTTCATACTCATTCCATACTGCTGTACCAAGAGATTCTGATTCCAGTATGATTACATCACCACCTTTTGGGGCTGGATGTGTTTCATCCTAAAAATTGAAAAATTATTAAAACACAAAGCAAGCGGCACATCTAAGCCCCCTTCTACTTGAAAGGATGTATTTTGAGACGTACTGACTGAAACTGAGAGTGTAGCTGACAGTGCTGTTGTCAATGGGATTTGTCCTATTTTCTTGATACTATCAAACACAATCTGACTGACACACCTTATCATCCGGTGTGACTGTACTGGACTCCTAACAGCTCTCCTTCGAATCATTTTAAGGTAGTGTCCTTTGTCTCTAATGTCTTCTGGGGTGCTGGTGTCATCTGTCATCAATTATATCTATAAATAACGGTCACTGATGTTTCGAAGAGGCAGATGTACCAGGTCTACCTCAAAATAAATAAAGGTTAAATATATATAGATAGAAGTACCAAACATGGGGAGGCATGTGTGGAAATCTTAAACGAGGCTCTAGTCTAAAGCCAGGCTCTCTGAAGTATGCATATTAATATATGTCTTCTGCTGCTGTGAGGGACCACAAAAATAGGATAATATCACCTGGGAGGCCTGGCTGGTGAAATAGTGATTATTATTGATGTGGAACCCTGCTCCACTCTTTAGTCTGGGGTCTTGTGGGTAATCATGTGGAGTGTTATTAACCCCTATGATCTGATTAGATCCCCAGAGAGGCTTCATATGGGTTTAGATGTCTCGACCAGCCGGGAGACGGATTTATCATAGAGAGAGGGATGGATGAAGGGAGTTCAACTGTGTACTTGTCTTGTTGATCACACTCTATTTTTAGAGTAGACCATCTATTGATTATAGCTTATGGCCAGATTACCTTATTACTGACATTATCAGTAGATCCCCATCTTAGCTGTCCTCACCCAGCTTTGGAGAAGAATGACGAGGGCAGTTTGTATGGCTGATAGTCATAACAATGCCTCTTTCAGCAGGGCAATGGTGGATAACAGCTTGGGATGAGCTACTTTCTCCCCCAAGCATTTTCTTCAAGCACCTCTGAGTATTAGCTAAGGACAAGACTAGAGCAAGTGTTTTGTTCCTTACGTTGCTTTGTTTTGCCATCATATGGGATGTAATGCGTAAAACCCTTTATCATGTATCGCACATGTGAGACATGTCTCACACACCACATCAATGAGTAATACGTCAGATCTCTCCATGTTATGTTAGACCCCATGAGGACTGGGGCCTCTGCTCTGTACCCCTCTACATATGAAAAATTAACAGTTTAATCTTGGTGGCTCCACGGCCATGAACCAAGCAGCCCTCCCAAGCCTTGCTGGGCTGGTGATAACACTTTCATGTCATCTCAAAACGGGATACTTTTAAAAAATTCTTAAAGAGCTCAAAATCCCATGTCTCCGAGCCTTCAGCATCAAAGCACAAAGTGAGAAATGGAGTGAGAGACGGAGACAGAAATAAAGAGGCAGCGAGACACAGAGAAGGAGAAGGGGAAATGGGGAGAGAGAATGAAAGAGAAGGAGAGAGAGAGAAAGGGAGAGAGGACAACATGTCAAGACTGTCGGAGAGGATCAGTTCAATGTCAACAGTCAAATATCTTTAGAGTGACAAAGTTGACAAACTGCAGGCAGAATGTAACCTTGTTTACATCTGTGAAGGGAAATGTGTCATACAAACGATATAAGGTCACCGCTGCTTCTGGTAGATTTGTCCCACCTCAACCTAAACTCATGAGGTGGGACATTGAGAAAAATAGAAGATAGAAATGGTACTCTGAAAAAAATGAAATATTGTGACATGAGAGCCCCAGGACGAGAGCAGGGTAGGCTTTCCATCCGTGAGCTGACTGAGAGTGATCTGTATTTACAACTCACGTTCACACATAGTGTGTGTGTGTGTGTGTGTGTGTGTGTGTGTGTGTGTGTGTGTGTGTGTGTGTGTGTGTGTGTGTGTGTGTGTGTGTGTGTGTGTGTGTGTGTGTGTGTGTGTGTGTGTGTGTGTGTGTGTGTGTGTGTGTGTGTGTGCAAGTGGGGGTGTGAGTGTGTCTAAAATGTAACACTACTGCTGGGTTTATCAGATCACACAGTTCTGTTGAGAGATACAACTTTACCCTGACCTCTAAGTCACCCATCACCTAAGACTCCAGACTCTTTCATCCTGAATCCTACACAGACATGCATCCAGGGAAGCAGCTACAGACAGAAAGCAAAGGAAAAGAAAGAAAATTGACATTTTCCAATCAAGGTACAGGAAGCTAAGAATAAAAAAATATTCAGCAATTCTAGGGAGGACAAAAATAGTTATTTATTTTTGGCAAAAAACATAACAATAAAGAAACAATGTGACCCACCACCTGGATTCGGTCCTATGTAGCAACATTTGAAATGTTTTTTTTTTACTATGCTCATTATTTAACAATTTTATTTGTATTTACAGATGGCATACAAGTTTGTTATTAAGGCACATGAACGTTTGCATGTTCGAGAAGGCATTTCTGCCCCCCCCCAAAAAAAAACGTTCAAATGCTTCTCCTGTGAAGTAGTAATGAGCGACATACGCCTAGTTTCTTGAAACAGGTCACAAGTGTATACCTTGAACTTCCATTGTGTTTTTTTTATCCATTGTCCTCCTAAAAGTTGCAGAATGTTTTTTAATCTACAGACAGACCCAGGTCCAGACGTGCTCCTCCCGGGCCTCGTTCCCGTGCCCTTGCTCAGGCTAATTACACTAATATGGGTCCCCTCAGCAGCACCGGAGATCCATTAGGCTGTGTTCATTAGGGCTGTGGGCCTCCCAGCCTCCTCAGACGGCTCTGATCGACCAGACACAGTAATCAGCTCAGAGTCATACACATGGGGAGGCTGGGACTCACTGCTCTTTGGAAGAAGTAGAGTAGAAAACATAGAAAAAGGGATTATTTAACCATCTAAGGATTTTTTTCATGGAGGGAAGTTGATTACTGGACTTGGTCTTAATGTATGACTCTGTTCCTATGTACTGTATAATCTGCCATCTTGTTGTCATGGTGTAATAACAAAAGAAGCTGTAAGGAGGCTGAATATCTCAGGGTGTAATCAGCGGACTGGCCTCTGTCCTTGTACGACCCTGGGGAATATTAATCAGTTCATTTACAGCCAGAGACTCAAATAAAAATGTTGACAGATAATTACGTGTGTGTGTGTGGCTTCTGCATGTGTGCGTGTTTGGCTTGTGCGTGCGTGAGTGGGTGTGTGGATTGGGTCTGAGGAGGGCTAAGTGGATAAGAGTCTGTCATGTCTTCAAGGGAGCGACTCATCAGACATTTGTATTACTACACCCATCTACATCAATATCAATAAAAAGATGAGCATTCCTCCTTTCTATGTTTGAACAGTCGGGAATCCTTTGGATTGTAATTAAATGCTACAGTGAGTATATCTTATTACACAGTTTAATTCATTTGAATTAAGATCTTCACAAATATTAGGATTATGTGTTTTAATCTGCAAAAGGAAAATCTTTTTCCAGATGTCCTTTGATTTTAAATGTCTTAAGTTTTAATGTAATGTAATGTAATACCCCAAGGAAATTAGGGCGGAAAATTGTTATTGATTGAGGCTCAGATTATGATGCATATGGAATACATCGATGTAGCTCCTACTGAGGAGAAAAAAAAGATGCTCAAATGTCTGTTTTGCTCCTCTGGGGTCCAAACAATTGGGGATCCTAATAAAATACAAATTAGTGAAGGGAGGAAAATCTGAGAGAGACATTCTAGCACTATTTAGCTTCTGTATGTGGCTACACAGTAGTATTTAGCTTGCCGAACATGTGGCTGAGTTAGTACTAGTCTCCCTAGCATGTGGCTGTGCTACACAGTGAGAAATCCCCTTAATGTCTTGCATCATATTTTCAGTCAGAAAATTCCATTTGAATTTCCATTCATTACATTGACATTGTGTTGATGAACGCCTCTGTATGTAGGTTTGCATTGCAAAATTGTATTGTGAAGAAAGACTATACAGAGTTTTCATGTTGGTTCTAAGCTCTGACGCTACAGAACATACTGGCACTTCTGGTTCAATCTCTGTACATGGACTGAGACGTTTGGCTCACTTGCTCACTCAATCAATCACACACACACACTCACTCACTCACTCTCTCACTCTCTCACTAACTCACATACACTCAAACTCTCCCTCCCTCATGATTTGCCCTGGGGGCAGGCAGCAGATTCTTTTGGCTAACTGACTAACGCCACCAGCGATGTCATATTACTGGCAGGGGGACCACCCACTGAGGGCAAATTTTGTGATGCACCACCTCCCTCTCTCTTAGGGCACGGCTCTATGGAGAGTTGGCCCCTTCTCCCCCGCCTAGAGATTCTCTGGCAGCAGCTCTCTGTATGCCTCCTGGGCTCTGGCCCAGCCCGGGAAACAGGGACATGTGGTGGCAGTGAGAAGTGCGTCACGGAGCTGGGCACATTCACAGGTCTACTGCTGATCTTATCTATTTAGGATTGGTGGTTACACACACTGAATCCTGCTGCTTTCTGGGTTTTGGTTTTGACAGACTTTGATCTGTAATTAGCTTGCAATTGATTTGGGAAACATTATCAGGTATCAAATCAAACTTTATTTCTCACATGCGCTGAATACAACAAGTGTAGACTTTACCGTGAAATGCTTACTTACAAGCCCTTAACCAACAGTGCAGTTCAAGAAGAGTTAAGAAAATATTTACCAAGTAGACTAAAATAAAAATATGGGCTTTCCTCTGACACCGCCTATTATATAGGTCCTGGATGGCAGGAAGCTTGGCCCCAGTGATGTACTGGGCCGTTCGCACTACCCTCTGTAGCGCCTTACGGTCAGATGCCAAGCTGTTGCCATACCAGGCGGTGATGCAACCGGTCAGGATGCTCTCGATGGTGCAGCTGTAGAACTTGGGGCCCATGCCAAGTCTTTTCAGTCTCCTGAAGGGGAAAAGGTTTTGTCATGCCCTCTTCACGACTGTCTTGGTATGTTTGGACCATGATAGTTTGTTGGTGATCCCCAGGTATGTAGGCATTATAAAGGCTTCATGAAGGTTTCATAAAGCATTTGTAAGTTATACTGTACTTTGTTTGAAGTGTGACCTTTTTGATTGATGTTTTTAATTAACTAGTAGTTTCTTTCATCAGTCATGTATGACGATAATACCTGCCACCCATGGCTAATCGATCAATCAAAGGTATTTATAAATCCCTTTTTACATCAGCAGATGTCACAATGTGCTATACAGAAACCCAGCCTAAATTCCCCAAACAGCAAGCAATGCAGATGTAAAAGCACAGTGGCTAGGAAAAACTCGCTAGAAAGGCAGGAACCTAGGAAGAAACCTAGAGAGGAACCAGGCTCTGAGGGGTGGAGATTATAAGAGTACATGGCCATTAAGGCCAGATTGTTCTTCAAGATGTTCCAACATTCATAGATGACCAGTAGGGTCAAATTATAAGCACAGTGGTTGTAGAGGGTGCAACAGGTCAGTGCCTCAGGAGTAAATGTCAGTTGGCTTTTCATAGCCGAGCATTCAGAGGTCGAGACAGCAGGTGCGATAGTGAGAGAGAGTCGAAAACAGCAGGTCCAGGACAAGGTAGCACGTCCGGTGAACAGGTCAGGGTTCCATAGCCGCAGGCAGAACAGTTGAAACTGGAGCAGCAGCACGCCCAGGTGGAATGGGGGCAGCCAGGGGTCATCAGGCCAGGTAGTCCTGAGGCATGATCCTAGGGCTCAGGTCCTCCGGGAGTGACGGGAGAGAGAGATAATTAAAGGGAGCATACTTAAATTCACACAGGACACCAGATAAGACAGGAGAATTACACCAGATATAACAGACTGACCCTATCCCCCCCATCACATAGACTACTGCAGCATAGATACTGGAGGCTGAGACAGGGGTGGGTCGGGGGACACTGTGGCCCCGTCCGACGATACCCCCGGAAAGGGCCAACCAGGAAGGATATAACCCCACCCACTTTGCCAAAGCACAGCCCTCACACCACTAGAGGGATATCAACAGACCACCAATGTACTACACTGAGACAAGGCTGGCTATAGCTCCTGGAAGATCTCTTCCACTGCACAAGCCAGAGGGGGCACAAAACTGGACAGGAAGATCCTAGGGACAGCTTGGAAGAGCACTAGTAAGCCAGTGACTCAGCCCACGTAATAGAGTCAGAGGCAGAGAATCCCAGTGGAGAGAGGAGAGCCGGCCAGGCAGAGACAGCAAGGCCCTGCCGTTCACCTTCGCACCCCTGGGCCAGACTACATTCAATCATAGGACCTACTGAAGAGATGAGTCTTCAGTAATGCCTTAAAGGTCGAGACCGAGTCTGCGTCTCTCACATGGATAGGCAGACCATTCCATATATGAGAAAGTCCTGCCTCCAGCTGTTTCCTTAGAAATCCTAGAGTCAATAAGTAGGCCTGCGTCTTGTGACCATAGATTACGTGTAGGTATGTACGGGAGGACCAAATCTGAGAGATAGGTAGGAGCAAACCCATGTAACGCTTTGTAGGTTAGCAGTAAAACCTTGAAATCAGCCCTAGCCTTAAAAGCAAGCCAGTGTAGAGAGGCTAGCACTGGAGTAATATCATCACATTTTTGGGTTCTTGTCAAGATTCTAGCAGCCGTGTTTAGCACTAACTGACGTTTATTTAGTGCTTTATCCGGGTAAACGGAGAGTAGAACATTACAGTAGTCTAATCTAGATGTGACAAAATCATGGATTAGCTTTTCTGTATAATTTTTGGACAAACAGTTTCCGATTTTTGCAATGTTACGAAGATCCTTGATATATTCTTGATATATTCTTGATATGTTCGTCAAAAGAGAGATCAGGGTCCAGAGTAACGCCGAGGTCATTCACAGTTTTAGTTGAGATGACTGTACAACCATCAAGATTAATTGTCAGATCCAACAGAAGATTTCTTTGTTTCTTGGGACCTAGAACTAGCATCTCTGTTTTGTCTGTTTAAAAGTAAAACATTTGCCACCATCCACTTCCTTATGTTTGAAACACAGGCTTCCAGGGTAGGCAATTTTGGGGCTTCACCATGTTCTATCGGAATGTACAGCTGTGTGTCGTGAGCATAGCGCTTAAAGTTGGCATTGTGTTTCCCAAATTACATCACCAAGAGGTAGAATATATAGTGAAAACAATAGTGGTCCTAAAACAGAACCTTGAGGAACGCCAAAACGTACAATTGATTTGTCAGAGGAAACCATCCACAGAGACGGACTGATATCTTTCCGAGAGATAAGATCTAAACCAGGCAAGAACTTGTCTATGTAGACCAATTTGGCGATCTAATCTCTCAAAAATAATGTGGTGATCGATGATGTCAAAAGCAGCTGTCACAGTTCCAAAAGTGGTGATTGAAGGAGTCAGGCGCAGAGAGCAGGGTAGTTCAGAAGGACGTGGATTTAATATTCCAAAAATAACAGCGAGACGGTTACGCCACACACACAAAGGCGCGTCAAGTCCCAGTCCAAAACAAACAGGACTAAATGTAATCGGAACAGACACCACAAGAAATAACGAAACACCACAAACAGAAAAACAAGCCCGCACAAAAGTCGGCGGGCCAACTGGGTTTAAATAGCCCACAATAAACCTAAACACAAAACAGGTGCAACAAATCAGACAAAACTAAATGAAACAGAAAAGGGGATCGGTGGCAGCTAGTAGGCCGGAGACGACGACCGCCGAGCGCCGCCCGAACGGGAAGAGGCACCATCTTCGGCGGGATTCGTGACAGCAGCACTAAGGTCTAAGAAGGACATATGCAGAGCCTTGGTCTGACGCGATTAAAAAGTAATTTACCACCTTCACGAGTGCAGTCTCAGTGCTATGATGGGTCTAAAACCAGACAGAAGCTTTTTATATACATTATTTGTCTTCAGGAGAGCAGTGAGTTGCTGCTCAACAGCTTTTTCTAAAAAAATTTGAGAGGAATGGGAGATTCGATATAGGCCGATAGTTTTTTTTACATTTTCCGGGTCAAGGTTAGGCTTTTTCAAGAGATGCTTTATTACTGCCACTTTTAGTGAGTTTGGTACACATCCGGTGGATAGGGAGACATTTATTACGTTCAACATAGGAGGGCCAAGCACAGGAATTAGCTCTTTTAGTAGTTTAGTTGGAATAGGGTCCAGTATGCAGCTTGAGGGTTTAGAGGCCATGACTATTTTCATGAATGTGTCAAGAGATACAGGATTAAAAAACTTGAGTGTCTCCATTGATCCTAGGACCTGGCAGTTCTGTGCAGACTCAGGACAACTGAGCTTTGGAGAAATACGCAGGTTCAAAGAGGAATCCGTAATTTGTTTTCTAATGATCATGATCTTTTCATTTAAGAGGTTCATGAATTCATCACTGCTGAAGTGAAAGCAATCCTCTTTTGTTGAATGTTGCTTTTTAGTTAGCTTTGCGACAGTGTCAAAACTACATTTGGGATTGCTCTTATTCTCCTCAGTTAGGTTGGAAAAATAGGATGATTGAACAGCAGTGAGGGCTCTTCGATATTGCATGGTACTGTCTTTCCAAGCTAGTCGGAAGATTTCCAGTTTGGTGGAGCGCCATTACCATGACAAGCCTCGGGTATTTTCTGTATACCAGGGAGCAAATTTCTTGTGACAAATGTTTTTTGTTTTTAGGGGTGCGACTTCATCTAGGGTATCACGCAAGTTTACATTTATATCCTCAGTTAGGTGGTTTACCGATTTTTATTCTCTGACATCCTTGGAGGGAGTCTAGAAATGCATCTAGGAATCTTTGGGCTGTCCGAGAATTTATAGCATGGCTTTTGATGATCCTTTGTTGGGGTCTGAGCAGATTATTTGTTTGCGATTGCAAATGTAATAAAATGATGGTCCGATAGTCCAGGATTATGTGGAAAAACATTTAGATCCACGGGAGAAAACGTCCTCTCACTGTCAACTGTGTTTATTTTAACCTCTTGAAGCTAGGGGGCAGAATTTCTATGTTTGGAAAAATAACATTCCCATTGTAAGCTGCCTATTTCTCAGGTCCAGATGCTAGAATATGCATATAATTGACAGAGTGGGATAGAAAACACTCTAAAGTTCCCAAAACTGTCAAAATATTGTCTGTCAGTATAACAGAACTGATTTTGCAGGCGAAAACCTGAGGAAATCCAACCCGGAAGTGACTCTTATTTTGAAAAAGCACTGTTCCATTGCCTGCCTTTCGTCCATTCAAAGGGACATCAACCAGATTCCCTTTCCTGTGGCTTCCTCAGGGTGTGAGCAGTCTTTAGACATAGTTTCAAGCTTTTATTCTGAAAAATTAGCGAGACTTATCAAATCGCGTCAGTGGATGGCCGATGTCCTTCCATTAGTTCATGCGCGCAACACTGGTAGCTAGACATTTTCTTTCTCTCCAGTATTGAATAGTTTACAGTCCGGTTGAAATATTATCGATTGTTTATGTTAAAAACAACCTGAGGATTGATTATTAAAAACGTTTGACATGTTTCTACAAACTTTACGGATACTATTGGAATTTTCGTCAAGCCTTGATGACCTGCCTAAGGCTGTGGAATACTGAACATAACGCGCCAAACAAATGGATGTTTTTTGCTATAAAAATAATCTTTATCGAACAAAAGGAACATTTATTGTGTAACTGGGAGTCTCGTGAGTGCAAACATCCGAAGATCATCAGAGGTAAGCGATTAATTTTATTGCTTTTCTGACTTTTGTGACCAATCTACATTGCTGCTAGGTGTTCTTAATGTTTTGTCTAGTGATCGATAAACTCACACAAACGCTTGGATTGCTTTCGCTGTAAAGCATAAAATCTGACACGACAGGTGGATTAACAACAAGCTAAGCTGTGCTTTGCTATATTGCACTTGTGATTTCATGAATATAAATATTTTTTGCAATTTGTATTTTATTTGGCGCTCTGCAATTCAGCGGTTGTTTACGAAAATGATCCCGCTAAAGGGATCCGTGCGTCAAGAAGTTTAAGCAAACTTAACATGTGTGAATATTTGTATGAACATAACAAGATTCAACAACTGAGACATAAACTGAACAAGTTCCACAGACATGTGACTAACAGAAATGGAATAATGTGTTCCTGAACAAAGGGGGGGGTCAAAATCAAAAGTGACAGTCAGTATCTAGTGTGGCCACCAGCTGCATTAAGTACTGCAGTGCATCTCCTCCTCATGGACTGCACCAGATTTGCTAGTTCTTGCTGTGAGATGTTACCCCACTCTTCCACCAAGGCACCTGCAAGTTCCCGGACATTTCTGAGGGGAATTGCCCTAGCCCTCACCCTCCGATCCAACAGGTCCCAGATGTGCTCAATGGGATTGAGATCCGGGCTCTTCGCTGGCCATGGTAGAACACTGACATTCCTGTCTTGCAGGAAATCACGCACAGAACGAGCAGTATGGCTGGTGGCATTGTCATGCAGAAGGGTCATGTCAGGATGAGCCTGCAAGAAGGGTACCACATGAGGGAGGAGGATGTCTTCCCTGTAACGCACAGCGTTGAGATTGCCTGCAATGACAACAAGCTCAGTCCGATGATGCTGTGACACACCACCCCAGACCACGACGGACCCTCCACCTTCAAATCGATCCCGCTCCAGAGTACAGGCCTCGGTGTAACGCTCATTCCTTCGATGATAAACACGAATCCGACCACCACCCCTGGTGAGACAAAACCACGACTCGTCATTGAAGAGCACTTTTTGCCAGTCCTGTCTGGTCCAGCGACGGTGAGTTTGTGCCTGCCTTACAACAGGCCTACAAGGCCTCAGTCCAGCGTCTCTCAGCCTATTGCGAACAGTCTGAGCACTGATGGAGGGATTCTGCGTTCCTGGTGTAACTCGGGCAGTTGTTTTTCCCATCCTGTACCTGTCCCGCAGGTGGGATGTTCTGGATGTACCGATCCTGTGCAGGTGTTGTTACACGTGGTCTGTCATTGCGAGGACGATCAGTTGTCCGTCCTGTCTCCCTGTAGCGCTGTCTTAGGCGTCTCACAGTAAGGACTTATTTTATTGCCCTGGCCACATCTGCTGTCCTCATGCCTCCTTGTAGCATGCCTAAGGCACGTTCACACAGATGAGCAGGGACCCTGGGCATTTTTCTTTTGGTGTTTTTCAGAGTCAGTAGAAAGGCCTCTTTAGTGTCCTAAGTTTTCATAACTGTGACCTTAATTGTCTACCGTCTGTAAGCTGTTAGTGTCTTAGCGACCGTTCCACAGGTGCATGTTCATTAATTGTTTATGGTTCATTGAACAAGCATGGGAAACAGTGTTTAAACCCTTTACAATGAAGATCTGTGAAGTAATTTGGATTTTTAATTACTTCACAGACAGGGTCCTGAAAATATAGGCCTATGGGCTAGGCTACATGAGGTGTGTGACTATGTTATGACTATGATTTGACCAAGTTGACAAAAAAAAGACATTGTTTCTTATTCTGGGCATCATTCACAAGTGATTGGCTAATTGTCACCCATCACACTATTCTTGATTTAATCTTGTGTTTACATATACTCAATAATATATGTGACATTTGTTTTGATTTAGAATCTACCATTATCATGCACCTGTATCAAAACAGGGGCAGAGGAAAAAATTAATGTAATCTATGCACATACAATAGCGAATGGAGGGCTCTTTTCCCCGTGGTTTATTTTCATTCCAGCCAGGTAGGGTATTCTCCTTTAGTAAATATAAGCAATGTGCTTAATATTAGGAAAGTTGAGAAATAAATATAGTAGGCCCAGCCTATAGAAAGCTGATGGGATCCTATTTTTATTACCGGCCATCACTCGGTTTTCTCCCGCAATTGCATAGCCTATAGAAATGTTGCTCAACATGAGCTCATGGGCTCTCATGAAGTGTTTGATTAGATTTTTAAAGACATTTGCATTGATGTCAGAGTGACTAGAGGGACAATAGAGTGCTGAGTACCAGGCATTTAGCAAGTTTGGTAGGCTACTAATGACCTGCAGCAGCATCAGAGCTTGGAGAATCCTAATTACCGGGACTAAACGGTCATGTGGAATTTGACTGCCTTCATGACTGGTGACCGCCGGTAATACGGTCACCGCAACAGCCCTAGGCGTGACCACCATTTGCCTCATTCAGCGTGATATCTTCTTTGCATAGAGTTGATCAGGCTGTTGATTGCGGCTTGTGGAATGTTGTCCCACTCTTCAATGGCTGTGCGAAGTGGCTGGATATTGGCGGGAACTGGAACACGCGGTCGTACACGTTAATCTAGAGCATCCCAAACATGCTCAAAGGGTAAAATGCAGCATGCCTAAGGCACGTTCACGCAGATGAGCAGGGACCCTAGGCATCTTTCTTTTTGTGTTTTTCAGAGTCACTAGAAAGGCCTCTTTAGTGTCCTAAGTTTTAATAACTGTGACCTTTATTGCCTACCGTCTGTAAACTGTCTTAACGACCGTTCCACAGGTGCATGTTCATTAATTGGGAAACAGTGTTTAAACCCTTTACAATGAAGATCTGTGAAGTTATTTGGAATTTTTACAAATTATCTTTGAAAGACAGGGTCCTAAAAAAAATTTGATCCAGGGTATGACTGTGGGAAAGAGTAGGTCCGGAGACATGTTAGAAAAAACCCACTGAGTCAATGATGGCTCCGAAAGCCTTTTGGAGTGGGTCTGTGGACTTTTCCATGTGAATATTAAAGTCACCAAATATTAGAATATTATCTGCCATGACTACAATGTTCGATAGGAATTCAGAGAACTCTGAGGAATGCGGTATACGGCCCAGGAGGCCTGTAAACAATAGCTATAAAAAGTGATTGAGTAGGCTTCATAGATTTCATGACATTTTTTTTTCTAAATCGAAATTTGCTGTCATAAATGATAGCAAGACCTTTGCGGGATGCGAGGGGAATATGGTCACCAGTGTAACCAGGAGGAGAGGCCTCATTTAGCATAGTAAATTCATCAGGCTTGAGCCATGTTTCAGTCAGGCCAATCACATCAAGAATATGATCAGTGATTAGTTCATTGAGTATGACTGCCTTGGAAGTGAGGGATCTAACATTAAGTAGTCCTATTTTGAGATGTGAGACATCACAATCTCTTTCAATAATGACAGGAATGGAGGAGGTCTTTATTCCAGTGAGATTGCTAAAGTGAACACCGCCATGTTTAGTTTTACTCAACCTAGATTGAGGCACAAACACGTTCTCAATGGGGATAGCTGAGCTGACTACACTGACTGTGCTACTGGCAGACTCCACTAAGCCTGCCTGTGGAGCTAGAGGAGTTAGAGCCCCGTCTATGTTGAAAGATAAGATGAGAGCACCCCTCCAGCTAGGATGAGGTCCGTCACTCCTCAGCAGGCCAGGCTTGGTCCTCTTTGTGGGTGAGTCCCAGAAAGTGGGCCAATTATCTACATATTCTATCTTTTGGGAGGGGCAGAATACAGTTTTCAACCAGAGATTGAGTTGTGAGACTCTGCTGTTGAACTCATCACTCCCACTTACTGGGAGGGGGCCAGAGACAATTACTTGATGCCGACACATCTTTCTAGCTAATTTACACGCTGAATCTATGTTACTCTTGGTGACCTCTGACTATTTCATCCTAACATCATTGGTGCCGACGTGGATAACAATATCCCTATACTCTCTACACTCGCCAGTTTTAGACTTAGCCAGCACTACCTTCAGATGAGCCTCTATGTCAGTAGCTCTGCTCCCTGGTAAACAGTGTATGGTCACTGGATGATTATTTAATTTTTATTGCGGGTAATGGAATCGCCAATGACTAGGGTTTTCAATTTGTCAGAGCTAATGGTGGGCCGCTTCGGCGGCTCAGACCCCGTAACGGGTGGAGGAGAGACCTGAGAAGGCTCGACCTCTGACTCCGACTCGTTGTTTAATGGTACAATATGATATTATTACAGGTTGAAAGTTCCTGTCGACTGAATGAGCGACACTGGTTGAGCTTCACAAGGCGATAGTTCTCCTGTATATTATGAGTACAGTGACTGCAATTGGATGGCATAGTGTTAATGTTACTACTTAGCTTTTTCAGCGGGTGGAGGTCCTGTAGAAACATATATAGCGTCCGGGGTGAAAACTTTCAATGAAAAAAGTTGAGCGAGGAAAAAAACGAAATGTTTGGCAGATAGATAGTCAAGTAGCAACAAATAGCACAGCAGCATGGTAACAAGTCCGGAAGTTTGTTAGGACTGTCTGGGAGTGTTCAGAAATCGAGATAGCAGCTGTACAGAACTCATCCAAAGTAGCTAGTAAACATGTTTTACAATTAACAGACACATACAGAGACATATACTGTATTTTACATTTTTATAGTGGCCTTTAAAGTAATAATATTTATTATTTATTCATACTGTCAGGTCGTAACAGTATCTCATTTAAAGCCAGATTTTGTCAGAGTGAAAAAAGTGTTTTGTTTGACATTGGACAAAAGATGTAACCCACAAATATGTTGGATTCGTTTTTTTTTGCCAAACTAACAATGTTTTACTGTATTTAATTTCTTTATTTGATTTCAACTAACTTATGTTTTAATGTCCTTCAGAAACTTTGATACCTCTGATACCTGCCTCCTTGAATCTGAGACGATCACTCACAGAGACGCAGTATCAAAGAGATTGGTCAAAGTTTTTAATGTTACCCTTCCTGATTGAATGTATAACATCAAAGACATTCATACGACCTTGCCTTCAAAAGAAATCCAGGGATTAAATCTGTTTGAATAGATGAGATCAAATGATATAATCTCCACCCATCGTCATCTCTACATAGCTCGATCTATTATCATGTACAGTATACCATCCCCTTCACTCTTCTCATAGATTTCTGAGTGTGTGTTTGTGAATATGGTGACTGTTCTGGAAATGCTGGCAGTTTCTCTGCCTTTTTGTCACCCACTGTATTTCGTGCAAATGCTACTACATGATACTCCAATGTTCCCTATACCCATCATGAGGTTGCTACAACCTAGCCTATGAATAAATGTTTACAATGTAGGTGCACGCACACAGGTCGAGAGAACATTTGACTTGACAGACAGTGACACATTCAATTCCTCTTGCACACTCTTTCCTGCATCTAGCTGATCTAGGGTGTAATCATTAGTCGAACAGTTGCGAACAAGATTTTTTCTATGGGACAAATTCAGGTAAGTTTATCCTCATTTCGTTCCGTTTGCGTCCGTTTAAGATTTTTTTTAAAAACAGAATCGACGGAATGAATACACCCCTGATCACGGGTAAACACAGTTCACTTTCATAGCAGCCACGTTGTATTCCTTCTCGCATCTATGCGCTCTCCTCCTCTCACCTTTTCCCTTTGCTTGTGGACTTGCACAACACATCAGCTGTATGTGACCAGGCAAAAAAAACTTTCCATGCCAAACCATATCATAACCGCTACAGACAGCCTACATTGTTGTCACCATATTAGCTAAATTAACGTCAGTCAGCATAGCTAATAGAACTAACGAGTTAGTAAACCCACTACAATCATGCAGTAACATTACAGTGTACTGTCAGTTAGCAGTTTAGAACTTACACCGGCGGGCCCGGTGGCAATATTTTTGACAAACCAAAAGCTTACCTTGACTTGGAAGACTTCCAGTGTTGTGTTGGATAGTCATAGACAGCTAGCTAACATAGCATCTCTCTGTTTGAGCAGGGTGTTTGAGTGGGCTAAACTAGCTCTCTGCATTTGCTAGCTAAGTAAGTGAAACTGAAAGTTTAAAAAAACGACTGTCTATATCTCTCTCTTGCTTGTCCTTTATTTGAGAAGAAATGAATTTGTTCAAAACTATTCAACTATTGTCTTTCTTTCTCTTTGAGTCAACTACTCATCACATTTTATGCGCTGCAGTGCTAGCTAGCTGTAGCTTATGTTTTCAGTACTAGATTCATTCTCTGATCCTTTGATGGTGCACCATGGTGCTACCCTACAGAGTGCTGTTGAGGCTACTGTAGACCTTCATTGCAGAACAGTGTGTTTTAATCAATTATTTGGTGATGTGAATATATTTAGTATAGTTCTAAAAAGGATAATTGTTTTAATGTTTTGCAATTAAAAAAAAAAAAATCCACTAAGGAGGATAGTCCTCCCCTTCCTCCTCTAAGGAGCCTCCACTGGTACAATATGATATTATTACAGGTTGATTAATTACTTTATCTAGCACTGTGACATATTGACACGTTTTGACTCTGAATTTGTTTCTGTCTTGTCAGTAGTATGTTTCTCTCTGCGACTTGACAGCGAATTTCCCCTTGGGGATCAATAACGTCTGAATCTGTCTATCTATCTGTCAGTATGGCACACTGCAGAATACTCCAACCCTACTTTTAGGATTTCTGTCCTTTCCTCAAAGTGAAACATGCGCATTGTCTGAACATGCACAGGCTAAACTCAAGCAGGCAGTAAGTATACCACTCCCACGGTCACCCAACGTATAATCAAACATCTAGACATCTTGAAATCATAGAACAGAGAGTGACTGTACTCTGTACAGTTGAAATTCAAACAGGGCATGGGGAGAAAGAGCTCCAAAGGGAGAAAAATACCTTGGATGTCACTGTCATTCTCTCTAGAAATTATATTGAGTTTGCCCCTAGGATTCCTGGAAAATAAAAGAACACAGGAGTTGAAAGGATCTTTTTCCCCGATATGGTTTGTAGCCCGAAGGGGAGTAAGACGTGTCACACACCCGCAGGAGCACCTCTCTTCGGAATACTGATCTGGGAGCCATGCTTTGCAGAGTGCCTAACGGCTCAGGAGAGAATTCTCCCAGTCGGTCACCTGGTGCTGGATTCTGACACAATGGGTGTTGTTTTGGTGACGGCTTCGACTTTCTTTACGTAAAAAAAAAACACATTTTCATGTGATCTCATGTGAAGTTAATGTGATAACATGTGACAACATGTAACACAACATGTGAAAACATGTGATCACATGAGAAGTGTTCCAAAAACATGTTTTCACATGATTTCACATGAAATTTCACATGAAATCATATGATTTTCCATATGTGAAATCATGTGGTTTTTCTGTAAGAGTTTATAATTAGTCAATGATTCTCAGTATGTAAAGAACTGCCCGAGCCCAATAGGAAATCCCTATTATGTCAAGTGTAAACACATTTGACAGGTTGCGTCAGTCTAGTAGAATTTCATTTGAAAAGATAGCAGCCAGTTGAATGATGCATCATTGATAACTGATTCCTTCAAGGACTAGGCTGCAGTTTTATAGTCATACAGTACGATCATGATGAAAAGACTTGGCCTGGTTGGCCTGCTGGGCAGTGTGTGTGTCTGTGGACGTCTTTAACTATTCTTGTGGGGTCCCCACATGAATAGTGAACAAACAACAATTTTACCAACTGGGCACATTTTGTTGGTCCCCACAAGGTCAAGTGCTATTTCTAGGGGGTTTAGGGTTAAGGTTAGGGTTAAGTTTAGGGTTAGGGTTAGGGTTAAGGTTAAGCTTTTTGGTTAAGATTATGGTTAGGATTAAGGCTAGGTTTAGGGTTAGGGAAAATAGGATTTTGAATGGGACTGAATTGTGTGTCGTCACAAGGTTAGCTGTACAAGACTGTGTGTGTGTGTCAGTGTGCTCATGTGTGCTCGTGTGTGTGTCTGCATGACGCAATTATTTTAGTATCATATAGAATTGCATCTATCCTGACCTCAGTCACTTAGCAGGTGTATATGTGTATTGATTTTAATCTGTAACTGTGGCTCTTCCAGCATCCACCTACCCCCCCCCCCCCCACACACACACACACACACACACACGCACATCTCGGGTAAATGACTGATTGTGTGCCAGGATCTGCAGTCCTCATAAAAACGTTTTACAGGCCTAAATCATGTATAATTCATAGCATGTATGTGTGGTTTCTGTTTTTGACCTAGAATATTTATCTTGTGGAAACTCTCTAGATTTTAATGCATTACTCACTTTTCTTGGGTGAAGTAAGAGAAACGGGAATATTATTTGACATGTTGTCATAGGAATTCTGCGCTTGCTATGGTTTTCTGTATTTGATCTACACTATAGCACAGTACTGCAGTACTTACCGTATACCCCTCAGTTTGGTAATCATGTAAATATGATTAACAAACATCAATGTTTCTCAATTATCTCCAAAAATGTCAGCATGTATGTTTATGTACCCAATTATAATTCATTACATACAGTATCATAACTACATTGACATATCGTCCTGATAAAAAACAAAGACGGTGCATGTCTCTATTCTTCTGTCTCTCGTCTCCCGGACCACAACAGACAGCTGAGTGTTTGTTTATTTGTTAGTTTATTATCTAAAATGATTTGCTAGCAGCAGGAGAAGGCCACAGGTTGTGAATGGTAATGAGTAGAGAGTCTGAAGGTCTATCGTTGTGGCAGCGTGTCATTTTCTCCTGAGGCAGTGATTGGCATTAATTACTTAACAGGTGTTAACTGGGATGAATCTCATAATTAACTATTTTAGAATTTTAGTTCACTCGGAGTGTGTATCTTTGTGTGTGTGCGTGCATGTGTGCACTTGTGCGTGCGTACACTCATGTTTGTGTGCACGAAAGCATGCATACCGTACATACACAGTTCCTTGCTGAAGGCGCTGAGTTAGTTCTGCAGCCCTGAAGGCAGTGGGGCTGAGCCGAATGGCCCGGGGTTCCATATGGGGTTTCCTAGCGACCCACTTCTTCCTCCATAAAAAAAGTAGTCCCTCCCTGGCGCTGCTTCATATTAGGAAGAAGGAGATCCTTTGTCTTGGACCAATATATTTTTCTCACCATTTCCAAGACGCCGCAATGGCAAAGTACACCCAAAACTACTGCTCATTCTGCTTGTGCCCTCACCAACAGAGCCACACGCTGTGTTCAGTAACCTAGTTTTCTCCCTGCTAAATGTGCTAGCTTGTATTTTTCTCCAACGGAGTATAGTTGTCTTCTTTGAATTGATTTTCATCTCTCAGATCGCCACTAAGATACATGTTCAGTTTTAGCTAATAATAAAAATAATGTGCATCCTAGAATGTAAATGGATAGGCTTGTCCAATGCAGGGTGGACATCACTGGTGAGCTAATATGCCCTTCTCATTGCTGCATTCCTATGGGATGCTTCTGCTCCTCCTGAAAGATATGCCTCTGCATCTTTTATGAGCTATAGGAGAGGAAAGGTATCTGCTGCTGGAGTGTTGACCTAGTCTCTCTGTGTCAACAGACTTTGCAGCAACCTTCAACACACAGAGGCCCGTCACTGCTTTCCAAACACAGAGAGAAATGAGAGCAAAGCGAACAGACGGACAAGTAGACACACATGGACAGACTGACAGACATATACGTAGTCACATACATGAACACACACACACACACACATCAAGCTCCCCATGCCCTAAAAACACAGTCCTGAGGTTTAGTGTCTCTTATTATGATGTTTTTTAATAATAGCATTTTCTCTCAGTAATGGAAAGTGAACCTGTAAAAAGAGCAGCTTAATCATGTTCAATTTCAGCTAATTATAGTTTCACTGCTGCCTTTCACAAACGCTAATCCCCATGCTGGGTAAAACCTCTCCAGAAGAATCCTACCCAGCTACCCTGTCTGGGCTGATTTAGAAAAACATCAGTACACAGATTAAAAGCATGAAGTAGCCTGAGGGCCCGAACAGGAAGAGGATGACAGTGCCGTTTAAAGAACAGGGGGACAGACGTACAGTACAGTATTATCTAAGTCTTACCAATTTGATTCTGATGTTTATCCACGTTAATCCAAGAGTCAAATTTCAAAGTTAAGGGTTTATGTTTTTTATAGGGTTAAAACAGTACATTTAGGCATTCATTCCGAATGGTTAAGTTTGGGGTTAAGGTTTGGGATAGGGTTAAAACAAAACCATTTCTTTTGTGTGTATCACTGGGATCAAACACGCAGCCTTTCGGATCTGGAGTCATGGGATTACGCCTAACCACCACCCCCATCCACCCTAGCAAAATCCAATCCTACATGATGTAATAGCACTCACCATTGCCCATAGCGGTCGGTTTTGAAGACATTTCCTGACTTCCTCAGGACATGGACAGGTGTCCAATTTTAAAGTCAATCTTGAGCGATCTGCCTGGTACGGAAAGGCAAGCGGATGCTTTTGACTCACTTGTTTGGGATTTCTCTCAGTTTTTTTTAACCAGAGATAAATATATGTATTTATTCAGGTTTTTCCTCGTTTTCATATTTCATATTTCAAGTTATTACACATTTCATGATTTACAATTACAGATGACTTCTTCCAGTTACATACTGTACATTTAGATGGGTCAGAGGGTCAGGTCTATTCAAGGTCATGGACACTTTAAAAGGCAGTGAGAGTATTACCAGAGATGATTTGATGTTGAGTTTGAGTGCTAGGGTTTTGATGCTACCACCACACATTTCTAAACATCCCCCTTTATATCCCTATGTATTCCCTGGTGCATTTATTGATGAGTAGATTATGATACTTTAACGGACTGTAGGCTATCTCCAGCCTATCACCTCAAACTGTGCAATAAGAAGACATTTTGTAGAATCAATCGTTTTTTGTAAAACACTACAGAGTTTTTTGGACCTGGTGAAAGATTAGTTTGCAGCGTTGCCGTGTAAATAGTGGGCCCGTTTATTGTTTATTCCTGTTTGTCCCGTAAACCCACATATAATCACTTGCCTCTCTCATCCAGCTTTGCTGTTGCTGAGGGATTAAAAAAAATATCTTAATTTTATTTAACTAGGCACGTCAGTTAAGAACACATTCTTATTTACAATCAATCAATCAATCAATCAAATGTATTTATAAAGCCCTTTTTATATCAGGTGATGTCACAAAGTGCTATACAGAAACCCAGCCTAAAACCCCAAACAACAAGCAATGCAGATGTAGACGCACAGTGTCGAGGAAAAACTCCCTAGAAAGGCAGGAACCTAGGAAGCAACCAGGCTCTGAGGGGTGGCCAGTCCGCTTCTGGCTGTGCCGGGTTGAGATTATAACAGTACATGGCCAAGATTTTCAAAGGTTCATAGATGACCAGCAGGGTCAAATAATAATCAATGACGGCCTACCCCAGCCAAACTCTAATCCAGACGACTCTGGGTCAATTGTGCGCCGCCCTATGGGACTCCTAATCACAGCCGGTTGTGATACAGCCTGGAATCGAACCAGGGTCTGTAGTGATGCCTCTAGCACAGAGATGCAGTGCCTTAGACCGCTGCGCTACTCGGGAGCCCAGCTTGGGATGAACTGCAGAACTGCTTGCAATCGAACCACTCTGTTCTGTCTTCTCTTCTCAGGGCCAAGAAACTCCCTCAGAGAACGGGCTTTGCCTGGCACTCTCTCACACCTGCCAAGGCCTACAACACAAGGCCATGCAGGCTGAGGCTAGCGGTATTAGTTATTTAACGCACAGTCGTTTCACAGGAGCCAGACTGTTACACTCTAGGCCAGGGATGGGCAACTTTGATAGGGATGGGGTCCAAAGAAAATCAGAGCTCATGTCTCTCTGAGGATATTTACATCACATCCCTGTCTGTCTCTCTGAGGATGTTTTCATCACATCCATGTCTGTCTCTCTGAGGATGTTTTCATCACATCCCTGTCTGTCTCTCTGAGGATGTTTTCATCACATCCATGTCTGTCTCTCTGAGGATGTTTTCATCACATCCATGCCTGTCTGTCTCTCTTAGGATGTTTTCATCACATCCCTGTCTGTCTCTCTGAGGATGTTTTCATCACATCCATGCCTGTCTGTCTCTCTTAGGATGTTTTCATCACATCCCTGTCTGTCTCTCTGAGGATGTTTTCATCACATCCCTGTCTGTCTCTCTGAGGATGTTTTCATCACATCCATGTCTGTCTCTCTTAGGATGTTTTCATCACATCCCTGTCTGTCTCTCTGAGGATGTTTTCATCACATCTATGTCTGTCTCTCTGAGGATGGTTTCATCACATCCATGCCTGTCTGCCTCTCTTAGGATGTTTTCATCACATCCCTGTCTGTCTCTCTGAGGATGTTTTCATCACATCCCTGTCTGTCTCTCTGAGGATGTTTTCATCACATCCATGTCTGTCTCTCTGGGGATGTTTTCATCACATCCCTGTCTGTCTGTCTCTCTAAGGATGTTTTCATCACATCCATGCCTGTCTGTCTCTCTGAGGATGTTTTCATCACATCCCTGTCTGTCTCTCTGAGGATGTTTTCATCACATCCATGTCTGTCTCTCTGAGGATGTTTTCATCACATCCCTGTCTGTCTCTCTGAGGATGTTTTCATCACATCCATGTCGGTCTGTCTCTCTTAGGATGTTTTCATCACATCCCTGTCTGTCTCTCTGAGGATGTTTTCATCACATCCATGCCAGTCTGTCTCTCTGAGGATGTTTTCATCACATCCCTGTCTGTCTCTCTGAGGATGTTTTCAGCACATCCATGTCTGTCTCTCTGAGGATGTTTTCATCACATCCCTGTCTGTCTCTCTTAGGATGTTTCATCACATCCATGTCTGTCTCTCTGAGGATGTTTTCATCACATCCCTGTCTGTCTCTCTGAGGATGTTTTCATCACATCCATGTCTGTCTCTCTGAGGATGTTTTCATCACATCCATGTCTGTCTCTCTGAGGATGTTTTCATCACATCCATGTCTGTCTCTCTGAGGATGTTTTCATCACATCCATGTCTGTCTCTCTGACGGATGTTTTCATCACATCCATGTCTGTCTCTCTGAGGATGTTTTCATCACATCCCTGTCTGTCTCTCTGACGGATGTTTTCATCACATCCCTGTCTGTCTCTCTGACGTAGAGGATGTTTTCATCACATCTCATCCCTGCCTGTCTGTCTCTCTCCGAGACCTGTAGAATGTTTTTATCAGGGGTTGCTGGCTGCTGGCTGCTGACTCATACAGCTGTCCAGGAACTGTGAGCAGGCAGGGAATATAACTCACCCTGACGGTGGCAAAGAGCTACTCAGAAGGCCAAAATAAAATGCTCTCAGCAGACCACTCAGGGAAAACCAAAGATTAAAAACTAAACAGGGGTGACTGTCAGCCAGGCTGGCTCCCTTTAAACTCACAGAAACAACCATGGACCTTTTCTACGCATGTAGGGCTTGGAGAGAACACCTTGAACAATACGAAGTGGACAGTTGTTGCTCCGGTCTCTGTGGTGCTGTGGTGGTCCATCACTATGATGAACGAGCTGCTCTTTGTCAATCCTATTGTTTAGTGGACCATTGTTTATCTATCTGTCTGACTGATGAGGCTGTCAAGGAGGAGACACAAAGGCTAGTCACAGGGGAAACAAGAGGGAAGTTCCCGTTCAGTGTCCTACCTGCCCGGAAACCAGAGCATGACCTGAGACAGAAAGCAAACTTGTAACCACCTAGCATGACAGAAACTGGATGTGTATATTTCATAACAAAATGTCTGTTGGAATTTATAAACTATCCTTTTTGAGAGATAATATTTCTGTTTCCCTCATATTTAGGTTAGGTCCCTCATTATCCAATTCCTTATTCACCAGACAAGACAATGGTGGAGAAGGCTGCTTGTTTGTGAATCCATCTGGGAAGACTATATTCAGTTGTGAGTGAGTAGAACAATGGAGATAAATATGTGGTCTACAGAATAGGGGTGGAATATTATAACAGGAGCCAAGTGGAATTCATAGCGCGATCCAGCACGTCGTATCATAGCATAAAAGACACAGACAACTAATCATAGCATGAAAGGTACGGGCAGGACAATGAAAGCAACAGAAGCCAGTGCTTTATCTATGATCATCTCACTCTAAGAAAATATATGAAACCCTGCACATTTTTTATCTCCTGTAACAGTATTGCTTCCGTCCCTCTCCTTGCCCCAACCTGAGCTCGAAGCAGGGGCCCTCTGAACACATCGACAAGTCAACCTCGAAGCATCATTACCTACCACTCCACATAAGATGGATTATTTTTATTATTAGCTAAAACTGAACATGTATTTTAGTGGCGATCTGAGAGATGAAAATCAATTGAAAGAAAACAGGACCCTATGGGCACTATATAGTGAATGGGGTGCCATTTAAAACACAGTCAGGTTCTGTATCTTGTTCCCCTCTGAGTCTCCTTTAACTGTATTCTCATCAATGAATACATCCTGTCCTGCTAATGACAGATGATGAAGAGATGGACATATGGTGATGATAATGAGCACCACAATGTTTAGAAAACAAGCCATGTATTGTACAGCACCGTACTGTGGATCTCACACATTGTCTTCGCCAACGTACAGTATGACTACTGCAGAACCTATGAATTTAAGCTATACAGCAGCAATACAGACTCCTGATCAGTTGGCACTTACTGGATAAGTGTACACTTGGAATAAGTGCAGAGACAGGTATCTGCATAGTCCGGTTAAGTGCACTCTTGAACAACACTCCAAATGATTGCATACAGAATATTAGGAGGATGCTATTGTAAATTACAGATTCAGCGTCAAATGCGCAAAAACAATGTATGGCCACCTTTATGTGAGAAATAGAACACACAGTAATACCACAATCTGTATAATCACACATTTACGGATACAGATGTAGGATCTTAATTTGATCACTCTTTTGTTGCTGAGAATTTTCCTGCACAGAAGAAAATCCAAACTTGTAGTGTATTCAAGGTTTAAAAATGCTTCTAAAGTTTGTAATTTCCACTTAAAAATGTCCGACTTGATTTTCCTAAAACAAAAAGTGTATCAACCCCTACAAAATATGTAAATTATTTATAACCCACATTATAATTCACATTCCTGATGCTGTAGGGTTATTTACCTGCTGTATCAAACTGGCTCAAATTAAGATACGGCATCTGAAATGCCGAACACACACACACACACACACACATACACACACATACAGTATACACTCACACTCTTACAGATAGAGAAAACACACATAAATCCACATACAAACACACACACACGCTCACACTGACCTCACACTTCTCAGAGCAGATAAACCGGCTTAGAGGGCAAGTTCTAGTATACATATACAGTGCATTTGTAAAGTATTCAGACCCCTTGACGTTTTCCACATTTTGTTGGATTGGATTAACTTGCATTCCCCCCTCATCAATCTACACACAATACCCCATAATGACAAAGCAAAAACAGGATTTGAGATTTTCTTTGCAGAAAAAAAAGAAAAAGAAATATCACATTTACAAAAGTATTGAGACCCTTTACTCAGCACTTTGTTGAATCACCTTTGGCAGCGATTACAGCGTCGAGTCTTCTTGGGTATAACGCTACAATCTTTGCACACCTGTATTTGGGGAGTTTTTCCCATTCTTCTCTGCAGATCCTCTCAAGCTCTGTCAGGTTGGATGGGGAGCATCGCTGCACAGCTATTTTCAGGTCTCTCCAGAGACGTTAGATCGGGTACAAGTCCGGGCTCTGGCTGGGGCACTTAAGGACATTCAGAGACTTGTCCCGAAGCCACTCCTGCGTTGTCTTGAGGGTGTGCTGCGGGTCGTTGTCCTGTTGGATGGTGAACTTTCGTCTGAGGTCCTGAGCACTCTGGAGCAGGTTTTCATCAAGGATCTCTCTGTACTTTGCTCAGTTCATCTTTCCCTCGATCCTGACTAGTCTCCCAGTCCCTGCTGCTGAAAAACATCCCCACAGCATGAGGTTTAGTGTTGAGTGAGTGATTTGTGCCAAAAACGATGCTTTTAGTTTTGGAGATATTTAGCACCAGCCTATTGCTAGTTAAAAAACTGACTGGAGCTCTATATTAAGGGTGTCAGTTATTTATTTTACTGTCGTAGCCGACATGTATACTGTTGAGTCGTCAACCTACATAGAGACACATGCTTTATTCAAGGTCAGTAAAAATAGAAAACAATAATTGCTCAAGCCGGCTTCCCTGCGGTACACCACACTCAACTGAATTTGCATTAGAGGGGCTTTCATTGGGCCTCTCGAGTGGCGCAGCAGTCTAAGGCACTGCATCGTAGTGGTTGAGGCGTCACTACAGACCCAGGTTCGATCCCAGGCTGTGTCGCAGCCAGCCGCAACCGGGCTGCCCATGAGGCGGCACACAATTGGCCCAGCGTTGTACGGGTTAGGGGAGGGTTTGGCTGGCTGGGCTGTCCTTGTCCCATTGCACTCTAGTGACTCCTTGTTGCGCGCTGGGCGCATGCACGCTGACTTCGGTTGGCAGTTGTACAGTGTTTCCTCCGACATATTGGTGCGGCTGGCCTCTGGGTCAAGAAGCAGTGCGGCTTGGCAGGGTCATGTTTCAGAGGATGCATGGCTCTCGAACTTTGCCTCTCATAAGTCCGTATGGAAGTTGCAGCAATGGGACAAGACTGTAACTACCAATTGGGGAGAAAAAGGGGTACAAATTTGAAATAAAAAATATTTAGCAACTTGGATTAAAGAACACCCTACCCTCTGTGTTCTATTAGATAGGTAAATCTCAATCCATGATAAGGCAGAGGATGCAAATCAATTACATCAAAAGCTGCACTGAATCCTAACAAAACAGCTCCCACAATCTTCTTACTATCAATTTCTTTCAGCCAATCATCAGTCATTTGTGTCAGTGCCGAGCGGATTGTGTGCACTTCCCTATAAGCATGCTGAAAGTCTGTTGCTAACTTGTTTTCTGTAAATTTACTTTGTACACCATTTTTTCACAAATTTGCAAAGCACTGGTAACAAGCTGATTCGTTGGCTATTTGAACCGTTAAAGGGTCCTCTGCTATTATTGGGCAGTGGAATGTCCTTTGCCTCCCTCCTGGCCCGAGAAAACACACCATCTTCTAGACTTAAATTGAAGATGTGGCAAACAGGAGTCGTAATGTATTCCGCTACCTACCTCAGCAATTTACCATCCAGGTTGTTGGTACCAGGTGGCTTGTCCTTATTTATCTGAATCCAAGATGGCGTAGCAGTCAGGCGTCTTTGTCTTCATCTTGTCGTCTCCCGTGTTCAATTTTTTTCTTCGCATATATTTCGTATATATTTTTTAAATATTTTTTAACCTCAACTTCAACATACTCTCCTGCAACCCGGCTCACCCAATGTGGTATGGATCTGCTATTTTCTGTACTTTAGAACCGGAACCCCCAACAGAAGCTAGCCAGCTAACGAGCCACTAGCTAGTAGTCAGCTAGCCACTGCTAGCAGTCATCAGCTAACCTTTAGCCCGGACATCTCCTGCCAGTCTGCACAGCGCGATTCAATCCAGAGCATACATTACTTATTTTTCTCCACATCTCCGGATTCCTACCGCGAGCTCTGAACCTTCATCTCTGTCCCGAAGCAAGCACCAATTAACCTGGAGCTAGCCTATGCTAGGCCCATCTCCCGGCTAGCTGAAGAGGTCCATCAGCCACTCTTTGGGCTACAATACCTATTTTGCCAATTGGCATGGACCCCTTTTACTGCCGATACGGAGCCCCGCCGATCCATCACGACTGGACTACTGACGTAATCCGCCCGAGGGGGTTTTCAACAGGCTCCTCCGTCGTGACGTCCCCTGAATGTCCATTGCTAGCCTGCTAGCCGCGGCCCGCTAGCTGTCTAGAGCATATCGGACTGTTAGTTGAAGAGGTCCATCAGCCAATTTCTTTGGCTACAATACCTATTCTGCCAATTGGACTGGACCCTTTTACTACACGGAGCCCTGCCAATCCATCACGACTGGTCTGCCGATGTAACCGCAGGAGGGGGCTACAACAGACTCTTCCGTCGCGACATCCCCCTAAGGCCCTTCTGCTATCCCCGGCCCGCTAGCTGTCTGAATCGCCGTGTCTCCAGCTCGCCTAGCTACTCACTAGACCCCATGATCACTCGGCTACGCATGCCTCTCCCTAATGTCAATATGCCTTGTCCATTGCTGTTCTGGTTAGTGATTATTGTCTTATTTCACTGTAGAGCCTCCAGCCCTGCTCAATATGCCTTAGCTAATCATTTTGTTCCACCTCCCACAAATGCGGTGACCTCACCTGGTTTAAATGGTGTCTCTAGAGACAATACTTCTCTCATCGTCACTCAATGCCTAGGTTTACCTCCACTGTATTCACATCCTACCATACCCTTGCCTGTACATTATGCCTTGAATCTATTCTACCATGCCCAGAAACCTGCTCCTTTTACTCTCTGTTCCGAACGTACTAGGCGACCAGTTCTTATAGCCTTTAGCCGTACCCTTATCCTACTCCCCCTCTGTTCCTCTGGTGATGTGAAGGCTAATCCAGGCCCTGCTATGCCTAGCTCCACTCCCATTCCCCAGGCACTCTCATTTGTTGACTTCTGTAACCATAGAAGCCTTGGTTTCATGCATGTTACCATTAGAAGCTTCCTCCCTAAGTTTGTTTTATTCACTGCTTTAGCACACTCTGCCAACCCGGATGTCCTAACCGTGTCTGAATCCTGGCTTAGGAAGGCCACCAAAAACACTCAAATTTTCATCCCTAACTATAACATTTTCCGACAAGAGAGAGCTGCCAAAGGGGGCGGAGTTGCAATCTACTGCAGAGATAGCCTGCAGAGTTTTGTCTTACTATCCAGATCTGTGGCCAAACAATTTGAGCTTCTACTTTTAAAAATCCACCTTTCCAGAAACAAGTCTCTCACCATTGCCGCTTGCTATAGACCACCTTCTGCCCCCAGCTGTGCCCTGGAAACAATATGTGAATTGATTGCCCCCATCTATCTTCAGAGCTCATACTGTTAGGTGACCTAAACTGGTACATGCTTAATACCCCAGCCGTCCTACAATCTACCAGGTACAACCCCAAATCCGTAAACATGGGCACCCTCATAGATATCACCCTAACCAACCTGCCCTCCAAATACACCTCTGCTGTCTTCAACCAGGATCTCAGCGATCATTGCCTCATTGCCTGCATCCGTAATGGGTCTGCGGTCAAACGACCACCCCTCATCACTGTCAAACGCTCCCTAAAACACTTCAGCGAGCAGGCCTTTCTAATCGACCTGGCTCGGGTATCCTGGAAGGATATTGACCTCATTCCCTCAGTAGAGGATGCCTGGTTATTCTTTAAAAGTGCTTTCCTCACCATCTTAAATAAGCATGCCCCATTCAAAAAATGTAGAACCAGGAACAGATATAGCCCTTGGTTCACTCCAGACCTGACTGCCCTTGACCAGCACAAAAACATCCTGTGGCATACTGCATTAGCATCGAATAGCCCCTGCGATATGCAACTTTTCAGGGAAGTTAGGAACCAATATACACAGGCAGTTAGGAAAGCAAAGGCTAGCTTTTTCAAACAGAAATTTGCATCCTGTAGCACAAACTCCAAAAAGTTCTGGAACACTGTAAAGTCCATGGAGAATAAGAGCACCTCCTCCCAGCTGCCCACTGCACTGAGGCTAGGAAACACTTTCACCACCGATAAATCCACGATAATTGAGAATTTCAATAAGCATTTTTCTACGGCTGGCCATGCTTTCCACCTGGTTACCCCTACCTCGGGCAACAGCCCTGCACCCCCCACAGCAACTCGCCCAAGCCTCCCCCGTTTCTCCTTCAACCAAATCCAAATAGCTGATGTTCTGAAAGAGCTGCAAAATCTGGACCCCTACAAATCAGCCTGGCTAGACAATCTGGACCCTCTTTTTCTAAAATTATCCGCCGAAATTGTTGCAACCCCTATTACTAGCCTGTTCAACCTCTCTTCAAAGGGGGAGACACTCTAGACCCAAACTGTTACAGACCTATATCTATCCTCACCTGCCTTTCTAAGGTCTTCGATAGCCAAGTTAACAAACAGATCACCGAACATTTCGAACCCCACCGTACCTTCTCCGCTATGCAGTCTGGTTTCAGAGCTGGTCATGGGTGCACCTCAGCCACGCTCAAGGTCCTAAACGATATCATAACCGCCATCAATAAGAGACAATACTGTGCAGCTGTATTCATCGACCTGGCCAAGACTCAACAGCCTTGGTTTCTCAAATGACTGCCTCGCCTGGTTCACCAACTACTCCTCAGACAGAGTTCAGTGTGTCAAATCGGAGGGCCTGTTGTCCGGACCTCTGGCAGTCTCTATTGGGGTGCCACAGGGTTCAATTCTCGGGCCGACTCTTTTCTCCGTATACATCAATGATGTCGCTCTTGCTGCTGGTGATTCTCTGATCCACCTCTACACAGACGACACCATTCTGTATAATTCTGGCCCTTCTTTGGACACTGTGTTAACTAACCTACATACGAGCTTCAATGCAATACAACTCTCCTTCCGTGGCCTCCAACTGCTCTTAAATGCAAGTAAAACTAAATGCATGCTCTTCAACCGATCGCTGCCCGCACCTGCCCACCCGTCCAGCATCACTACTCTGGACGCTTCCGACTCAGAATATGTGGAGAACTACAAATACCTAGGGGTCTGGTTCGACTGTAAACTCTCCTTCCAGACTCACATTAAGCATCTCCAATCCAAAATTAAATCTAGAATCGGCTTCCTATTTCGCAAACATACCCTCGTAAAACTGACTATCCTACCGATCCTTGACTTCGGCGATGTCATTTACAAAATAGTCTCTAACACTCTACTCAGTAAATTGGATGCAGTCTATCACAGTGCCATCCGTTTCGTCACCAAAGCCCCATATACTACCCATCACTGCGACCTGTATGCTCTCATTGGCTGGCCCTCGCTTCATATTCATCGCCAAACCCACTGGCTCCAGGTCATCTATAAGTCTGCTTGGTAAAGCCCTGCCTTATCTCAGCTCACTGGTCACCATAGCAGCACCCACCCGTAGCATGCGCTCCAGCAGGTATATTTCACTGGTCACCCCCAAAGCCAATTCCTCTTTGGCCGCCTTTCCTTCCAGTTCTCTGCTGCCAATGACTGGAACGAATTGCAAAAATCACTGAAGCTGGAGACTCATATCTCCTTCTCTAACTTTAAGCACCAGCTGTCAGAGCAGCTCACAGATCACTGCACCTGTACATAGCCCATCTGTAAACAGCCCATCCAACTACCTCCTCCCAAATCAAATCAAATCAAAGTGTATTTTTATCACTTGCGCCGAATACAACAGGATACAACCGAATACAACCTTACAGTGAAATGCTTACTTACAGGTTCTAACCAATAGTGCAAAAAGGTATTAGGTGAACAATAGGTAAGTAAAGAAATAAAAACAACAGTCAAAAGACAGTGAATAATAACAGTAGCGAGGCTATATACAGTATCGAGGATATAAAAGTAGCAAGGCTACATACAGACACCGGTTAGTCAGGCTGATTGAGGTAGTATGTACATGTAGATATGGTTAAAGTGACTATGCATATATGATGAACAGAGAGTAGCAGTAGCGTAAAAGAGGGGTTGGCGGGTGGTGGGTGGCGGGACACAATGCAGATAGTCATTTGATTACCTGTTCAGGAGTCTTATGACTTGGGGGTAAAAACTGTTGAGAAGCCTTTTTGTCCTAGACTTGGCACTCCGGTACCGCTTGCCATGCAGTAGTAGAGAGAACAGTCTATGACTGGGGTGGCTGGGGTCTTTGACAACTTTTAGGGCCTTCCTCTGACACCACCTGGTGTAGAGGTCCTGGATGGCAGGCATCTTAGCCCCAGTGATGTACTGGGCCGTACGCACTACCCTCTGTTGTGCCTTGCGGTCGGAGGCCAAGCAATTGCCGTACCAGACAGTGATGCAACCAGTCAGGATGCTCTCGATGTTGCAGCTTATCTCAGCTCACTGGAACCTTTTGAGGATCTCAGGCCTCAGGTCAAAGTTTCCTGAGGGGGAATAGGATTTGTCGTGCTTCACGACTGTCTTGGTGTGTTTGGACCATTCTAGTTTGTTGTTGACGTGGACACCAAGGAACTTGAAGCTCTCAACCTGCTCCACTGCAGCCCTGTTGATGAGAATGTTCGGTCCTCCTTTTCCTATAGTCCACAATCATCTCCTTAGTCTTGGTTACGTTGAGGGATAGGTTGTTATTCTGGCACCACCCGGCCAGGTCTCTGAACTCCTCCCTATAGGCAGTCTCGTCGTGTACATATTCCTTTTTATTAGAATGACGCCGACAAAACAATAAACAAAACAATAAACAAAACAAAAACGACCATGAAGCTTAAGGGCTATAGTGCCACAAACAAAGACAACTTCCCACACAGAAAGGAGGGAAAAGGGCTACCTAAGTATGGTTCCCAATCAGAGACAACGATAGCTAGCTGTCCCTGATTGAGAACCATACCCGGCCAAAACAAAGAAATACAAAAACATAGAAAATAGAACATAGAATGCCCACCCAAATCACACCCTGACCAAACCCAAAATAGAGACATAAAAAGCTCTCTAAGGTCAGGGGTGACATGTTGTGTCGTCTGCAAACTTAATGAGGGTGTTGGAGTCGTGCCTCCCCATACAGTTATTGATTTGTTTTGCTCCTTTGCACCCCAGTATCTCTACTTGCACATTCATCTTCTGCACATCTATCACTCCAGTGTTTAATTGCTAAAGTGTAATTATTTCGCCACTATGGCCTATTTATTGCCTTACCTCCCTTATCTTACCTCATTAGCACACACTGTATACAGAATTTTCTATTGTGTTATTGACTGTATGTTTGTTTATTCCATATGTAACTCTGTGTTGTTGTTTGTGTGGCACTGCTTTGCTTTATTTTGTCCAGGTCGCAGTTGTAAATGAGAACTTGTTCTTAACTGGCCTACATGGTTAAATAAAGGTGAAATAAAATTTAAAAAAAAATGTTTTTTTAATGTACAGCAGCAATTTTTTCACCTCTTCCACACCCACTTTGTGGAACTCACAACTACAGTGCTTGTCTTTCATTATTTGGTCTTTATGCATGAATATGAAGGCTCATCGTTTGTTGTTTGCATGTCATGCCTAAGTTTGCTGATCTTTTCAACAAAAAAGTTATTAAAGTGGTTGGCAATATCAAAGGGTTTTGTTATGAACAAGCCATCTGCCTCAATGAAGGATGGAGCCAAGATTATTCTTCATTTAAAGTAGTCCAGAGCTTTTTTCTAGCATTCTTTATGTCATTTATCTTTGTTCCATAGTTTAGTTCCTTCTCCTTGTTTAGTTTAGTTACGTGATTTCTCAATTTACTGTATGCCTACACAGTAGCCTGTTGGTATGTGTGGGCGATGCGCACAAGACAGAAAAGAGCTCTCACACACACACACATACACTCTTCATGTTGCCATGACAAAGTGAAAGCGTGAGAACAGGAGAACATAAAAGGAATCAGTAGCTGAATCCAGGAGAGGAGGTTTATTATGACACAGCTCTTAAACACCAAACCAAACAAACACTGAATTCCACATGCAGCTCGACATGAAGCCATGCCAAGCACTAAGCATGTAAATAACTCCCATGTACATGGGTCACATGTACTGTGCTGCTGTTAAACTGTCAGTTTCTTCAGCATGTACATGTTCTTACCGCACTGCTACTGTTTCAGCAGAGATGGAGCAAAAGTCCAGATAGAGAACTGTTGTATTCGTGCCGCGATTCATGCAATTCAGAAACAGTGTGAGGGTGAGTCATTCGATACTCCATACAGACCTCAGAGGCACAAGTAGAGGAGTACAGATACAAAAACGTAATGCTCTCATACTGCAGAGTGCATCATGTGCCGTGCTGTTACTACCTATAGACCATGTGAATGTGTAGTGCTGTTACTCTACTCCCCTTGAACTCAGCCTTCTAACTGGGCCGACTCGTCATGCTGATGGACAGGCTGACATCTGTCACTCAGATGGGGGTTTCGATACACAGTGGATGAGATTGAGATGCTTACTGACTACATGTGTGTCGAGGTGGGACGGTACTGCAAGGTCACAGACTTACTGTGTGTGTGTGTGTGTGTGTGTGTGTGTGTGTGTGTGTGTGTGTGTGTGTGTGTGTGTGTGTGTGTGTGTGTGTGTGTGTGTGTGTGTGTGTGTGTGTGTGTGTGTGTGTGTGTGTGTGTGTGTGTGTGTGTGTGTGTGTGTGTGTGTACGTTCATGTGACTAAAATGTAAATGTTAGTCTCCTCTGTCCTCTGTTGTGTGTAGATTAGAGCCAGATCAGAAGCAACCATTGAGCCATTCTATATGGTGGTACACTGTGGAAATTGAAAACATTGCTGTTTACAGTGAGGTATGAAAAGCATTTACTCCTCTCACAGCATTCATCCTGATTTAACCTCTGACTATGAGGGGTTCTGCTGAAGTGTGTGTGAGTGGGCTTGAAGTTATGGTGTGACTGCAATCAGTCATTCTCCCTCTCCCTCTCTCTCTTTCTCTCTCTCTCTCACTCTTTCCCTCTCTGTCACAGACCCTGCATCAAGGGTAGATGATTAATTAGTCACAGCTTTAGCTGCCTGTCTGACAGGTGTGACGTGGAGGTTACAGGTGCCTTGATTGTTCCGCCACTCTGACAGCCCAAAGAGATGAAACAGAGGGAAACAACTGTCTGAATCAATAGGCGCTTGTTGCTGACATGGCTCCCCTTCCTCTGTCTGTCTCTCTGTCACGGGAGGAAGACAAAAGGGTGATGTCGCCACTGCCATAAGTAAATGAGACCGCTGCCGCTCTCTCCTCTCTCTTGGGCGGCGCAGCGTTTAGCTCTCTGTAGGGCTCTCTGTTTGATTCTGAGACTTAAGCTAGACGAAGCTACTCGGAGTCGGTTGGGAATATTAATATGAGGACTGGGTAAATCCTCTGATCAGACATACAAAGCTCTTTCTTTTCTGCTGTCTGTCTCATTCACTCTTTCTTTTCTGCTGTCTGTCTCATTCACTCTTTCTTTTCTGCTGTCTGTCTCATTCACTCGTTCTTTTCTGCTGTCTGTCTCATTCACTCTTTCCGTCTCTATTTGCTCTCTATCGGCCCTCTCCCCTTCTTTTATTTTTTCCCTCTTGTACTGCTCTCTCTATGTACTCTCTCTCTCTCTCTTCAACTCCTTCTCCTGCGCGCTCTCTCTCTCTCTCCCTCTCACGCTCTCTCTCTCTCTCTCTCTCTCTCTCTCTCTCTCTCTCTCTCTCTCTCTCTCTCTCTCTCTCTCTCTCTCTCTCACTCTCTCTCTCTCTCTCTCTCTCTCTCTCTCTCTCTCTCTCTCTCTCTCTCTCTCTCTCTCTCTCTCTCTCTCTCTCTCTCTCTCGCCCTCTCACGCTCTCTCTCTCTCTCTCCCTCTCACGCTCTCTCACTCTCTCTCACGCTCTCTCACGCTCTCTCACACTCTCTCTCTCCCTCTCCCTCTCACGCTCTCTCTCTCTCCCTCTCTCACACACTCTCTCTCTCTCACACTCTCTCTCTCTCACACTCTCTCTCTCATGCTCTCTCTCTCTCACGCTCTCGTTCTCTCTCTCTCTCGCTCGCTCGCTCGCTCTCCACTCCTTCTCCCTTTCTTAATCCGGCTTTCAAGGGCTGTAGTCTCTTATAAAGTATCACTTTGCCTTGAGTAAGATGGCAATTAACGTTCATCTCCATTACAGTAGGAGGATGGTTCTAAATGAGAGCTTGCTCTTTTTCTTACTGTCATTATCACGAGAAAAAAGACACTACCAGACCTGTCATGTACTTACCCAACAAAAACATCAAAATTACCAATGGCACATTATTTCGGCCCATGGTGGGCCGATACTGGGACAAGGCATGTGTATTGTAAAGTGAGAACAGCTGTTCATTGATGTGTTATATGTCCCCACTAGTGACATACCTAATATTTGTGTGTTATTGACATATAACTACAATGGTTAAATGTCACTATCTTGACTTATTGTAATGAGACCATGTTGGTACCAAAGCCCTCTAACATGACTCCATTTTGTGTATTGTCTCTTCAGAGGGAGGTCAGATTAACAACACCGTGGGCCAGCCACACCCCTACCCTGCTCTGAGCCAGCTGGCTCATGTCTATGAACAGCAACAACCTGGGAAGGAACTCAACAAGTATGCCTCGCTCAAGCTCGTCGGTGAGTGTCTGCTCTATCTTCTTTGTCCTGCTTTGTTGACGCTGCCTGTGTCTGTAGAGGCCTGGGTTCGACTAAGTAAGTAAGCCTAGGACGAGTAAGCCTTGTTCGAGCCAGAACGGCCCAACGACTAAGTAGTGTATACCATTATGCATACAGTCGTGGCCAAAAGTTTTTAGAATCATTTTCACAAAGTCTGCTGCCTCAGTTTGTATGATGACAATTTGCATATACGCCAGAATGTTATGGAGAGTGATCAGATGATTTCCAATTAATTGCAAAGTCCCTCTTTGCCATGTAAATGAACTGAATCCCCAAAAATGTCCACTGCATTTCAGCCCTGCCACAAAAGGACCAGCTGACATCATGTCAGTGATTGTCTCGTTAATACAGGTGTGAGTGTTGACGAGGACAAGGCTGGAGATCACTCTGTCATGCTGATTGAGTTCGAATTACAGACTGGAAGCTTCAAAAGGAGGGTGGTGCTTGGAATCATTGTTCTTCCTCTGTCAACCATGCTTACCTGCAAGGAAACACGTGCCGTCATCATTGCTTTGCACAAAAAGGGCTTCACAGGCAAGGATATTGCTGCCAGTAAGATTGCACCTAAATCAACCATTTATCGGATCATCAAGAACTTCAAGGAGAGCAGTTCAATTGTTGTGAAGAAGGCTTCAGGGCGCCCAAGAAAGTCCAGCAAGCGGCAGGACCGTCTCCTTAAGTTGATTCAGCTGCGGGATCGGGGCACCACCGGTACAGAGCTTGCTCAGGAATGGCAGCAGGCAGGTGTGAGTGCATCTACACGCACAGTGAGGCGAAGACTTTTGGAGGATGGCCTGGTGTCAAGAAGGGCAGCAAAGAAGCCACTTCTCTCCAGGAAAAACATCAGGGACAGACTGATATTCTGCAAAAGGTACAGGGATTGGACTGTTGAGAACTGGGGTAAAGTCATTTTCTCTGATGAATCCCCTTTCCGATTGTTTGGGGCATCCGGAAAAAGCTTGTCCGGAGAAGACAAGGTGAGCGCTACCATCAGTCCTGTGTCATGCCAACAGTAAAGCATCCTGAGACCATTCATGTGTGGGGTTGCTCACTCACAATTTTGCCTAAGAACACAGCCATGACTAAAGAATGGTACCAACACATCCTCCGAGAGCAACTTCTCCCAACCATCCAGGAACAGTTTGGTTACAAGCAATGCCTTTCCCAGCATGATGGAGCACCTTGCCATAAGGCAAAAGTGATAACTAAGTGGCTCGGGGAACAAAACATCGATATTTTGGGTCCATGGGTAGGAAACTCCCCAGACCTTAATCCCATTGAGAACTTGTGGTCAATCCTCAAGAGGCGGGTGGACAAACAAAAACCCACAAATTCTGACAAACTCCAAGCATTGATTATGCAAGAATGGGCTGCCATCAGTCAGGATGTGGCCCAGAAGTTAATTGACAGCATGCCAGTACGGATTGCAGAGGTCTTGAAAAAGAAGCATCAACTTCATGTAATTGTCAATAAAAGCCTTTGACACTTATGAAATGCTTGTAATTATACTTAAGTATTCCATCGTAACATCTGACAAAAATATCTAAAGACACTGAGGCAGCAGACTTTGTGAAAATTAATATTCGTGTCATTCTCAAAACTTTTGGCCACGACTGTACACTACATTTCATAAAGGGTTTCTGTATATTGCCCACTTTCGCTGGAGCTAAAGACCAGTGGGTGTCTAATGTAAAAGTCTCACAGTCAAAAACAGAATCAACTTGTTTGGTGATTGACATTCTGTACATTCCATTCACTGACGGCATATTTGATTTGAATAGAGCCTAAACCACTTTTCAATTTCAATATCATAATACATACGAGCAAAGCAAATAACAATTTATTTGAGTAGAAGTCGTGCTGAGTCTTCTTCTTTAGTATGCTAAAGGCAGCTCCCCCAGAAAATAAATGATAGGATCCATCTGGCTCTGAGTACTGTAAAATCATAGTCACTACCTCTGGAAAACACAACATCACGGGAATGCAAAATACCCACATCTCATTGAGATGTTAAATGTAGGAGTAAAGCTCTTAATTTTAAATGCAATTCCCAATCCATCACTTTACCATTCAGTCCCTGACTCATTTTGAACAGATTGTTGTGATTGTTTACACAAAGGCACTCCATTATGCTGGGGCATTCAGAGGGAGTAGAGAAGATGAAGTGTTTTTCTGTTTTCTGTTTATGCCACACAATTTATATAACCATTAGCTATTCAATCTGAGACAATTAAGAATGGGAAATGTTGACTGATATGGCCCATATCTCCTATGTTTGACTAATAAAGTGAGCTTGGTAGCTTGGTATTCATGAGGCTATTTGCATACTGGAGTAGGTCCACAATACCAGCAACTTTTTTAGAGAGACACCTATATTTGCTTATTTCTCCTCCTCCTCTTCCTCCCCCTCTTCCTCCCCTTATTCCTCCTACTCTCCCTCATCATCCTTTTCCTCCCCTCTTTCCCTTGCTCCTCTCCGTCTACCTCCAAACCTAATCTCAATGTGATTCTCCTTTTCTCATCTTCACCTTTCCGCTCCCCAGGACTCTATCTGATGTAATGTCTGTAATAGAGGGTCTCCCACCCCCAGTATTCAGAGCCTTGACTACGGCCTAACTGATAGCTTCTCATTCTAGAGCCGCTCTCCAATGAGATGGCACGGGAGTTATTTTAATCTGCTTTAGAAAGGAATGGACGCATAGTCCCAAGAGACCATCTCCATCTCCTGGAGTCATGAACCGATGATATGCACGTGGAGATGCACAATAACGAGGGCAGCCTAGAGGGACAGAAATAGAGAGAGAGGGAGAGAGACGGAGAAAGAGAGAGGCACAGAGACAGACGATAAATGGTGCCTTCATTTGAGCTGTGTTATTGCGAAACTTTAGCTGAGCCCTTTTTCTTCTCTCCTCCATATTGCTCTGCCCTTATTCCACTCATCACAAGTGGCCTAAAGGAAAGAAACACTCTAGTTTGAAACTACAGTGTTGTTTTCCCCTTTTTTCTTTAATTGCCTTTCTGTCACATTCCCAACGGTAGCTACAGAATCCTCAGGCTGAGAGCTGAGAGCTGATAAGCCACAATTCTGCAAATCAATATCTATCTGTACTGTCCCCAAGCGAATCTATAAGGTCACACTATTGGATTTTAAAACCAGACATGGAGAGACGGACTAATAAAAGGGACCCAGTACCCAAAACGTAACCCTGAAGACGGTTTAGATATCTCTATCTTTCACTGGAGCAAATGGCCAATTACTATGTATGGCATTGCAAATGCATTTGTGTCTCACTACTCCACCACCCCAATACCATAGAGACCAACAGTTAGGCTATCTCTGGCATTTCCCAGATACTATTGTAGCCTAATTGGAGTTGACACATCATTTAGTCCCTACAGTCCCGACGCCAAGCATCCGCATTTGAATTGTTTTTGTATGTCTGTGGCCTTTTGTGACGGAGGAACTTACTCTGTCTGTCTGTAGTTATTCTGTTTCTCATCACGTTTCCCTGTGAATGTGTGTGTGCCGTTGAGCTGACTGTTGCTAGATTGATTTATGTGTCGCCTGACTGAGTTTGATCCCAGAGGCGGTTTTCTTGCAGCCAGGCAGCCAGGCAGACAGGCAGACAGGTAGACAGGCAGACAGGCAGCCAGAAAGACAGGCAGACAGGTAGGCAGGCAGACAGGCAGACAGGCAGCCAGGCAGACAGGCAGCCAGGCAGACAGGCAGACAGGCAGACAGGTAGGCAGGCAGACAGGCAGACAGGCAGACACGCATACAGGCAGCCAGGTAGACAGGCAGACAGGCAGACAGGTAACAGGCAGACAGGCAGACAGGCAGACGTGAGGCGAGCTCACCGTTCAGAGTGCCTCGCCATGCCCTCCTGTCTCGTTTTCCTGCACTAAAAGGAGAGCAGAGCGATAAACTAGATGCATAGTTGCAGCGGCAAGTCAAACTCCCCTAGTATGTTAACTTTATCTTCAAGGATGTGAAAAGCGAAGGGCCATCCACCTTAACTTAAGAGTTACACTAGGATGCTTATTGCTCAACAGCTAAGGTTAAAGATTAATGAGTGAACCGGGGAATGTGAATCACCCAGTAAAAAGGACACATTTCTCAGTGTTAAGAGCGATTACAGATTGCCGACATGAACGACAGAGAAATTAATGAGGTCAATTTAACGTGAATAAACTGATTGATGAAGGCTAGCTGGAGTGCACAGGTCTTGGGAGACAGGAAGCATACGAGGCAGAGAATGCTATAGCCTAGACAACATTCCCCTGCCTAGAAGTGTCCTCATATCAATTGATCAGCAGAGTCCAATTTAAATTCTCCTCATTTACGGTATTTACAGTACATGTGTAGAAGTAGTAGCCTGCAGTGTCTGTATTATATCATAGGGTTTCAACCAAAGCAGTCTGTGTTAATTTGATGGTTGGAGGCTGTCTGGGTGATTCCAGGGCCGTTGGAAAGTTTGAGCGAAATATAATTCCTTCTGAGCAAGTTTCTCCTCCAACAGGGTGAAGTAGAAAACATGTTTTATTTCAGACTCAGTGCTCGATAAGGGAACTAACATTTGTAATAAAGTTTGGAATGTGATGAATGTACCCTGAACGGCACGTATGTGGATTCCTTATGATCTGAACAATGCTCCATGTTTGTTTTGGTATGGTATTACAGTAAGGGAAAGAACTCGAGTTAAAGGTAATGGTAAGTGCACAACCAGAGACAACTTTTGGGAGCATAGGCCACTAAAGGTGCTATAGGGCAGTATTACTGTAGTGTTATAAACTACAAAACATCTTAAACATATGCATCTGCCTCTATCTCCATGCAGCGGCCAAGGCCAACGGCGACTTCTACAACAAGCGGCGTCTGATGGTGGAACTGCCATCCGAAGGCGGCCTCCCCCTCCAACACATGAACGCCATGCGACCTATGAACCCTATGACCAACAACCCTATTTCCCACAACCCAATTAATAACCCCACCATGACCCACAATCCAATGAACAACCCCATGGCCCACATCAACCCCACTGCCCACAACAACCCCATGCCCCACATCAACCCCACTGCCCACAACAACCCCATGGCCCACATCAACCCCACTGCCCACAACAACCCCATGCCCCACATCAACCCCACTGCCCACAACAACCCCATGTCCCACATCAACCCCACTGCCCACAACAACCCCATGCCCCACATCAACCCCACTGCCCACAACAACCCCATGTCCCACAACAACCCCATGTCTCACAACAACCCCATGGCCCACAACAACCCCATGGCCCACAAAACCCCCATGTCCTACATCAACCCCATGGTCCACAACAACCCCATGGTCCACAACAACCCCATGGCCCACAACAACCCCATGGCCCACAACAACCCCATGGCCCACAACAACCCCATGGCCCACAACAACCCCATGGCCCACAACATCCCCATGGCCCACAACAACCCCATGGCCCACAACAACCCCATGGCCCACAACAACCCCATGGCCCACAACAACCCCATGGCCCACAACAACCCCATGGTCCACAACAACCCCATGGCCCACAACAACCCCATGGCCCACAACAACCCCATGGCCCACAATCCCATGAATCCCATCAGCCCCCTGGGCTCCCTGGGCCCAGAGCCCGTGGCCACCTACATCACAGAGATGCCCAGCAGCTTGCCCATTCTATCCAGCTCCCACCAGGGCTCCACCATGCCAGCCGCGCCCAAGCAGAACGCACTGAAGCCCCAAAGACTCAGCAGCAGTGGCGGCGACAGAGTCAGTAATAAAGGTTCAGGAGCCATGACCATGTCCAGCATGACTAGAACAGGGACTTTCCCAGGGCCTCACCGCCACACCGGGACGGTTCCCGGGCCTCACCACCAACAACAACACCACCACCAACATCAAGAGCAACAACACCACCCACTGGCCTACAGCTCCAACACCATCGCTGCCCCCAGGGGGATGGGGGGGGGGATGGGTCTGAAGGGCTGGGACGGGACTGAGACGGTAGGCAGGAGGAAGGGTTACGGCTCCAAGAGGCCCCAGTGTACGGTGGAGCAGATCAACAAGCTACACAGTCAGTCCCGCTCCCAGAGCCACAGTCAGCACTTCCTGCCCACTCAGCCTTACTTTGTGACCAACAGTAAGACGGAGGTGACTGTGTGAGAGAGTGGGAGAGGGGGACGAAGGTTGCCCAAAGCAGAGTCACCCAACAGGCAAAGAGGGAGAGGACAGAGATGGTGGTGTGTAAGACCCAGGTTGTTTTGTGTCTTTCTGGGAGCGGGGGCCAGAACAGTGCACCCTGGTGGTGTGGCAGTGTGCTTGCGTGTGTCGTCCAGTATGAGTGGATAACTGCACATGTGACTGTCAGTCAATCCTACACAGATCCTCAGTCAGAGGGCAGGGGGGCGGAATTGTATAACCATGGCAACGTCCAACAGAAGTATCAAATTCATTGTGTGTGTTATAATATCTTCTGTGTAATGACAATATTATCAACCAATGACAGTGAAACGCGAATCCAGCAACAGCAAAAGGAAACATGAGATTGCCATGGATTACCAAATCTGACAAGCAATATGAGATCTATGGACACCACAGTGGCTGGGGCTAAAACATTGAGCAGGGAAACAACAAACTGTAGGAAAAGGAAAATACATTAATTAAGGAGGCTCTCTCCTACAAAGCCATTGAATCAGCCACAGTTTTAGGGTTATGGGATATGGCTACGAACATTATGGGCTTTGTTCTGTGCTTGTAGCCTTGAGAAGTCTCTTGGTCATCAACACAGAGAATGGAGGCTGTTGTCCTGTATATTTGAAGTACAGTACTTGATCACAGCTGACCCGAAGGCAAGGAGGCTGAAGCATCATCTGGAGGATAGTACTGTACTCCTGAAAGACTCATCAGTCACAATGCTGTTCACACATAGAATCAGAGAGAATCTGTGATCCAATATTTAAAGATGTGACTACAGAACATGGCCATCTGTAGTGATACCAGCAAGCTTTTATATTCCCCCTTTTCTCTCTCTTTCATTTCCTCTATCCCACTGAGAAAAGGCAACCTTCAGGTAAAGACAATGTAAAGAGAGAGAAAGTGGTTCTGAATCGTTTCTGTTCTACAGTGTATGGCGAGGCCCCGATAAGAACTATGAAACCCTATTGAGAGATATCCCTCACCTGTATTATTGCTACACAGTATTGTGATTTATATAATGTACCAACATTTGTATTTCTGTTTGTATTTTTGTATGACTGTGTCCTCTTGACCTTTGGCCATCTCTTCACTCTGGCGTTTGTGGAAAATACTGTTGCTAGGGCATCCAAATATATAATGGTCTAAAAGTAGAAGACAAAACCTCTTCAAGCAAATTGAACAGTCAAATCCATACAAGCTGAATTTATAGTCCCATTTCAGCCTATAGAAAGCATACTGCATTCATGTACTGTGTTTCTGGTTGTAAACATCCCCCATGTGCTTCTGATTGTAAACATCCCCCATGTGCTTCTGATTGTAAACATCCCCCATGTGTTTCTGATTGTAAACATCCCCCATGTGCTTCTGATTGTAAACATCCCCCATGTGTTTCTGATTGTAAACATCCCCCATGTGCTTCTGATTGTAAACATCCCCCATGTGTTTCTGATTGTAAACATCCCCCATGTGTTTCTGATTGTAAACATCCCCCATGTGCTTCTGATTGTAAACATCCCCCATGTGTTTCTGATTGTAAACATCCCCCATGTGTTTCTGATTGTAAACATCCCCCATGTGTTTCTGATTGTAAACATCCCCCATATGTTTCTGATTGTAAACATCCCCCATGTGTTTCTGATTGTAAACATCCCCCATGTGTTTCTGATTGTAAACATCTCCCATGTGTTTCTGATTGTAAACATCCCCCATGTGTTTCTGATTGTAAACATCCCCTCATGTGTTTCTGATTGTAAACATCTCCCATGTGTTTCTGATTTTAAACCCCTCATGTGTTTCTGATTGTAAACATCCCCCATGTGTTTCTGATTGTAAACATCCCCCATGTGTTTCTGATTGTAAACATCCCCCATGTGTTTCTGATTGTAAACATCCCCCATGTGTTTCTTTTCTTTCTCTTCTTTGCTCATGTAAAGGACGTCACACTGCTTGTTTATCGAGTGCCACTTCCTCCCGATTCGGCCCATACCATTTTGCCTCCCGAGTGGCGCAGAGGTCTAAGGAACTGCATCTCAGTGATAAAGGTGTCATTACAGACCCTGGTTTGATCCCGGGTTGTATCACAACCGGCTGTGATCAGGAGTCCCACAATTGGCCCAGTGTCGTCTGGGTTAGGGGAGGGTTTGGCCGGGGTAGGCCGTCATTGTAAAAAAAAAAATTGTACTTAACTGACTTGCCTAGTTAAATAAAAAAATAAACAATTCCTAGTGCAAACTCTGCCTTGCTAGGACACGTGACCACCCTCCTGAAGCGTCTTACCAGTCAGCGCCACTCGAAAAGCTAGCTATACACTGGTGCAAGTGGGGACACTTCAGGCTGAGGAGTAAGTTTCACACGTCACCATGTGCTACATTCACCCCCAAACTTACTCAACTGCGACCCCAGCTTTGAGCTGAGCGTAACTGTACATCCGAGTCACAAGGCACCACTGTAGAGAACGTCACGCTGCTTGCTTAGCCAGTACCACTTCCTCCCAAGTTGGCCCATACCTGGCGCGAACTCAGGACCTCTGCCTGGCTGACCATCCTCCTCACACCTGACCATCCTCTTGAAGCGATTTACAAGTCAGCTCCACGTGAAAAGCTGGCTATTCGCTGGCGCATGTAGGGACACTCAACCCTGGTGGTTCCACTGTGTAAGCCATGATAAATAACATCAATGTTTTCAGGATGTGCATTATCACAATACTCAATTAAATTAATCCAGCTATGCGGAAATCTGGAAATATGAACCCCAAACCATCAACATTAAAGTTCACACTGTTCTCAGTGCAGCGGGAAGGCAGATGGGAAGGCAGACATGGAGGGAGGCAAACCAGGCAGGCAAAGGAACTCAAACAGAACATATTTTGTCTGAGCAGTGCACCGGGAAGGCAGGGAGGGAGGCAGGCAGAGAGGCAGGGAGGGAGGCAGGCAGGCAGGGAGGGAGGCAGGCAGGGAGGGAGGCAGGCAGAGAGGCAGGTGGGCAGGTAGGGTTACAGGCAGAGGAGGAGGCAGGCAGGCAAACCAGGGAGGCAAAGCAGCTCAAGCATAACATATTTTGTCTGAGCAGCATTCTGCACTCAGCATATCTTAATAGAGAAGAGTCATCCTTCACACTGTGTTCTTCCCAGCAGTAGACTCGGAGTGCATTCAGAGCACAGTTGGTCAGCGGGACTCACTCTGAAGTAGCAGTCATACAGCTCTGAGACGCTGAGAGGGCAGGAGATACTGGAGTATTACTAGTGTAGTAGATTACTACTTTGTCAATGATTGCCTTCTCATGACTGTCCTTATAGTAATGTTATGATATCATAGCTTTATCATTTCCATACTTTTACCTGGCTTGATTCGGCCCACTCGGACAAAGTGTATAAGGTCCCTAGCAGACCATTCCACACTAGCACACCATTTAGAATGCATGGCCATGCCAATGCATTCCCTCATTCTAAGTGTGCCAGTCTGGATATTGGAATGGAGCCTAATTCCCCCTCATCACATCTGATCCTTTCTTCCCCTCTAAAGCCAGGTGTCTGAAATTAGCAGATCGCCGAGCCAGCCAGCTCCTGATTGACCTGCTGCCAAAGAAAATTGTTTCTGCTCGGCTGAAAGGAGCGAAATTAAGACTGGATGGTGCGAGTGGCCTAATTAGTGGAATCAGAACCTCTCGTTCCCCCGCTCTGCTCTTGCCTCACGGTAGCAAATTGATCGAAGGAGTCGGGTGGTCGATACAATCAGGGCTGCCAGGCATGCAGCTGAAGTCTTGTATTAACTGCCTGGCTGAATATGATTTAGTATTGTGTAGTATGGTGTTGCTCGTTAATAACAACAATCACCCTGGATTTCTATATGGCTTGAACATAAACTACCCCTGATTGAGAGACCAATTAACATAAACTACCCCTGATTGAGGGAGCAATTGAGGGAAAACTGTACAGTACCGATTGTCACTCAAAGAGGCTACATTAAGGAACTCTGTGAACCCACAAATATTTTGTGTGTATAATAAATGTGATTTTTGTTCATTTTATTGGAAACCTGAAAACGTATTGAAACCATTCTTGTAAAGGTGTCTAAAGGAAGTGACTCATTAGAATGTTGGGACGATGTTTGAAGCCACCACACCGTTATTCTCTCTTTCTGTCAAACTTAGCTTGGTGGTTTCATTTGATTTTCCTCCTACAACCTTGAAGTGAGGAAGTTGAGATAATTACATATAATTACAATCTTGCGCCTATCATCTCAGAAAAGAAGTGACTGAAGGGAATCTGGAGAGAGAGAGAGAGAGAGAGAGAGAGAGAGAGAGAGAGAGAGAGAGAGAGAGAGAGAGAGAGAGAGAGAGAGAGAGAGAGAGACAGAGAGAGAGAGAGAGAGAGAGAGAGAGAGAGAGAGAGAGAGAGAGAGAGAGAGAGAGAGAGAGAGAGAGAGAGAGAGAGAGAGAGAGAGAGAGAGAGAGATAGAGAGAGAGAGAGAGAGAGAGAGAGAGAGAGAGAGAGAGAGAGAGAGAGAGAGAGAGAGAGAGAGAGAGAGACAGAGAGAGAGAGAGACAGAGAGAGAGAATAAAAACCTCTCTAAACCGTCAACATCAGACTCTCGCGTTCTTTCAGCTGCCTGCTGTAACAGGGAGAAACTCCACCTGGAAACTCAACATAAAAACTAATCTTGGAAACTCGGTGTAGGGGGGGATGAGGACTTTCCTTTTCAATCAATAAGATCTACAAACCAGACGAGATTAAACCTGACCTTAAAATACCTGCCATTGCCATTATTGACATTTATAATATAAAATCAGAAAACATCTGCAACCTACACACACACACACACACACACATACACATATACGTACACATACACACACACTCTCCCACAGTAATCAGCATCAGTAAAGGTATCAGGATTGTGAGCACTGAAAAATAATGGAAGTTCTCTAAATTCTTATAAAAGCTTATAATGAGCAATATAGTCACAGGCATCAATTTTGCAGATTACCCAACCAAATGCATATTGAAAAATATATTTGTCCGTGAATGTTATGTTTGTATGATTTGGTTGGACTGAGTATGTACACCAGGTTACATCGAGCCAGATTAAAACATAACGGAGGCTTATACTCAGAACAGAAATTGGAAGTGTATTAGATTATGAACTCTTTACCACAGTTCTGTACTAACCAGATAAGCAAACCAGGCGGGGATGTTAGTAATGATTGTTAAACCATTCTGTATGACAGAGAAACATAATTGTATTTATCAAGCAGTAAAAAAGGAATACATACAATGGGCTGATATTAAAGGACTTCTGCAGGTCTGATTTCTATAACACATTTTACACTGTTTATTTGGTTACCCAGAAGAGGTGAGCTGAATACATTCCAGTTAATTCCAGTTCCACCCTGTCATTGAAACTATGGACTGTTTAATCATGCTTTTGTCTGCTATGCCAACCTGTTAATTTTCTGTCATTCTGCCTTCTATCAAAAACTGTCTAAACTAAATATTGTACTGTATACACATGATGAGGGTGAAGATATCAAACAACATCTGCAGTTTCTCTTACATCTGATTAAGGGGTTTGTTCCAATAGGAGGTATATCATTAAGGTATTATCTGATATCAGAATCAATGGAAGGGTATCAAACCCATACAATCTGTGTGTTTGATATTTCTGGGGTTTGAACTCTATTGCAATCAAGGGCCAATGGATACAGTTACCATGGAATGATTAATATGCTTTCTATAAACTACAGTATATAAATATAATCCATAGAAACCACATCCTTTAATAGATTCTTACATTTATTAGATCATCTGAATTCTAATCATGCATTAATCAATAAAAGTCTGTTTTGATGTCCAACTCATTCTATGATATTTATATACACTACTGTTCAAAAGTTTGGGGTCACTTAGAAATGTCCTTGTTTTTGAAAGTGAAGAGGTGACTCCAGGATGCTGGCCTTCTAGGCAGAGTTGCAAAGAAAAAGCCATATCTCAGACTGGCCAATAAAAAGAAAAGATTAAGATGGGCAAATGAACACAGACACTGGACAGAGGAACTCTGACTAGAAGGCCAGCATCCCGGAGTCGCCTCTTTACTGTTGACGTTGAGACTGGTGTTTTGCGGGTACAATTTAATAAAGCTGCCAGTTGAGGACTTGTGAGGTGTCTGTTTCTCAAACAAGACACTCTAATTATACTTGTCCTCTTGCTTAGTTGTGCACCGGGGCCTCCCACTCCTCTTTCTATTCTGGTTAGAGCCAGTTTGCGCTGTTCTGGGAAGGGAGTAGTACACAGCGTTGTACGAGATATTCAGTTTCTTGGCAATTTATCGCATGGAATAGCCCTCATTTCTCAGAACAAGAATAGACTGACGAGTTTCAGAAGAAAGTCCTTTGTTTCTGGACATTTTGAGCCTGTAATCGAACCCACAAATGCTGATGCTACAGATACTCAACTAGTCTAAAGAAGGCCAGTTTTATTGCTACTTTAATCAGAACAGCAGTTTTCAGCTTTTGCTAATTGCAAAAGGGTTTTCTAATGATCAATTAGCCTTTTAAAATTAAAAACTTGGATTAGCTAACACAACGTGCCATTGGAACACTGGAGTGATGGTTGCTGATAATGGGCCTCTTTACGCCCATGTAGATATTCCACAAAAAATCTGCCGTTTCCAGCTACAAAAGTCATTTACAATATTAACAATGTCTACACTGTATTTCTGAACAATTTGATGTTCTTTTAATGGACATAAAATGTGCTTCTCTTTCAAAAACAAGGACATTTCTAAGTGACCCCAAACATTTGAACGGTAGTGTACATATGTGTATATTTATACATTGGACTGAACACTGCATAGTATGAGTGATTATTAGTCAAGCATATTTTATTATAGAGCCTATCCCATACTCTTGTTTGAACAGTAGCTATAAGAACACACTGTTGCCAGTCCTGACCTAGGATTTGTGAGGTTCAGTTATGGGGTAGCTGTATTTTTGGGTACTGTTAAATTATAAATAGATATAAAATTTAAAAAATAAGAAATATAGCAACGTTTTGTCCGAGAATATATTACTATAGTGTTGCTATGAATTTGTCTTTTCTAGTTTATGGATTGACAGGAGTATCTTCTTTTTTTAACAATTCATTTGATGTTGAAAAATGTTCATTTGTCATCTACAGATTACTATCAGTGTTCTATATTCAACTTTCTTATGTGGCAATAAAAAGATGAGTACATGACTTCTGAAAACACTGCATTCTGCCTGTTTCTGTTTCTGTTTATCGTCCTGTTTTTCTGTCCTAATCGTCCCCCAAGAGGTTCTCCCACTATCCCTGTCTATCCTCTCTTCCTCTCCTCTTCAAGCTCGCTGAGTCCATGCCAGTCAGTTAATGTGTCCTTGGAATTAAAACGGCTGATTGCTGCCAGCCACAGTCAAACCATACTGTTTGGTCATAAACATTGCTTTTACCTTCAAATGAACCGGGCGATTCATGAGAAAACATATACTGTCCTCACCTTTGCAGGTAGGAGACTGCCAGATTTCCAAAGCACTAATTACAGCATGCTGCCAGCGCTATTGGCTATAAAAGAACAGCTGTAGAGGCAATCCTTGGTTTTCCAATCAATCAGGAAAAAATAAGACCTGAGTTTCATCCCACCATAGAAGCTACCTTCTCCTCCTGATCAACCTAGACAAATAACACAGCAGTGAGGTAAATAACATAACAATGAACCAAATAACTCAACATTGAACTGTTTATGCAATATGTCGCTGAAGACAGGGATTTCTCTCCCTCTTGCCCTTCATTCATGTCTTTATTGATGTCTGGTCCTCCATGAGTCGACCTGGAGTAATTGTGTTGGAGCCTGGCCCACAGTGGCTCATTTCCTGAGAGAGAGGACAGGGAGAGAGGACCACTGATTAGCCATGTGGTATCCAGGTGCACTGACACACTCCCCTGGACCTTACTGCCCGTTCAAATCAAATCAAAGTTTATTTGTCACGTGCACCAAATATAACAGGTGTAGACCTTACAGTGAAATGCTTACTTCCAGGCCTCAAACCAACAGTGCAATTTTTAAGTAAAAAAAATAGGTATTAGCTGAACAATAGATAAGTAAGGAAATAAAAACAACAGTAAAAAGACACTGAATAATAACAGTAGCGAGGCTATATACAGGCACCGGTTAGTTGGGCTAATTGAGGTAGTATGTACAGTTGAAGTCGGAAGTTTACATACACTTAGGTTGGAGTCATTAAAACTCGTTTTTCAACCACTCCACACATTTATTGTTAACAAACTATAGTTTTGGCAAGTCGGTTAAGGCTTCTACTTTGTGCATGACACAAGTACTTTTCCAACAATTGTTAACAGACAGATTATTTCACTTATACTTCACTGTGTCACAATTCCAGTGGGTCAGAAGTTTACATACACTAAGTTGACTGTGCCTTTAAACAGCTTGGAAAATTCCCAAAAATGATGTCATGCCTTTAAAAGCTTCTGATAGGCTAAATGACATCATTTGAGTCAATTGGCGGTGTACCTGTGGATGTATTTCAAGGCCTCCCTTCAAATTCAGTGCCTCTTAGCTTGACATCATGGGAAAATAAAAAAAAATCAGCCAAGATCTTAGAAAAAAAGTGTAGACCTCCACAAGTCTGGTTCATCCTTGGGAGCAATTTCCAAATGCCTGAAGTTACCATGTTCATCTGTACAAACAATAGTACTCAAGTATAAACACCATGGGACCATGCAGCCATCATACCGCTCAGGAAGACGCGTTCTGTCTCCTAGAGAGGAACGTACTTTAGTGCGAAAAGTGCAAATCAATCCCAGAACAACAGCAAAGGACCTTCGTGAAGATGCTGGAGGAAACAGGTACAAAAGTGTACATATCCACAGTAAAACAAGTCCTATATCGACATAACCTGAAAGGCCGCTCAGCAAGGAAGAAGCCACTGCTCCAAACCCGCCATAAAAAAGCCAGACTACAGTTTACAACTGCACATGGGGACAAAGATCGTACTTTTAGGAGAAATGTGCTCTGGTCTGATGAAACAAAAATAGAACCGTTTGTCCATAATGACCATGTTTGGACCATGTTATGTTTGGAGGGAAAAGGGGGAGGCTTGCAAGCCGGAGAACACCATCCCAACCGTGAAGCACGGGGGTGGCAGCATCATGTTGTGGGGGTGCTTTGCTGCAGGAGGGACTGGTGCACTTCACAAAATGGATGGCTTTATGAGGAGGGAAGATTTTGTGGATATATTGAAGCAACATCTCAAGACATCAGTCAGGAAGTTAAAGCTTGGTCGCAAATGGGTCTTTCAAATGGACAATGACCCCAAGCATACTTCCAAAGTTGTGGCAAAATGGCTTAAGGACAACAAAGCCAAGGTATTGGAGTGGCCATCACAAAGCCCTGACCTCAATCCTATAGAAAATTTGTGGGCAGAACTGAAAAAGCGTGTGTGAGCAAGGAGGCCTACAAACCTGACTCAGTTACACCAACTCTGTCAGGAGGAATGGTCCAAAATTCACCCAACTTATTGTGGGAAGCTTGTGGAAGGCTACCCAAAACATTTGACCTAAGTTAAACAATTTAAAGGCAATGCTACCAAATACTAATTGAGTGTATGTAAATTTCTGACCCACTGGGAATGTGATGAAAGAAATTAAAGCTGAAATAAATCATTCTCTCTACTATTATTCTGACATTTCACATTCTTAAAATAAAGGTACAGTTGAAGCCAAATACATTTAAACTCAGTCTTTCACAATTCCTGACATTTAATCCTAATAAAAATGTCATGCCAATCTTCCACTCCCAATGTGTATCACCCACATGGGTGATTTGATTTTACAGTCAGAGATTATTATATAAAATTGTGTTGTTTAAATAAAGGATCACCACTTTATTTTATTGCCGCTTTGTTTGTTTGATGGTTCGTCGGAGGGCATAGCGGGATTTCTTATAAGCTTCCGGGCTAGAGTCCCACACCTTGAAAGTGGCAGCTCTGCCCTTTAGCTCAGTGCGAATGTTGCCGGTAATCCATGGCTTATGATTGGGGTATGTACGTACAGTCACTGTGGGGACGACATCCTCGATGCACTTATTGATAAAGCCAGTGACTGATGTGGTGTATTCCTCAATGTCATCTTAAGAATCCCAGAACATGTTCCAGTCTGTGAAAGCAAAACAGTCCTGTAGTTTAGTATCTGCTTCATCAGACCACTTTTCTATAGAACGAGTCACTGGTGCTTCCTGCTTTCATTTTTGCTTGTAAACAGGAATCAGGAGGATAGGATTATGGTCAGATTTACCAAATGGAGGGCGAGGGTGAGCTTTGTACGTGTCTCTGTGTGTGGAGTACAGGCAATCTAGATTTTTTCCCCCTCTGGTTGCGCATTTAACATGTTGATAGAAATGAGGTAAAACCGATTTAAGTTTCCCTGCATTAAAGTCCCTGGCCACTAGGAGGGCCGCCTCTGTGTGAGCGGTTTCCTGTTTGCTTATTTACTTATACTGCTGACTGAGAGCGGTCTTAGTGACAGCGTCCGTCTGTGGTGGCAAATAAACAGCCACGAAAAGTATAGATGAAATCTCTCTTGGCAAATAGTGTGGTCTACAGTTTATCATAAGATACTCTACTTCAGGCGAGCAAAATCTAGAGACTTCCTTAGATTTCGTGCACCAGCTGTTGTTCAGCTGTTGTTCACACCACTCAGACCGAGACGTTCATAAAGGCTACAGAGACAGGATGACATCAATAAAGGCTGAGTTTAGAAACACCTTTATCTAATAATCCCAGATTTCTAAAGACATACAAAGACCTGTATTGGTATTGTCTGTCCTCTGAAATGAACGTCAATCTGGTCTCGCCTTTTCTCAACTTGTTCTGAATATATTTTTCAACACCAGCGATTCAGTGATTCATGTGATATTTCATGTTGATATGAAATTATTTAGGAAATGCTCTTTAAAGCCTTAAATCCATTGAAAAATATTATCACTATTTCCTGCATGTTATTTTCAACACCTATTTTCCCAACTGAGATGCCAAAGGCCTCTGCATTTATTCCTCTCTTGTAGAACATATTGAATAGAGTACATGACTCTGTATAGTTAGGAGCTAATGGGAAAGTCTTTGGGTGGCAGCCACCACTGTGCCCTGTGTGCACCGTGACAGAACATTTTATTTACACACACACACACGCACACGCACACGCACGCGCGTACGCACGCACGCACACACACACACACACACACACACACACACACACACACACACACACACACACACACACACACACACACACACACACACACACACACGCACGCACACGCACACGCGCACACGCACACGCACACGCACACGCACACGCACACGCACGCATGCGGGCGCACACACACACAGACATACCTGTGTGGTGCCCTTTTCAGTGTCACGGTGACAGCACTGTTTATTCACCCCGCTCTAACGAGGGTACCCAGGTGCCCATGTGCTGGCTTCCTGTCAGCAGAGTGAACACTCCATATTTCTAAAGGAGGCACTCATGTTGTGTCTCTCTACTTATTCTGCGTCACGCTAACTGTGGTTTTATGACAGGGTGGATGGAGGGTGATGTAACAGTTTTCTTCCTGGGATGAAGGAGAGGACCAAAACGCAGCGCGGCTAGTGTTCAACATGTTTAATAAAGAATAATAACGTGAACACTACAAGCTACAAAACAATAAAATGTGAAAACCGAAAACAGTCCTATCTGGTGCAGAACACAAAGACAGAAAACAATCACCCACAAACCAACAGTGCAAACAGGCTACCTTAATATGGTTCCCAATCAGAGACAATGCAAAACACCTGCCTCTGATTGAGAACCATATTAGGCCAAACAACAAACCCAACATAGAAACACAAAACATAGACTACACCCACCCAGCTCACGTCCTGATCAACTAAACAAAGACTAAACAAAGGAAATAAGGTCAGGAACGTGACAGGTGATGTATGCATACAGGCACAACTCTGAGAACACAGCCACCCGGGGGTGATAATAACATGTGCAGTTTTTCTGTCTTTATCCACGCTGAACTTTAAAACTGGAAATGTACTTTGTGTGTATCTTTCCATTTTGGTTTAAATACTTTATGTACAGTAAATTGGCCAGAATCATGTGGCTAAATGTGGTTCTCTACTCATACCCTGCAACTGTACAGTGCAAGCCTACCCCATCAATCTCTCCTATCCCCACAGTGTTTCTTAGTGTTTCCAAACTCTTAAATTATAACCTCATCAATAGCGATACCACTGCTTCCTTTGTGTTTTCCAGTCAAGTGTGAGTGTCTGCTGGTGGTCAATTTGACAGCTGAATTTGAGGAGCCAGAGGGGTTGCAGGACTCAACAGTTCCTGGATGAAAGCCAGCCGTTGCCAGGGTGACCGAACTTGTGCCTCCTGTGAAGAAATCTCTTTGTATTGTTTCCAAGGCAACAACTGTAGAGAGAGAGAGAGAGAGAAACTAGAGAGAGTGAGAGAGAGAGAGAGAGAGAGAGAGAGAAGGAGGCTGAGGGTAGAGTGGGTAGGGCTATTGGGTTTGGTTAGATTTTTCTTCCCATGTCTGTGTTGTTTATGTTCAGTAGTTGTTTGCGTGGGCAAAGTCATATGATATAAATCCCCCAAAACAACGTAACTCAGCAGATTCTATAAAGTCAGGTGCAATGATACAGCTTACAGAGGGAAAGAGTAAGATACAATGGTTCTTGACGATGTTTGAGGTGTTTTTATGTGCAGTTATTGAAGAGACTGTCAACCCAAAAGCTCTTTCCAGATTATAGAATAGGACATGAAAAACAAGATTTACTGCGGGGATGATTCCGTTTTAAACAAACAACAACTTCAAAGTCTTTATGAAACCTTTAAAAAAAACATTATAAAACCTTCATAGATTTACTGTGGGGATGATTAGAGCTGTGACATTTTGTCAGCCGGTTATTGTCATGCAAAAGACTGCCGGTCTCACGGTAATTGACCGTTATTTAACATAAACATGTTTAGCAGCTCCACACATACAAGCAGCTGATGCCCGCCTTTGGAACATCTACATTTTAAAAAGTTGAATAAAAAAGTTGAATAAATGGGCCTCCAGCAGTCTAAGGCATCACTACAGATGCATGTTCGATCCCGGGCTGTGTCGCAGCCGGCCGTGACCGGGAGACCCATGAGGTTGCGCACAATTGGCCCAGCGTCGTCCGGGTTAGGGATGGTTTGGATGGATGGGATGTCCTTGTCCCATCACAATAAATCAATTTTACTTTAGGCAGGTCTAACATCTCTGGGTCGCTCGTCTTTTCAGTTCACTGCAGCTAGCGACTGGAACGAGCTGCAACAAACACTCAAACTGGACAGTTTTATCTCAATCTCTTCATTCAAAGACTCAATCATGGACACTCTTACTGACAGTTGTGGCTGCTTTGTATGATGTATTGTTGTCTCTACTGTCTTGCCCTTTGTGCCGTTGTCTGTGCCCAATAATGTTTGTACCATGTTTTGTGCTGCCAACATGTTGTGTTGCTACCATGTTGTTGTCATGTTGTGTTGCTACCATGCTGTGTTGTCATGTGTTGCTGGCATGATATGTTGTTGTATTAGGTCTCTCTTTATGTAGTGTTGTGGTGTCTCTCTTGTCATGATGTGTGTTTTGTCCTATATTTATATTTTATTTATTTTTATTTTTAATCCCAGCCCCAGCCCCATCCCTGCAGGAGGCCTTTTGCCTACCGTCATTGTAAATAAGAATTTGTTCTTAACTGGCTTGCCTAGTTAAATAAAGGTTCAATAAAACATTTTTAAAAGTCTAAAGAAACATTATGATACAAAGAAAATGCATTTTATAAGAACAGAATATGAGTTGGCTTGTATGTTATCTGGCTGTGCACCATGGCATCGGCTGTAGGCTTGCTCATTCAGCAGACAAGATATGCTTAGAAGTCTTGTGCCATTGTTTTATATTGTATGATTTTATAGTAAGAAGAAGTATAATAGCTGAATAAAATAGAAAGGATATTTTTCCCATACCAGAGCGAGTGTGCATATGAAGTGGCTATGTTGAGCGTTAAAGGGATCATTTGAAACAGGTCCTATATGCCAGATTTGGAGTTATTTGGCAACTTTAGTTGTGAATGATACAAACCTTAGAAATCAGAAGCTGTATGGGCTGCATGATGCGGCTATAGGTTATTGATTTGAGAAAGTCGCAAAAAAAGCTTGCCTGTTCCTTGCCTCAGGCTGTACACGTTGTTCTCTCATATTTTCACCAATCAGACTATTCTCAATTTAATCTACTCTTTAATAATATGTACAATTGGTTTTGATTTAGAATGGCACATTATCAAATGGGCAGAAAAAGGAGCAGGAGAAAAAATACATGTCATCTGTGTGCACTGGAATAGTGAATGGAGGCAACTTTCCAGGTTCATTTTTCACTCATGTCAGGTAGGCTATTCCGGTTATTTCACTCCATGCATCAAGCACAGTTTCAGGAGCTGGCAGCCTCTGGCTGTGTGACAGGTGATATTCCCACCCAAACTCTGCCATGTTCTCTCCAACCCTGTTCCTGCAGCTACCCAGTGTTTCATTTGGGAAACCAAGTTAAATCGGTCTGGGAATATTGACAGTAACATGTTTTCACAACAAAACATATTTCATTAAACTGTTGACAGCCTCTCTTTCTGTCTGCTTTAGAAAGGAATGAAGGAGAGAGGGGAGGAGATGGAAATGCATGGTGGTGAGATATTCTGTAGCTAAAGGTAATGTGTCAGCCTATTCATTATGGGGGCGAAAAGATTACTAGGCTATTCAAAATCAAATACAAATTCACTTTAATTGTATGCCAACTCGAAATTTGTTTAATTTAGGCTATCAATTATGTACCAATGATATAAAATATATATTTTTATGTGTTTATGCCATGCGTAATACGTCTAGTATTGTATAACATCACAATCATTATTTGAATTCAGGTTTTATGTCGGTCTTGGGCTCATTTAGAGGCCTGTGCTTATGCATAGGCCAATATATTTGTGTTGTGTTAGGCTTTGAAATAACATCCACCACGACCATGTTCTCCACTCAGTTTCAACCTGTTGTTGAACTTCTTTCTTCACATTGATCAATCACAGTGAGGTGAGTTTTAAAAGCATGATACTGTTCTGATGATAAGTGATGTGTTTTTAGATTGTATTTGCATCGATGTCAGAGTGGTTAGCGGGACAATAGAGCCCTGAGTAGCAGACCATTAAGACCTGATGGTCGTTAGCGAGTTGGATACTACTATGTGCATAAAAGGAGATTACCGTGACTCAAGCATCACTTAGAATTTGACTGCGGTCATGAATCATAACTGCCAGTGTGACGGTAATATGGTCACTGCAACAGCCCTGGAGATGATTCCATTTTAAACAAACAACAACTTTAAAAGCTTCATGAAGCCTTTATAAAACCCTTTATAAAACCTTCATAAACCATTTCTGAGAAAATGTCATGATATAGCCTTTAGTAGATGGAAAACGGACATCATCCTACATTTGGCAAAGCACCTCTCATATCAAAACTTTATATTTATATGAAAAGTTGTTGATTTTAATTGGGACCAAAATTGTGTTTTTTTTCTTTTTTATTACAATAGCTCTTTAATATAGAGAGGAAATGGATTCTGCTGCTTGATAATTGATTGCATAAATGTAGCAGTGATTTTACAGTTGATTAATAATGTCGCGAGTTCTCTCGCATATAAAACTGGTTTACCCATACCAACGGATTCCACTAAGACGCTCCTTCTTTCCTCAGTAGAATCTATTCTATAATATATAACTTACGTTTTGTTCAGGTCCAGTGATTTGTTATTTGATTAAAGAGTATGTATGACTTCATTTGGATAATGGTGTGGATTAGATTCCTACTATCTGCTGGACAGTCTACCAATAAATGAAAGGGATTGAAAGTTTTTGCCATTTAGTTTCTCACTATCTACAAATGTACTGTACATGTGTGGAGAAAGAATGAAGAGTGGATAAAGACACATCGCATGTACACACACACACACACACACAGCAGAATTCAGGAGATCTTACATTTACATTTTACATTTTTAGTCATTTAGCAGACGCTCTTATCCAGAGCGACTTACAGTAGAGTGCATACATTTTATTACATTTTTACATACTGAGACAAGGATATCCCTACCGGCCAAGAGCAGACGCTCTTATCCAGAGCGACTTACAGTAGAGTGCATACATTTTATTACATTTTTTTTTTTACATACTGAGACAAGGATATCCCTACCGGCCAAACCCTCCCTAACCCGGACAACGCTATGCCAATTGTGCGTCGCCCCATGGATCTCCCGGTTGCGGCCGGCTGCGACAGAGCCTGGGCGCGAACCCAGCCCAGCCTGGGCGCGAACCCAGAGACTCTGGCGATGCAGTGCCCTAGACCACTGCGCCACCCGGGAGGTGTTGTCTTCAGGGGAAGATGGATCTATACCTCTGGGTAAATATTATCCAAGTCTGGTATTATATGACACGTGTAACACAATAACTTGCAGAGAAAACCCTAGGAGAGAGCTGAACGGGCTGAAGACTCAATTCCAACTTTTCAGAAAATCTCCTGGGGGCATTTATTAGTTTGTTCCTCCGGCTTCCTTCCATGTGAGGTTGTTTTGTCTCTACAGAGACACATACAGCACCCGACAGCAGCCATGGAAGGTGAAGCTCTTCACCATGAATATTCTGAATGAGGCGATGAAAATTCAACTGTCAGGTAAACCCTGTTATCTCAGGGAGATTTACATATACCCTGTGAGGGTACTGCACCACTTAAACCCCAGGATCAGGCATCTGAACATCCCACTCCTCCTCCTTTAACTGTGCCTGTTGGGGTTTAATCAGACACAAGGCTACTGCAGTAGCTGGGATAGCCAGCCCTCTACCTATATCTATAAGCCAGACCATAGAATAGAAGGTAAAGCACCATGTTGAATCAATATAGGAGCCATGCGCCTTATCGTGGGCATTACACAGACATTAGCGAAGGGGTTGTTGCCCCCTCGTCCCCCCCTAATTCCGAGTACACACACACATGCACGGACACACACACAAACACACACATGCAGGCACTATCACACACAAACACACACACACACATATGCACACACATGCACACACATACATACACACATGTACATGTAAATACACACACACACACAATCACCATCCCTCTTCATTTTTGCTCTGCAGCTAAAGCGAAGCTCAGAGTGATAATCAAGTGTTTTTCCACAGGGACTCAGTGCTTAGTGGAGAAGACAAATAGAAACGCATGCATCTCCTACCAACCCACTCCCTCCACACGCACACGCACACACACAGGCATGCATGCACCCACACACACACACACACACACACACACACACACACACACACACACACACACACACACACACACACACACACACACACACACACACACACACACACACACACACACACACACACACACACACACACACACACACACACACAGGCATGCATGCACGCACACACACAGGCACACGATCCACCTGAAGCAAAGCATTTTCTGCATCTGTGTAACAACGTGAGACACACTCTTCCACACACTCTTCCACACACTCTTCCACACACTCTACTTACAGTAAGCTGAAGGGGAAAACATCCATATATAGCTAACAGATATGTGTTAGCAGATAACAACACCAGCACTTTATTTTCAAGAGGGAATGCATATGGCTGTAAAAGCATGCAAAATCTCCCCAGTGTACCTTAGAAACAGTTTTTTTCAATTGCTAACAAGCATCGGTCAATACTGAAGCCACTTCTTCAAAACTCTTGACCAAACAGTTAATCTCACCTCCAAAACTCACTCAAACCACCAAAACACTTCATACATGTCTCAAAATAATCTCGTTCGACCAAAACACTGGCAACATTTCTCACTCAGAAAGCGTACATTGTCACTCATAACACATTGACCTACAAAACACTAACAACTGGGAGCATTACATAAATGATGAACTTTTCTCTGAAGTTAGAATGATTGCACATACTGTACAGTACTGTGAGGGTTCTAGTTCTCCCTTTCTCCTGCATTTGGCCACAAGTTCTCATCAACATCACATCTTATGTCTTCTCTGGCGATGCATCTTGGAAAGTATTTTCTGGAATGTCTAATCCAACCCTGGCCATCTTCAGGAGAAGTGTCTATACACCCCGCATTCATGGCATCCAGTAAGGACATCTGGTCATGTGGATGGTGGTCATAAACCTTCCACCTCCATACAGAGAAGCACCTCTATGGGGTTTAGGAAGGGGGAGTATGTAGGCAGGAATAGTACTGACATCCTGGGATGTCTAGCAAACCAGTCTGTGACTGCAGCAGAGTGGTGGAATCCCACATTATCCCACACAACAACGAAGGTAGGGGAGTTTTTGCCCCTCTCCTCCGCTGGCACAAGTAGATTATGTAGGTCATCCAGAAAAGAAATGAGCATCTGTATTGTAGGGGCCAATGAGTGGTTTGTGTAACAGCAAACCATCATTGGACAGTGCTACACACATTGTGATGTTAGCTCCTCTCTGGCCTGGAACATCCACGGTTGCCCTCTGTCCAATCACATTTCTTCCCCTGCGGCATGTTTTTGCCAGGTTGAATCCAGCTTCATCCACAAAGATGAATGTATGTGCAGTTTGCCTGGCTTCCATCTCCATTACTCTCTAAAATACAGTAAATCCACAGTTTACCGTACTTTACATTATGCATAGCTGTTTATGTACTCTGTTTGGTTATTGAACAGACATCTTACCTGGACATATTGATACGGGAGTTCTTTCACACATTCACCATTTCTCTCAAAGGGTTCAGTGTACAACTGCTTCATCCTTATTTTATGTTTCTCTGGGACTCTGGCAACTGTCGTTGTGCTGACTGTATTCACATTCCCACACGTGCTATTGTCTGCCAGCACTCTGTCCCGAATTTCCCACAGTTTTATTGCATTGTTACCAATTACCATGTCAACAATGTCAATTTCCTGCGCATCTGATAATATTCTGCCTCTCCCTCCTGTGGGAGAATACCTTTGGATCTCACTGAAAAACACAAAACAATCAATATATTTCAAAATGTCAGTACATGTAAAAATGTGAACATACTGTATTTTACTGTAATATGTAGTTCAATTATCATTGAAGGATGCACATCTCATCTTTTGCCCGGGAAAATGTGTACTATTGATGCAACTGTTGAACGCTGCAGATTTGGTTGCACCCTGAAACCGGCCTCTATCTAAGAGAGACCATGGTTTACAACATGGTCAATAATTGTGGCCCTTGTCTCGTCAGAGACCACCGCTCTTGGTCTTCCTCTCCTTTGTCCTCCACGCATTCTCCCTCTCCCTGCCACTCTTCTTTCCCCACCAACCTGTCTTCCTTGATCCATTTTTCCAAACTAAATCATTCCGAAGCCGTCCTCTTTTGTCTGTTTGGTAACGAGACTAAAACAGGACACCTGAGTAGGCTGTCAGCTGAAATTGCAATCAGCTGTGTTAAGAATTATTAAATATTCTGATAAGATTTTCTATATGTTTCAATCTGGTTACTGCAGAACTGCACAACATTTGCCATCGTTCTGTTTTGAATGTGTTTTTAACAGTTTTGGAAACAGTGTGTTTGCATTTGAAAACATGTGCTGCAAATATATAGTTTAGCAGGTGGTGGAGTATGAATGAGAAAATAGTTGATGGATTTCGGAGAATGTGGTCATTGAATGCATTTTGTGTGAAAGCAATGAAAAATTATTCACAGTTTGGTCCACATACACTTCTGTTTCGCTGACTGTATGAAGAGTTTTGACAATGTGACTTCAGTTTTGACCAATGCATGTCATAAATTGAAAAAACTGTAAATGTATGCCAGGAGATATCATCAAATCAAATCAAATTGTATTTGTCACATGCGGCAAATACAACAGGTGTAGACCTTACCGTGAAAAGCTTACTTACAAGCCCTTAACCAACAATGCAGTTCAAGTAATAGAGTTAAGAAAATATTTACTAAATATACTAAAGTTTAAAAAAAAAAATCAAGTAACACAAGAAAATTACATAACAATAACGAGGCTATATACATGGGGTTCCGGTACCGAGGCAATGTGTGTTGGTACAGGTTAGTCGAGGTAATTTGTAAAGTTGTCAAACCCTGATCTGTTTTGCCTGTCTTTGTGCTTGTCTCCACCCCGCTCCAGGTGTCGCCCATCTTCCCCATTATCCCCTTTGTATTTATACCTGTCTTCTCTGTTTGTCTGTTGCCAGTTCCTTTTGTTTGTGAAACCTACCAGCGTTTGTTCCCTAAGACCCTGCCTGCCGTTCTGGACCCTTTGCACCCTCTCTGGATTATTGACCCCTGCCTGCCTTTGACCTGTCGTTTGCCTGGCCGTGTTTTAGAAATAAACGTTTGTTTATTCGACAATGTCAACACATCTAGGTCATACCTGAAACGTGATAGTACGAACTGGTCATGACTGACCCAGCAGACTCAGACCAGCTCCGCAACACCCTCTCCTCCTAAGGAGCCACCATTGGATGTTGCTTCGTGGTCTTTTGGAACGGTTCCAGACCTTAGCCGAACGCCACGACCAAGCATTGAACACATTTCTAGAGCAATTCCGTGGGTTGTCTACTATGCAGCCTACCACGACGGTAACCTCCCAGCAACTCAGTAACTCGGCTGTTAGCAGCGCCGTCACCCCGGTTCACCAGGAACTCCGCTTATCTCCCCCGGAGCGCTTCGATGGAGAGTCGAGCACCTGTCAGGCGTTTCTCACTCAGTGTTCACTCATCATCAAGCTGCAGCCCTCCTCTTTCCCCTCGGATCGCTCTAAGATAGCATACCTCATCACGCTGATGTCCGAGAGGGCTCTCGCTTGGGCTATGGCAGTATGGGAACAACAGTCGGTCGTATGCTCCAGTCTGGAGGAGTTCGTGGCAGAGGTAAAGAAGGTTTTGATGCTCCATTGTCTGGGAGAGAGGCTGCCCGGAAGTTACTCCAGCTTCGGCAAGGCTCCTTCAGTGTGGAAGACTACGCAGTGGATTTCCGCACATTGGCAGCTGAGAGTGCCTGGAACCCGGAAGCACTGTTCGACATTTTCCTGCACAGAGTTTTGGAGGAAGTAAAGGATGAGCTTGTTGCCCGGGAACTACCGACGGATCTCGACTTGATCATAGCCTTGACCATTCGAATCGATGGGTGACTATGGGAACGAAGGAAGGAGATGGATTTCACTCGCCCGTCTAAGGATTCCATCTCGCCTCTGAGGGAACCCGGAAGTCCCCGACGGCTCTGTTGCCGAGAGAACCCGAAGCTACCCGAGTTCCCCTGAGAGTCTCCGAAGGCTGCCGATTCACCTCTTCCCGAGCCCATGCAACTAGGCAGAGATAGCCTGTGTCCAGCTGAACGGCTATACAGGCTTCACACTAAGAGCTGCCTGTATTGCGGGACTACTGGTCATTTTGTCTCCACCTGTCCACTAAAAGACCAGGCTCACTGGTAGGAGTAACTATTCTGGTGGGACTGCGGGATTTATCGTCTCCCAGGCACCACTCCACCCCGGGGACGACTGTACTCTCTGTCGGGTCCGGAGACCAAGGCTATGGAGACCTACATTGATGATTCCCTAGCTGCTGGGTTCATCCGTCCTTCTGCCCCTCTGCTGTTTGTCTTCTGTTGCCCCGTACCCTTCATATACATCCCACCTTTCATGTGTCCAGAGTTAAACCCATGTCTCACAGCCTTTTGTTTCCTGTCTCCTGTTTGCCTGCCGTTCTGGACCCTTTGCACCCTCTCTGGATTACTGACCCCTGCCTGCCTTTGACCTGTCGTTTGCCTGCCCCTGTTTTAGAAAAAACGTTTGTTTCTTCGACACTGTCTGCATCTGGGTCATACCTGAAACGTGATAAAAGTGACTATGCATAGATGATAAACAGCGAGCAGCAGCAGTGTTAAAAACAAAGGGGAGATTGCGTTGTCTGTGGATCTGTTGGGGCAGTATGAGAATTGGATTTAAAAACCAATCGAAGAATCTTAAAGTTAATTATAAAACTCACAGGCAGCCAGTGCAGAGACCTTAAAATTGGTGTAATGTGTGCTCTCCATCTGGTCTTGGTCAGTACCCGTGCTGCAGCATTCTGTATGTTTTGCATTCTGTATGTTTGCATTCTGTATGACCAGACAGAAGAGCATTACGTTAGTCATGCCTGCTTGTAATAAAGTAATGGATGAGTCTCTCTGTATCAGCCTGAGAGAGAAACAGACGCACCTTGGCATTCTTCCTCAGGTTGTAAAAAGCTGTATTTGGGTCACATTGCTAATGTGTGATTTAAAATTGAGTTCAGAATCTAAAATAACACCTAGGTTTTTTATCTTTATTACCTGTGAATTAATATACCGTAGGTAGATACATTACTATCACATACGAGTGTATGAGTCTGCTTCCGCTACTGCATATTTAACATCCAATTACCGTTGTGAAGTAGAGAAGAACAACACACTTCCCAGGTGCAGATTAAAATAAAAAAGTTAGTTTGTCTTCTATTCTTAACTCTTGCAAAGTTATGGAAATAAAACGTGTTATAGAAATAAAGAAAGAAAGTTGCACACACTATGCTCCCAACAATTGAATTGGTAAACCTAATAATCAAATGGGATATAAACATATAATAACAACAGGAGATGACGTCCTGTGCCCTAGTAATGAAATGACAGTAATAAAATTAGTATTTGCTATCACTAGGGCTCAGAGTCTATCCTTATCATGTCAGCTAGCCAGGAACTACTCTGATCCTAACTATACAGTTTTCTCTGACAGAGACCCACACAAATGAAAAGATACGGTATTTCTGAGCTCAAACTTTGTGTGAAAGTAAGTTAAATTATCCCTACTCTGCTTCCCTCGTTGCTAATGGGCTTATCCAGTCGCCTGAGGTAGAGAAAACCAGTTTAATGATAATGAAGTATATGGGCTGGTCTGATAGCCACACTACACCACAGGTTTAGGATAACAGAGGCAAGTGCTTAATTGCAACAGTTTCTGCAGAAAAAGCTCATGGTTTTACATGATGTACAATAAAAGTGCATTAGGAAAAGGGACATCTCTGGTTGTGCTGATGTTCCTGAAAAATGTGTATAATGCCTTCTGTCTTGATGTAAGATGACCTAACTGGGCTGTTCAGAAAGGTTCCTAACAAATTGCTCAAACAGCCATGCAGTGTGAACAGACACTACATGGCTAAATGTATGCGGCGCCTGCTCGTCGAATATCTCATTCCAAAACATGGGCATTAATATGGAGTTGGTCCCCCCTTTGCTGCTCTAACAGCCTCACCTCTTCTGGGAAGGCTTTCCACTAGATGTTGGAACATTGTCCACATACACTATATATACAAAGTATGTGGATTAGTTACTATTACTATTTCAGCCACACCCGTTGCTGACAGCAGTATAAAATTGAGAACACAGCCATGCAATCTCCATAGACAAACATGACAGTACAATGTCCTTACTGAAGAGATCAGTGACTTCAACATGGCACTGTCATAGGATGCCACCTTTCCAACAAGTCAGTTCGTCAAATTTGTGCCCTGCTAGAGCTGCCCCGGTCAACTGTAAGTGCTGTTATTCTGAAGTGTAAACTTCTAGGAACAACAACGGCTCAGCCACAGTGGTAGGCCGCACAAGTTCACAGAACGGGACCGCCGAGAGCTGAAGCATGTAGCGTGTAAAAATCGTCTGTCCTTGGTTGCAACACTCACTACCGAGTTCTAAACTGCCTCTGGAAGCAACGTCATCACAATAACTGTTCGTCGGGAGCTTCATAAAATGGATTTCCATGGCCGAGCAGCCGCACAAGCCTAAGATCCCCATGCTCAATGCCAAGCGTCGGCTGGAGTGGCACGATGCCAGGAGAACGCTACCTGCCCCAATGCATAGTGGCAACTGTAAAGTTTGGTGGAGGAGGAATAATAGTCTGGGGCTGTTTTTCATGGTTCGGGCTAGGCCTCTTAGTTCCAGTGAAGGGAAATCTTAACACTACAGCATACAATGACATTCTAGACGATTCTGTGCTTCCAACTTTGTGGCAACAGTTTGGGGAAGGCCCTTCCTGTTTCAGCATGACAATGCCCCCGTGCACAAAGCGAGGTCCATACAGAAATTATTTGTCGAGAATATTTTTTACATTTTTTCTCCCTTTATCTCCCCAATTTTGTCATATCCATTTGGTAGTTACAGTCTTGTCCCATCGCTGCAACTCCCGTACAGACTAGGGAGAGGTGAAGGTCAGGAGCCATGCGTCCTCCGAAACACGACCCTGCCAACCCGCACTGCTTCTTTGCACACTGCTCACTTAACCCAGAAGCCAGCCGCACCAATGTGTCGGAGGAAACACCGTACAACTGGCGACCAAAGTAGCGTGCATGCACCCGGACCGCCACAAGGAATCGCTAGAGCGCGATGGGACAAGGTCATCCCGGCCCTCCAAACCCCTCCCTAACCCGGACGATGCTGGGACAATTGTGTGCCGCTCATGGGTCTCCCGGTCGCCTGTCCAGCTGCGACACAGCCTGGGATTGAACCTGGGTCTGTTGTGACGCCTATAGCACTGCGATGCAGTGCCTTAGACCGCTGCGCCCCTTGGGATGCCCCAGTGTGGAAGAACTTGACTGGCCTGCACAGAGCCCTGACCTCAACTCCATCGAACACCTTTGGGGTGAATTGGAACGCCAACTGCGAGCCAGGCCTAATCCCCCAAAATCAGTACCCGACCTCACTAATGGTCTTGTGGCTGAATGGAAGCAAGTCTCCTCAGCTATGTTCTTACATCTAGTGGAAAGCCTTCCCAGAAGAGTGGAGGCTGTTATAGCAGCAAAGGGGGGACCAACTCCATATTAATGCCGATGATTTTGGAATGAGATGTTTGACTTTTGGCCATTTAGTCCATTTAGCCTATTGGCCATTTAGCCAACTGTTTGACATTCAATATTAACATGCATTTGTCCTTTTATTATGTTCAAAGCTGGTCTAACTCACATAATCATGAGCCCTGCTGTTGACTCAAACATGACCTTTTCAGCAAGAGGTCTGATAAAAAATACATCTCATCACATCTCTCTAACGGTCACATCTGTCTGCAAACCTGGATCACGTCACGCTTCACAGCCTGCTGACGAGCCCACAGACTGGGATAACACACAGACCAGGATGTGGGCTTGGCTCCATAGCCAATCAAATCTCAGCATGGATAAACCCCTCAAAAACTATGATCCACAATGCTGCACCCATTTACTCCACTCCCAAATCATAAAACTCACTCACTCATCATCATAATCCCTTCCCCTTAAAAAGATTACAGGGTAAGTGAGTGAAGTACATAAGATATGTGTTAAAAACTATTTTAAGTCTCTTAACTTTCAGTCTCTAGCTCTGTTCCTGTTCTAATTCAACCAACACAGTACAGGAGGCCTACGTAGGGATTGTCTAAAATGACTATATCATATATCTATATCATATAGTGGACTACTTTTGATCAGAGCCCACATAGAGAGACATTTCAGAGGGAGCCTAACCTCACGTCACTGGACACAGCAGAACACAGTCAGGTTGGATCAGTCTTCCCGCCTAGAGAGGGCTCAACGTTTTCATCATCAGTACAGATTCATCTACAATAACTAAACAAACCACATGGGACTGTGATGACTGTGATGACACCCAGTAGGCCCCCTCTATCCATCCCTCCCTCCCCCCACTCTCCCCATGTTTAATCTCATCATAACTACAGTACCGTCAGTAATTACCGGATTACACTGTAATGAATGATGCAATGCCACCACCACCAGTGGAGTCACTGAGATGGATGGAGGATTACTTTGTTACTCCAGACAGATTTTTTACCATCTCACTCCAACAAGCTAATAAACATATGGATTTTCTCCCTGCACATAATTAGTGGCAGTATTCCAGCTTAATCCAGGTTTTTACACACACACACACACGCACACACACACACACACACACACACACACACACACACACACACACACACACACACACACACACACACACACACACACACACACACACACACACACACACACACACACACACACACACACACACACACACACACACACACACACACACACACACACACACACAGCCGTATAAATTGCCCTAAATCTTCAAAAGCATTAAATAAAGGATGATTTATCTAAATCATAACACTCTGTTATGAAAATGACAGATTATTCTTTTTCCAGAACACAGTTTGTAAATTAATTAGAACCAGCTTCTGCTCCGCAGTGTGAAAAATAACACTACATTTACAAGTAAACAAAAACATTATGTGAAAGCTTATTTCAGCATTGCATTTTGTAATTTGCCATAATAAGAGAGAGGAGAATGTATTAGTTTCAGGTTGTCGTCTACTCCTTCATCGATCAGTGTTGTGTGTGGAGGCAGCAGGCTTCGTAATGATAAAACTGCAGCGTTAGATGGAGATTCCAGATTGCAATGTAATAATGTAGTGTTGATATGCTGGAGGAGTTATTACACATGGAGGATTACAGATAGAAGCAGATGAAGTAGCGTGGCTGGACCCAGTAGACCTCATATCCTGCTTTTGATTTAGGAGGGAAGTCTCCACAGACAAAATTAATAAAACAATAAATCACCAGCCTTGAAGAGAAATCAGGATGACCTTTTGGAAAGATTGATTCGCAGATTGATTAATCCCATGCGCTAATCTTGATTTATTTAAACTACAGTAAAACGTCAAAGAAAATAAAAACTAAATTCAGATCATTACCAGTGAGTGTTTTTATTCTGTTCATTCTCTTCATTCACATCATGGCACAAAATATTTTCTATAGATGTTGATGGAATTCCATCCCTCCATTTGAGTATTCTAAATGTCAGGATCCTCTCAAAGCCACTCTAATCTTTCTGGAATGTGTTTTGTTCCATTGAATCAAAGACGGATCAACATTCTCTCATACACAGATTTAAGCATAAAAATAGGTCAAGATTTAACACTATGGATTCTAGTGGGTTCTATGGAACAATAAATGCGATGGACATATGAGTGAATCATATGAGCGGCCTGCTGAGGCTACAGCTGGAGCTAGCATCTCATCTTGCTGCAGAGTGGGTCAATCTGGGAACAAAATAAACCAAGGAAGCAAGCGACAACTCAGACCAGAGGTGGAGGGATGAGACAGAAAACAATGGCGAGAGAAAAAGTTTAGTAGGTGAGTATTACAAAGAGGCTCTACTGTTGGGGAAGTCTGACATACGGAGTTTTCTTGTATGTTGTTTGAATGTCATCATACCTACACAATCACAAGGCGAGGCAAATCACAATCAGAATCTCCTTTATACATCTACACGTTCTCAGAATTTAACTTGAGTAGTTTGACAGATGCGTTATTGGAGTTGCAGTCATTAGTGTAGAGTGAGTAGAGTAAGGTGAGAGCATGCATCCTTGCAGAGCTCCGGTGCTGAGGGATACAGTGGCTTCCAAAAATATTTGACAAAAACAAAAATAAAAGTTATAAAATTATTTATCTTTCGTCTGTCTGTATTTTCATAATTTTCCTTCAATTCGCAAGCTGAAATCTCACTAGAGAAATGAACAGAGTGAGGGAAACAGAGCCCTTCTGTCTCAGTATGTGTAGCTCATGTATCTGATGCTGTCTGGACCAAAAGAGTATGACATGTTGCCACCATAGCATTTGATTGATTGACGCCAGCAAGCGTTTGGCTTCCCTTGATAAAAAAAATATTAAAGAATTAGCCAATCAACGTTTAGCTGAGCTCAACTGCGGGTTTTCCTGGCGCAGCAAAACGCACCCCCAAGGGAGGCCAGTTTGGATTTGACTTAATGCTAATCAAATCAAATCCAAAGCAACACATCATTGTCAGAAAAACTTGTCTGTTTCTGGTCTGATTGTGTTGATGTCCTGCAGTAGCTAGCTTGCTAAATCAGCCCTTTCCTAAACCATGACTGGAGATTGGGATTTGGACTTGTGGTTTTGACTTAATTTTCTGTACAGTTCAATGATTATAAGGAGCGATTTTGGTCTAACCATAAATGTATATACAGTTGAATTCGGAAGTTTACATACACCTTAGCCAAATATATTTAAACTCAGTTTTCACAATTCCTGACATTTAATCCTATTAGAATCAATCAATCAATCAAGTTTATTTTATATAGCCCTTCGTACATCAGCTAATATCTCGAAGTGCTGTACAGAAACCCAGCCTAAAACCCCAAACAGCAAGCAATGCAGGTGTAGAAGCACGGTGGCTAGGAAAAACTCCCTAGAAAGGCCAAAACCTAGGAAGAAACCTAGAGAGGAACCAGGCTATGAGGGGTGGCCAGTCCTCTTCTGGCTGTGCCGGGTGGAGATTATAACAGAACTATGCCAAGATGTTCAAAATGTTCATAAGTGACAAGCATGGTCAAATAATAATCCTGAATAATTTTCAGTTGGCTTTTCATAGCCGATCATTAAGAGTTGAAAACAGCAGGTCTGGGACAGGTGGCGGTTCCATAACCGCAGGCAGAACAGTTGAAACTGGAATAGCAGCAAGGCCAGGTGGACTGGGGACAGCAAGGAGTCATCATGCCCGGTAGTCCTGACGTATGGTCCTAGGGCTCAGGTCCTCCGAGAGAGAGAAAGAAAGAGAGAAGGAGAGAATTAGAGAGAGCCAAGATTTTCAAAATGTTCATAAATGACAAGCATGGTCAAATAATAATCAGGAATAAATGTCAGTTGGCTTTTCATAGCCGATCATTAAGAGTTGAAAACAGCAGGTCTGGAACAGGTAGGGGTTCCATAACCGCAGGCAGAACAGTTGAAACTGGAATAGCAGCAAGGCCAGGCGGACTGGGGACAGCAAGGAGTCATCATGCCCGGTAGTCCTGACGTATGGTCCTAGGGCTCAGGTCCTCCGAGAGAGAGAAAGAAAGAGAGAAGGAGAGAATTTGAGAGAGCCAAGATTTTCAAAATGTTCATAAATGACAAGCATGGTCAAATAATAATCAGGAATAAAAGTCAGTTGGCTTTTCATAGCCGATCATTAAGAGTTGAAAGCAGCAGGTCTGGGACAGGTAGGGGTTCCATAACCGCAGGCAGAACAGTTGAAACTGGAACAGCAGCAGGGCCAGGTGGACTGGGGACAGCAAGGAGTCATCATGCCCGGTTTGCCGTGACGTATGGTCCTAGGGCTCAGGTTCTCAGAGAGAGAGAAAGAAAGAGAGAACGAGAGAATTAGAGAGAGCATACTTAAATTCACACAGGACACTGGATAAGACAGGAGAAGTACTCCAGGTATAACCAACTGACCCTAGCCCCCCGACACATAAACTACTGCAGCATAAATACTGGAGGCTGAGACAGGAGGGGTCAGGAGACACTGTGGCCCCCATCCGACAGGCCAAACAGAATGATTTATTTCAGCTTTTATTTCTTTTGTCACATTCTCAGTGGGTCAGAAGTGTACATACACTCAATTAGTATATGGTGGCATTGCCTTTAAATTGTTTAACTTGGGTCAAACGTTTTGGGTAGTCTTCCACAAGCTTCCCACAATAAGTTGGGTGAATTTTGGCCCATTCCTCCTGACAGAGCTGGTGTAACTGACTCAGGTTTGTAGGCCTCCTTGCTCGCACACGCTTTTTCAGTTCTGCCCACAAATTGTCTATGGGATTGAGGTCAGGACTTTGTGATGACCATTCCAATACCTTGACTTTGTTGTCCTTAAGCCATTTTGTTTGACTTTTGGAGGTCTACAATTTTTTCTGAGGTCTTGGCTGATTTCTTTTGATTTTCCCATGATGTCAAGCAAAGAGGCACTGAGTTTGAAGGTAGGCCTTGAAATACATCCACAGGTACACCTCCAATTGATTCAAATGATGTCAATTAGCCTATCAGAAGCTTCTAAAGCCATGACATAATTTTCTGGAATTTTCCAAGCTGTTTGAAGGCACAGTCAACTTAGTGTATGTAAACGTCTGACCCACTGGAATTGTGATACAGTGAATTGTAAGTGAAAGAATCTGTCTGTAAACAATTGTTGGAAAAAGTACTTGTGTCATGCACAAAGTAGATGTCCTAACCGACTTGCAAAAACTATAGTTTGTTAACAAGAAATTTGTGGAGTGGTTGAAAAACGAGTTTTAATGACTCCAACCAAAGTGTATGTAAACATCCGACTTCAACTGCATTGTGCCACTGGCCTGAGACGATTGAAGTTCAATATGTAGCCTGTATTCTAGTAGGCTCACGTTAACTAGCTAGCTGACTTAGCTGGCTCGTTGTTGCCCATGCGAGGAAGTTAGGTTAGCAAGCATTTTAGCTAGAAAGCCTACGACAACAAAAACTTAAAGCATACATTATATCAGATCCATAGACCGTTTTGCCAACATGAAAGAGAGGAGGACGGAATTGGTGTTCAACTAGTACGCAAATAGGGTGAGTAAAAGTAATATTTTTTACTTGCTCGCACATGTTTCTTTTAAACTTGGGCTGTGATGTCAAACCTCAGTCTTTTTAGTATTCCAGCTGCACTTCTTTGATACAATATGTCAAGTTAGAAAGTTGAAACAGAAGTCAAAGGGATGATACATTTTTACTCAGGTTTTTATACCTTTCATACAGGGCTTTCATGACATTGAGGGATCACACACACACACACACACACACACACACACACACACACACACACACACACACACACACACACACACACACACACACACACACACACACACACACACACGGGTGGGTGGGTGGGATTTAATTTAAGGTGAAAGTATCTCCTCTCACTTTCAATTGTACCTGAAGAAGAATAAGTTCCTTTGAAGACAATTTATTTCTTATGGTTCAACAGACAACAGGCAAGATGGACTTAGTGGTGGAATAACATATCTCGTTAATTCAGTTTTATCTCAGTACAGAAGATCCAAAACTGTGATTACTGCAGGCTTATTTTACAGATTAATATTGGATAAAATGATCAGCCTGATATTCTTGGTGCAACTATGTTTCTTAGATAAAGCATACTGTCCTGGTGGCATTAAATGTATTATGATGATGACACATGCTAAAACACAGGTAGTGGGATAAACCATAGAGTTGATGCCTTAAAATAAGTAGTAGATAAGTTCATTAAAAACCTATTTCACTGAAGATGTACAGCTTCAGTTTTCTCACTCTTGGCTTGCATGGTTTCATACTTCTAACAAGCCAGCAAAGACTCATTGAAGTAAAAAAAAAAAGCTGTGTATTTGCAATTATGTGAAATTAGTCCTGTCTGCATTAAGTATGTTGCTGCTGTCAGTGACTTCTCAAACAGCCCCAGTGTGCAAGTCTATTCCCTCAGTGAGCTCAATTGACTTCAATGGACGTTCTTTAATCACTGGCTGGACCTTTGATCAATAAGAACAGAAAGGTTTTTAGAGAGATTATTTGCATGGCAAGGAATGTGTAGTCATTGAGTTGGTCCCCCTGCTTTTATGATGTTCTCCAAGAAGTCAATTTCTCCTTAATCTCAACATGAAAAGCATATTCATATTGTACACAAGAAGTCTTTGAGATTGTGCTACAGTTGAAGTCGGAAGTTTACATACACCTTAGCCAAATACATTTAAACTCAGTTTTTCAAAATTCCTGACATTTAATCCTAGAAAAAATTCCATGTCTTGGGTCAGTTATGATCACCACTTTATTTTAAGAATGTGAAATGTCAGAATAATAGTAGAGAGAAGGATTTATGTCAGCTTTTCTTTCTTTCATCACATTCCCAGTGGGTCAGAAGTTTACATACACTCAATTAGTATTTGGTGCATTGCCTTTAAATTGTTTAACTTGGGTCAAACGTTTTGGGTGGCCTTCCACAAGCTTCCCACAATAAGTTGGGTGAATTTTGGCCCATTCCTCCTAACAGAGCTGGTGTAACTGACTCAGGTTTGTAGGCCTCCTTGCTCACACACTTTTTCAGTTCTGCCCACAAATTTTCTATGTGATTGAAGTCAGGGCTTTGTGATGGCCACTCCAATACCTTGACTTTGTTGTCCTTAAGCCATTTTGCCACAACTTTGGAAGTTTGCTTGGGGTCATTGTCCATTTGGAAGACCAATTAGCGACCAAGCTTTAACTTCCTGACTGATGTCTTGAGATGTTGCTTCAATATATCCACATACTTTTCTTTCCTCATGATGCCATCTATTTTGTGAAGCGCACCAGTCCCTCCTGCAGCAAAGCACCCCCACAACATGATGCTGCCACCCCCGTGCTTCACAGTTGGGATGGTGTTCTTTGGCTTGCAAGCCTCCCCCTTTTTCCTCCAAACATAACGATGGTCATTATGGCCAAACAGTTCTATTTTTGTACGACGATCTTTGTCCCCATGTTTAGTTGCAAACTATATTCTGGCTTTTTATGGCGGGTTTGGAGCAGTGGCTTCTTCCTTGCTGAGTGCCCTTTCAGGTTATGTTCATATAGGACTCGTTTAACTGTGGATATAGATACTGTTGTACCTGTTTCCTCCAGCATCTTCACAAGGTCCATTGCTGTTGTTCTGGGATTAATTTGCACTTTTCGCACCAAAGTACATTCATCTCTAGGAGTCAGAACGCGTCTCCTTCCTGAGCGGTATGATGGCTGCATGGTCCCATGGTGTTTATACTTGCGTAATATTGTTTGTACAGATGAACGTGGCACTTTCAGGCATTTGGAAATTGCTCCCAAGGATGAACCAAACTTGTGGAGTTCTACCATATATTTCTGAGGCCTTGGCTGGTTTCTTTTGATTTTCCCATGATGTCAAGCAAAGAGGCACTGAGTTTGAAGGTGGGCCTTGAAAGACATGCACAGATACACCTCCAATTGACTCAAATGATGTCAATTAGCCTATCAGAAGCTTCTAAAGCCATGACATAATTTTCTGGAATTTTCCAAGCTGTTTAAAGGCACAGTCAACTTAGTGTATGTAAACTTCTGACCCACTGGAATTGTGATACAGTGAATTATAAGTGAAATAATCTGTCTGTAAACAATTGTTGGAAAAAGTACTTGTGTCATGCACAAAGTAGATGTCCTAACCAACTTGCCAAAACTATAGTTTGTTAACAATACATTTGTGTGGTTGAAAACTAGTTTTAATGACTCCAACCAAAGTGTATGTAAACTTCCGACTTCAACTGTGTATATACTTTTGTCTAAACATAGCTGACCAGTGTTTCCCAAATGGCAAATGGTGGGTCGAGAATTTAGACTGAAGCTGTGAGATGAATGAACAGTGGACAAAGTGTGGACTGGACTATCATCTTTGTTACTACTGGAATATAGCAGGCGGAATTCTAATTAACATATATCTCATCAACTCTCCAAGAGAACGGACATCAATTAGACATCGACACGGTTATCGATTAAAACACAATCTGGAGTACAATCCTGCTGGTTTGTTATTCTTATAAAACCCTGCGAACACAGATGATGCAGGCTTCATAGAATTAGAATTCTATGAATTCAAACATGAAATTATTAAGTAAATGGATGTTATTTGCACCTGGGTCATATTAATTTGGAATCCAGGGTAGCAGGGTTTTGACAGCCAAGTTGCCAAACCTAAAACCAAGTTGATTTATTCTATGAAATCGGTCTCTGAAAGTGTTGATTAGCGTGAAAAAAATAACTTTGCCTGTCAGCGAGAGATGTATATAGAACTGTGAATAAGGTCCATTCCATGATTTATTCAAATGAGTTTCCCTACAGTGTGATTAGCACAGTACATTCGGAAAGTATTGAGACCCTTTTCCAAAAATCTTTACGTTACAGTCTTATTCAAAAATGTATCAAATTATCATTTTTTCTCATCAATCTACACACAATACCCCATAATGACAAAGATGTATTAAAAACAAAAAACAGAAATACCTTATTTACATAAGTATTCAAACCCTTTGCTATGAGACTTGAAATTGAGCTCAGGTGCATCCTGTTCCCATTGATCATCCTTGAGACATTTCTATAACTTGATTGGAGTCCACCTGTGGTAAATTCAATTCATTGGATATGATTTGGAAAGGCACACACCTGTCTATATAAGGTCCCACCGATGACAGTGCATGTCAGAGCAAAAACCAAGCCATGAGTTCGAAGGAATTGTATGTAGAGCTCCAAGACCAGATTGTGTCATGGCACAGGTCTGGGGAAGGGTACCAAAACATTTCTGCAAGATTGAAGGTCCCCAAGAACACAGTGGCCTTCATCATTCTTAATTGGAAGAAGTTTGGAACCACCAACTCTTCCTAGAGCTGACCGCAGAGTGAAGCAAAAGCAGCCAACAATTGCTCTGCATATGTGGAAACTCCTTCAAGACTGTTGGAAAAGTATTCCAGGTGAAGCTGGTTTAGAGAATTCCAAGAGTGTGCAAAGTTGTCATCAAGGCATAGGGTGGCTACTTTGAATACTATAAAATGTATTTAGATTTGTTTAACACTTTTTTGGTTACTACATGATTCCATATATGTTATTTCATAGTTTTGATGTCTTCACTATTATTCTACAATGTAGAAAACAGCTAAAATAAAGAAAACCCATGAATGAGTAGGTGTCCAAACTTTTGACTGGTACTGTATGTCACAAGCAGTGGCGTGTATTCATGGATGCCAAGGGAAACCAGGCTTTCCCCCAAACATTTACTAATAAAAAATAAAAGACAAAATAATTTATCTTTCATCTCTTTGTGCTTCATACATTTCCTTCAATTCACAAAATCCTGAATGTATCTCACTAGAGAAGGCATTTGAGCAAGCAAAACAGTGCCCCTCTGTCTCTGTATGTGGACTCCCTTGATAAAAAAAAAGTATACAATAATAGCCAATCAGTGTTGAGCTAAACTGAGTGAGCTCAACTGTGAATGGTCCTGGCGCACCAAAAAAAAGTGTGAAGGGAAGCAGTTTGGATTTGGCTTCACAACAATCACATCACATCAAAATGTAATTGTTGCATCTTGTTGTGTCGTTGTTCTCCGGTGGCTAGCTAGCTAGCTAAAATTGGCCCTTTCCTAAATTATCCATGGATGGAGATAGAGATTTGCGATTTTACTTAATTCTCAGTACTGGCCAATGATTTTAACGGTGATTCTGATCAAACCATTAATTCATACATTGCGCCCTGAGCTGAGAGGATGGAAGTTCAATATGCAACTAGATGTAGTAGGCTAATGTTAACTAGCTGGCTGATCGTTGCCTATGAAAGGAAGTTAGGCTAGCGAGCAAGCATTTTAGCCAGGTAGCCTTGGACAATAAAAACAAAAATCGTGTGCTGTATGACAGAGTCAGAGACCGTTTCGTCAACATGAAAGGGAGGATGACATTGGCGTTTCTCTACAAGTAGGGGTTTTTCTATTTGCATGAACGCATGCACGCACACACACACACACACACATAGAAATCAGAACCATGGACAGTCACATCATATGTAGATTAAGATGATTGGACACATTGAAGGGGGGTATCTTTCAGTTGTCACTGTATTAGACTAGCATAGGTGATTTGCTTATGTTGAATTGTTGAGGGTGAAATGGTGCTGGAATAGTGGGGGCAGCTCCTGTTTTCTTTGTGACGATAACTCTCCGTGGTTCTAAATGAATAGTTGTTTAGTAGTCTGAAAATGTCGGAAACATTAACTTGCTTGTGTCATGTTCCTGACCTTATTTCCTTTGTTTAGTCTTTGTTTAGTTGGTCAGGATGTGAGCTGGGTGGGCATTCTATGTTTTGTGTTTCTATGTTGGGTTTGTTGTTTGGCCTAATATGGTTCTCAATCAGAGGCAGGTGTTTGTCATTGTCTCTGATTGGGAACCATATTAAGGTAGCCTGTTTTCACTGTTTGTTTGTGGGTGATTGTTCCTGTTCATGTGTTCATCTTTTCTTTGTTCCCATGTTCAGGACTGCAGCGTTTTCGGTTCCTTCTGTCAGTTTGTTGTTTTTGTTCGTCATTTAAATATCCTAATTAAAATATGGATTATCATCACGCTGCATTTTGGTCCTCCTCTCTTTCACCCGAAGACAGCCGTTACAGCTTGACCATGCTGTAGGTCATGTAACTGTTTGTTACCTTTAATATGCTTTGTGGACTTCACCGGACAGAGGTTGCTCTCCAGTTTTGTGATGAAACAAAGGTGTGGTTGAATTTATTCTGCCACTGTGTCTTCATATTGTCTTGGCCTTAGGTCTATGTATGATGGTGGCAAGGCATATGAACTAACAGATTATAGAGCAAACAATGCAATTATTACAACACAGGTTGGCATTTTTGGGGGGCTTGGCTTCCCCAGTGATTTTACCCACACACAGCTACTGGTCACAAAAGTGTTTTTGTTCAGTTGCTTGCCTGTTGCACGATTATAATTGATTTAATTGGTTTATCTTACACCTTTCATGGTCATAGTTTAATGTAAGTTTAAAAGTTGAATGTAAGGGTAAAAGTGGAAAGAAGGTTTGGGTGCAGACAATTATTCCTCTTTTGTTTTATGTCATTAGTCAGGCATGTTATCGCTGTGAAATTCTATGCAAATTCCTACTCCATGGTGACATCACCATGACATGACAACAAACCTACATATGTCGCCTCACAACAAAAGAAAAGGCCCTGCTGTGTTGTCTTGTGTTTTGCATTTGATCAAAGTACTGTCTGTGCCGTATACCTATAACTCTCACAGAGAGAAAGCAGACCCAGATTGGATTCATTTGATTACAGAGTTATACTCTTCTGGATGCACACATGGGAACATCTGCGTTCCCATTAAATCACAATCACATATATTATGTTACTTCTCCTTTGATATGCTCGGTGTGCCACTGTCCCTCGGGACCATATACAGTGGGGAGAACAAGTATTTGATACACTGCCGATTTTGCAGGTTTTCCTACTTACAAAGCATGTAGAGGTCTGTAATTTTTATCATAGGTACACTTCAACTGTGAGAGACGGAATCTAAAACAAAAATCCAGAAAATCACATTGTATGATTTTTAAATAATTAATTTGCATTTTATTGCATGACATAAGTATTTGATCACCTACCAACCAGTAAGAATTCCGGCTCTCACAGACCTGTTAGTTTTTCTTTAAGAAGCCCTCCTGTTCTCCACTCATTACCTGTATTAACTGCACCTGTTTGAACTCGTTACCTGTATAAAAGACACCTGTCCACACACTCAATCAAACAGACTCCAACCTCTCCACAATGGCCAAGACCAGAGAGCTGTGTAAGGACATCAGGGATAAAATTGTAGACCTGCACAAGGCTGGGATGGGCTACAGGACAATAGGCAAGCAGCTTGGTGAGAAGGCAACAACTGTTGGGGCAATTATTAGAAAATAGAAGAAAATAGAAGAAGTTCAAGATGATGGTCAATCACCCTCGGTCTGGGGCTCCATGCAAGATCTCACCTCGTGGGGCATCAATGATCATGAGGAAGGTGAGGGATCAGCCCAGAACTACACGGCAGGACCTGGTCAATGACCTGAAGAGAGCTGGGACCACAGTCTCAAAGAAAACCATTAGTAACACACTACGCCGTCATGGATTAAAATCCTGCAGCGCACACAAGGTCCTCCTGCTCAAGCAGGCGCATGTCCAGGCCCGTCTGAAGTTTGCCAATGACCATCTGGATGATCCAGAGGAGGAATGGGAGAAGGTCATGTGGTCTGATGATTCAAAAATAGAGCTTTTTGGTCTAAACTCCACTCGCCGTGTTTGGAGGAAGAAGAAGGATGAGTACAACCCCAAGAACACCATCCCAACCGTGAAGCATGGAGGTGGAAACATCATTCTTTGGGGATGCTTTTCTGCAAAGGGGACAGGACGACTGCACCGTATTGAGGGGAGGATGGATGGGGCCATGTATTGCGAGATCTTAGCCAACAACCTCCTTCCCTCAGTAAGAGCATTGATGATGGGTCGTGGCTGGGTCTTCCAGCATGACAACGACCCGAAACACACAGCCAGGGCAACTAAGGAGTGGCTCCGTAAGAAGTATCTCAAGGTCCTGGAGTGGCCTAGCCAGTCTCCAGACCTGAACCCAATAGAAAATCTTTGGAGGGAGCTGAAAGTCCGTATTGCCCAGCGACAGCCCCGAAACCTGAAGGATCTGGAGAAGGTCTGTATGGAGGAGTGGGCCAAAATCCCTGCTGCAGTGTGTGCAAACCTGGTCAAGAACTACAGGAAACGTATGATCTCTGTAATTGCAAACAAAGGATTCTGTACCAAATATTAAGTTCTGCTTTTCTGATGTATCAAATACTTATGTCATGCAATAAAATGTGAATTAATTACTTAAAAATCATACAATGTGATTTTCGGGATTTTTGTTTTAGATTCCGTCTCTCACAGTTGAAGTGTACCTATGATAAAAATTACAGACCTCTACATGCTTTGTAAGTAGGAAAATCGGCAAAATCGGCAGTGTATCAAATACTTGTTCTCCCCACTGTATATGTTCTCATTCCGGAGGGTATTGGCATTAATGGCGTTATTACACACCACATTGCTATCCTCAGCTCAAGGGAATCAAATCAAATTTCAAATCAAATCAAATGTTATTTGTCACATGCTTTGGTAACAATAGGTGTAGACTAACAGTGAAATCCTTGCTTATGGGTCATTTTTCAACAATGCAGCGTTAAAGATAATAAAAAATCGATATATAAACACAGTGAGTAATGAATAAAGTACCAGTATAGAGTCGATGTGCAGGGGTAGGAGGCAATTGAGGTAGCTTTGTACATATAGGTAGGGGTAAAGTGACTAGGCAAGAGGATCAAAAATGGATAGTAGCAGCAGCGTATGTGGTGTGTGTGTGTGTGTGTGTGTGTGTGTGTGTGTGTGTGTGTGTGTGTGTGTGTGCGTGCGTGCGTGTGGTGTCAGTATGAATGTGCGCACGTGTAATGTGTATGTGGGCGTATGTAGTGTGTGTGTGTTGGGGTTTCAGTGTAAGTATGTGTGAGTGTGTGGGTAGAGTCCAGTTTGTGTGCATAGAGTCAGTGTAGGGGAGGTAGTGCAAAAAAAGTGTATGTGTTAGGGTGTCAGTAAAAAAATAAATAATCTTGTTTAGCAGTCTTATGGCTTGGGGGAAGAAGCTGTTCAGGGTCGTGTGTGTGTGTGTGTGTGTGTGTGTGTGTGTGTGTGTGTGTGTGTGTGTGTGTGTGTGTGTGTGTGTGTGTGTGTGTGTGTGTGTGTGTGTGTGTGTGTGTGTGTGTGTGTGTGTGTGTGTGTGTGTGTGTGTGTGTGTGTGTGTGTGTGTGTGTGTGTGTGTGTGTGTGTGTGTGTGTGTGTGTGTGTGTGTGTGTGTGTGTGTGTGTGTGTGTGTGTGTGTGTGTGTGTGTGTGTGTGTGTGTGTGTGTGTGTGTGTGTGTGTGTGTGTGTGTGTGTGTGTGTGTGTGTGTGTGTGTGTGTGTGTGTGTGTGTGTGTGTGTGTGTGTGTGTGTGTGTGTGTGTGTGTGTGTGTGTGTGTGTGTGTGTGTGTGTGTGTGTGTGTGTGTGTGTGTGTGTGTGTGTGTGTGTGTGTGTGTGTGTGTGTGTGTGTGTGTGTGTGTGTGTGTGTGTGTGTGTGTGTGTGTGTGTGTGTGTGTGTGTGTGTGTGTGTGTGTGTGTGTGTGTGTGTGTGTGTGTGTGTGTGTGTGTGTGTGTGTGTGTGTGTGTGTGTGTGTGTGTGTGTGTGTGTGTGTGTGTGTGTGTGTGTGTGTGTGTGTGTGTGTGTGTGTGTGTGTGTGTGTGTGTGTGTGTGTGTGTGTGTGTGTGTGTGTGTGTGTGTGTGTGTGTGTGTGTGTGTGTGTGTGTGTGTGTGTGTGTGTGTGTGTGTGTGTGTGTGTGTGTGTGTGTGTGTGTGTGTGTGTGTGTGTGTGTGTGTGTGTGTGTGTGTGTGGCTCAGTTGGTAGAGCATGGCGCTTGCAACGCCAGGGTTGTGAGTTCATTCCCCACGGGGGGACCAGGATGAATATGTATGAACTTTCCAATTTGTAAGTCGCTCTGGATAAGAGCGTCTGCTAAATGACTTAAATGTAAATGTAAATGTCCTGTTGGTTCCAGACTTGGTGCACTGGCACCGCTTGCCGTACGATAGCAGAGCGAACAGTCTATGGCTTGGGTGTCTGGAGTCTTTGACAATTTTATGGGCTTTCTCCTGACACCACCTGGAGGTCCTGGATGGCAGGGATCTCGGCCCCAGTAACGTACTGGGCCATACTTATCACCCTCTGGAGAGCCTTGCGGTCGGGTGCCATGCAGTTGCTGTACCAAGCGGTGATGCAGCCAGTCAAGATGCTATTGATGGTGCAGCTGTATAACTTTTTGAGGATCTGAGGGCTCATGCCAAATCTTTTCAACCTCCTGAGGGGGAAGAGGTGCTGTCATGCCCTCTTCACAACTCTGTGGGTGTGTGTGGACCGTGGCAGATGTAGAGTTTGCATCCCAACCCAATATTACACTTTATACACATCATAGAAGACTTAAATATAACAAAAGTGTTTGACATAGAAACACTGGATTTTTGGCGATTTAAACACAATTATGTTAATGAATTATGAAATTATGAAAAATATGAATAACATTCCACTCATGAGGCCACTAGAGGGATATTTGGTCATTTGACTGCAGAAAAGGGCTGCTTCCTTAGTGATGTGGACACAGAAGAACTTGATGCGATGTTGATGGTCAGCGTGGCAGATGTGTTGTTGCCTACCCTCACCGCCTGGGGGCGGCCCATCAGGAAGTCCATGATCCAGTTGCAAAGGGAGGTGTTCAGTTCCAAGGTCCTGAGCTTGGTGATGTGCTTGGAGGGGACTATGGTGTTGAATGCTGAGCTGTAGTCAATGAACAGCATTTTTACATAGGTAATCATTTTGTCCAAGTGGGTGAGGGTAGTGTGGAGTGCAATAGAGATTGTATCGTCTGTGTATCTGTTGTGGTGGTATGCAAATTGGAGTGGGTCCAGGGTGTCTGGGATGATGGTGTTGATGTGAGCCATGACCAGCCTTTCAAAGCATTTCATAACTAAAGATATGAGTGCTACTGGGCGCTAGCCATTTAGGCAGGTTACATTGGTGTTCTTGGGCACGGGGACTATGATGGTCTGCTTGAAACAAGTTGGTATTACAGACCGGGTCAGGGATAGGTTGAACATGTTAGTGAAGGCACTTGACAGCTGGACAGAGCATGCTCTCAGTATACATCCTGGTATTCCGTCTGACCCCGCAGCCTTGTGAATGTTAACCTGTTTAAAGGTCTTCCTCACATGAGGCTATGAGAGCGACATCATACAGTTGTCCGGAACATCTGGTGCTCTCATGCATGGTTCAGTGTTGCTTGCCTCGAAGTGAACATAGCTGGTTTGGTAGGCTCGCGTCGCTGGGCAGCTCGTGTGTCACGTTCTGACCATAGTTCTTGTGTGTTGTGCTTGTTTTAGTGTTGGTCAGGACGTGAGCTGGGTGGGCATTCTATGTTGTGTGTCTAGTTTGTCTGTTTCTATGTTTGGCCTAATATGGTTCTCAATCAGAGGCAGATGTTTTGTGTTGTCTCTGATTGGGAATCATATATAGGTGGCTTGTTTTGTGTTGGGATTTTGTGGGTGGTTGTTTCCTGTCTCTGTGTTTTCTCTGCACCAGCTAGGACTGTATCGGTTTGCCACACGTTTGTTATTTTGTTATTTGTAAGTGTTCACAGTGCTCTTCAGACGAAGAGGAGGAAGGCTGCCGTTACATCGTGGCTGGGTTTCCCTTTATAATCCATGATAGTTTGCAAGCCCTGCCACAGCCTTAGAGCGTCAGAGCTGGCATAGTAGGATTCAATCTTAGTCCTGTATTGACGCTTTGCCTGTTTGATAGCTCGTCGGAGGTCGTAGCGAGATTTCTTATAAGCGTCCAGATTAGTGTCCCTCTCCTTGACAGCGGAAGCTCTAACTTTTAGCTCAGTGCGGATGTTGCCTGTATTCCATGGCTTCTGGTTGGGGTATGTACGTACGGTCACTGTGGGGACAACGTTATCGATTCACTTATTAAAGGATCCGGTGGCTGATGTGGTGAACTCCTCAATGTTATCAGACAAATCCCGGAACATGTTCTAGTTTATGCTAGCGAAACAGTCCTGTAGCTTAGCATCTGCTTCATCAGACCACTTCCGTATTGAACACATCACTGGTACTTCCTGTTTGAGTTTTTGCTTGTAAGCCGGAAGCAGGAGATTAGAGTTATGGTCTGATTTGCGAAAGGGAGGGCGAGGAAGAGCCTTGTCATTTCTGTGTGTTGAGTAAAAGTGATCTAGAGTTTTGTCCCCTCTAGTTGCTCAAGTGACATGCTGGTAAACATGAAGGGAAACAGATTTAATTTCCTTGCATTAAAATCACCGGAGATATTATGTACCAAAAAAAGTTAACATCAGAGTAAAATAATAGCCCGTAAGATGGCTACTATCCACTGCAGAGCCATCTTTTCATGAATATCAGATGATGATGATGATGATGTGTGTGTGTGTGTGTGTGTGTGTGTGTGTGTGTGTGTGTGTGTGTGTGTGTGTGTGTGTGTGTGTGTGTGTGTGTGTGTGTGTGTGTGTGTGTGTGTGTGTGTGTGTGTGTGTGTGTGTGTGTGTGTGTGTGTGTGTGTGTGTGTGTTTCAGTCACCAGATCTCAACCCAATTAAACACTTATGTTAGATTCTGGACTGGTGCCTGAGACAGCATTATCCGTTACCATCAACAAAACACCAAATGATGGAATTTCTTGTGGAAGAATGGTGAGAATCCCTCCAATAGAGTTTCAGACACTGGTAGAATCTATGCCATCACTTTTCTTTAATTTTGGCAGTTACCTGTAGCTTCTTTGTTGGTAACAGTATCTAAAGACATGATAACATATTAATATCTATTCAAGAACATGCATTGTTTATTCCTCTGTCTTTTGGGGATGGAAATAAAGTATCTAAGAAAAAGTCCCTTGTTATCCCACTACAATACATAGGGATCATGCTGAAAGATGTACAGGCTGACATTCAGACAGCCATTTGTAAAGCCCATAATAATCAATGAGGCATTTTATTCGCTCTACATTCACATATCATCTTTATAGTCCCATAGATCACACCCTTGCTCTGTACTGTAGGTCTTTGTGTGAGTATTGAGTGTACAAAACATTAAGAACACCTTCCTAATATTGAGTTGCACCCCCCCCTTTTTCCCTCAGAACAGCCATAGCTTAGTTGACTCCATAGCTTTCCACAGTTGTGTCAAGTTGTCTGGATGTCCATTGGGTGGTGGACCATTCTTGATCCATATGAGAAACTGTTGAGCGTGAAAACCCAGCAGTGTTGCAGTTCTTGTCACAAACCGGTGCGCCAGGCACCTACTACCATACCCTGTTCACAGGGACTTAAAACTTTTGTCTTGCCCATTCACCTTCTGAATGGCACACACACACAATCCATGTCTCAATTGTCTCAAGGCTTAAAATCCTTCTTTAACCTGTATCATCCCCTTCATCTACACTGACTAAAGTTGATTTAACAAGTGACATCAATAAGGGATCATATCTTTCACCTGGATTCACCTGGTCAGTCTATGTCATGGAAAGAGCAGGTGTTCTTAATGATTTGTACACTCAGTGTAGTTTATTAATGGCATCTGTAATGTTTTGTTATGACTGAGAGAATTCTGAATCCACAATTAGTCAGTATAAACACCTGTAGGCCTAACCCTATCTCAGCCACACAACCTAACCCTAACCCAAGCCTCAGCCATAACACAAACCCTAACCCTATCTAACCATAACCCTAACCCTAGCGTAGGACATTCCACTCCATGTAGGACATTTTGCCCACCTCACATGACTAACTTTCTCACTAACCAATCTCCATCCACTCCTGAGGTGGGACTTCTACCACACCCTTTCCCCCTTAAATAGACTCACTTGTTGTTAATCAGTGTGGCCGACCTGACAAACTCCCGCAAAAATTAACCTAGCTTCATATCCACATCCCAGTTCAACCCTTACCCTCAGCCACTACTCTAACCCTAAACCTAACCATTACCATTACTCTAAGTTATGCAAGGACATAAGTTATGCATGGAAATTGCTGAAGGCAGTCTTATCATTGCCTCCACTATGCATGAATATACAGAAGCCAATTGGAACTGTCCATGGTGCTGAAACAGGATAGAATATGTAAAATAACACGTTGGTCTGTTTTCTGTGGAAATTAAGCTGCCCTGTAAGCAGGGTTGTCCAAACTCACAGTTCTCTAAAGAATTAGAAGCTTTTATAATTAGGTGCACAGTTGACGTGAGCAGGCAGAATTGACTAGACTTGTCAGAACTTGAGTTGGGAAAGGTAGGAAATCTTTAAACATGAATTCTCCTTCCACTTCTGAGGAGCAGAGTAGAGCAGAGCTGGAGAGGAGAGAGAATGTACACACATCCAATAAATGCATTACCTTATTTTACTTCTGCTGTCCAATGAGACGCATGAATATTTGAAACGTTGGACAGCTAGAAAAACAACATTATGCCTTCTGCAGTAATGCATACTTCACGTAATGGTGGTGTGGGAGAGTGAATACATCAAGCAAGCTAAAAAAAAAAGATTGTTTTGTATCAATAAATAACCATTCTTGAATGATATTCAACCTGTAATTAGTGTAGGCCTACATCAATATTGCTCTCTGTAGATCTATATAAGGCTGAGTTTGAAGTTGAAATGACTAGAAAACTCATAGTAATAAAAAACAACTACAACTAGGGCTTGGAGTTCTTTCAGGTTTGTCTACTGGTCTGGGAAAACTCATAGCAATAGATACACTAAAGTATGTGGACACCCCTTAACATTTGTGGTTTCAGTTATTTCAGCCACACCCGTTGCTGACCGGTGTATAAAATCGAGCACACAGCCAGGCAATCTCCACAGACAAACACTGGCAGTAGAATGGCACGTACTGAAGAGCTCAGTGACTTTCACCGTCATAGGATTCCACCTTTCCAACAAGTCAGTTCGTAACATTTCTGCCGAGCTAGAACTTACCCGGTCATCTGTAAGTGCTGTTATTGGAAGTGGAAACGTCTAGGAGCAATAATGTCTCAGCCGCGAAGTGGTAGGCCACACAAGCTCACAGAACGGCACCGCTGAAGTGCGTAGTGCGTAGAAAACGTCTGGCCTCGGTTGAAATACTCACTACCAAGTTCCAAACTGCCTCTCGAAGCAACGCTGTTCGTCTGGAGCTTCATGAAATGGGTTTCCATGGCCAAGCAGCCGCATACAAGCCTAAGATGTCCTTGATTTGTCCACTAGAGTGGTGTAAAGCTCACCGCCATTGGACTCTGGAGTGATGAATAACGCCTCACCATCTGGCAGTCCGACAGACAAATCTGGGTTTGACGAATGCCAGGAGAACGCTACCTGCCCCAATGCATAGTGCCAACTGTAAAGTTTGGTGGAGGAGGAATAATGGTCTTGAGCTAGGCCCCATAGTTCCAGTGAAGGGAAATCTTAACGCTACAGCATACAATGATATTCTAGATGATTTTTTACTTCCAACTTTGTGGCAACAGTTTAGGGAAGGTCCTTTCCTGTTTCAGCATAACAATGCCCATGTGCACAAAGCGAGGTCCATACAGAAATGGTTTGTCGAGATTGGTGTGGAAGAACTTGACTGGCCTGCACAGAGTCCTGACCTCAACCCCATTGGACACCGTTGGAATGAATTGGAACGCAGATTGTGAGCCAGGCCTAATCGCCCAACATCAGTGTTATAGCACCAAAGGGGGGGACCAACTCCATATTTATGCCCATGATTTTGGAATAAGATGTTCAACGAGCATGTGTCCATATACTTTTGTATATACTTAGTGTATAACCTTATATTCTAGTTTTCCACTCAGCGCCTCCATGACACAAAAAGGGCAGAAGCTATTTCCATATTTATTGAAGTGTGGCTGTGATGAACAAATCAAAGCCCCAGCTAATGGCCTTTGCACATTCCTTAATAAATCTCCTCTTTAATGTGCATCATTAAGTACTCGCCTGTGTGTGGCTCTTCAAAAGACCAAGAGTGCTTTGTTTTCATTTGCTAAAACATTCCTCTCTCTTTTTCTCTGCCTGTTGTTGTTGTGTTGCTGTTCTCTTCTGTCTTGTTGCTTGCTTGTTGCTTATTCTACCATCGCCACGACGACTGGGTCACAATCACTGTTAGTTGCCATGATTAAATACGATGTGTAATCAGCCAATTAAGATATACTGGTGTCCAATTAGTGATGTAAAATCACATGTTGCATCAAACTCTGTCAGACAGAGGAGGAGATCGAGGGTACCGCTCCCTTTGATTTCAAGACCGCCCCTGACATCAGCTCAAACATGTTACTAGCATCCCACTAGTCGGAAACACTTTATTTACTTATCACTCAGACTGACGATCCTCTCTAGCCAGCTCATCCAAATAAATGTGAGGAATTATGTAATTTGTTTAATGGAATGTTTCATGTAATACAGCATTAACAAACTATGTAACCCTAGAGACAGCACTAAATAAATTAAAATGGTCATTTGCCAAGCTGTATGCATATTAATTGTCACATCTGATCTTTTCTGAGTGTGCTCTCCATGGTTAATATGCCAGGATATCTGCACAGCCACTGGGACAGGAATGCTTCGAATACGAATTTGCATTTGCTTTCTGAGAGAATTGTAAAGTTTCAGGAGCTGGGAGAGGGAGTGTGAATGTGAGGAGAGCCATGCTGGCTGCGTGAGACGGGAGCGTTGTAGCGCGTGTGAAATGGGAAGCTAGGTAGCTGGGCTGGGTATTGTTCAGGTAGGAGAATGGATCTCTGAATGGTGTTCAGCAGGAGGTCAGGGGCCTAGGGTTCACACAGGCACAGCTTCCTCTCTCTCCTCTCCTTGGGTGAGACTACACACACACACACACACACACACACACACACACACACACACACACACACACACACACACACACACACACACACACACACACACACACACACACACACACACACACACACACACACACACACATAGAACAGCACCCCGTCTCACACCACTTTCTCGCAAGTAATACATTTCAAGACACGAGAAGGGAGCTAAACTAGAAAATTCATGGAGAATGGATGCTCAGCAAGGAGAATTTAATCATTTTAATATCTATAGACTTCATTCTAACAAGGCTCTAGACATGGCTGACTGCTGGCAGGGGAGAAAATGCACAGCAGAGGTACCTTCCAAAATGTTATACAACACAGCAAGCAACAGTTGCAAGTTGATTTATCAATAATTTAAAATATGGCAGAAGTATTGAAATGCGTCAAGCAAACATTTATTCAGGAATATATTGGATCCAGTTGTTCAGGTCTCCACGGTAATACTTTGAAGGAGGGAGTGGAGGAGAACCGAGGGATTTGAAGAGAGGTTATGAGACAAAACGAGAGGACAGAAGAGGAGAGGACATACAAGGATAGGTAATAAAACACAAGTGAAGTTAGAGAAGAGAAGAGAAGAAGGTCCTTCGGGTATACTTGACATGGCTACATGCCTCATTGCCTCCTCCACACCGCCTTTGCCTCCCAGCTTCTCCTCACCGTCTCCTCTCCCCGCTTCCCCTTTCACCTACTCCCCACTCACAAACTCTTTCATCTTGTCCTCTTTTCAATTCCCCCCATGTATTCCCAGCCTTGTTGCCTCCCTGCTCCTTCCTTCCCTTCCTCCTCAGTTCCTCCCTCTAATCGTGTCCTCTCGCTGGCTCCCTCCTTTCTTTGGGTGGCTGTGCGACTGAGGCAACGCTATGTGGCTGTGTGGCTAAGGCGGCGGTGCGATGCCAGGTCGGCTGTTCTGCTCCATTTGGCACGTCTGTTGGGGCTGGCATGTCTCAATGACACCCAGCAGCGCTACCGTTCTTCTGCTCCCCTGCACCACAGTCACCCCAGCACCACAATCTCCACAGCACCACCACAATTAATACAGAGACCCAGACCAATCCAAAAGAGTCCCCTGCTCCTTCTTCCATACACACAGAACCTCAGGCTACCTCTGTGTCTGTAATAAACCATTTAACTTAGCTTTGAACTGATTGTATGCAACTGGGTGCTCAGAATCCAGGGGTATACAAATTATATATTTTTTTACAACAAGATGGTTGCACAACAGTGATCTTGGTGTTATGGGACAACATAGATAAAATGGCTAGAGGGGCAGTCCATGAAAGGATCTGCCCTGGGACATCATGGGGTGACATTGGAGAAGGCTGGCAGGGAAGGCACAGTGTAGTAGAGTAGAGGAGGAGGAGGATGAAGTGGGAGTGCTGGATAACTGGCAGAGAGACAGAGTGTGTTTAGTGATTGACAGAAACAGACAAGACTATCTGTGTAGGGGAGGTTTTCCTCTGAGCTCTGATCTAAAGTGCAGAGTGATTTATTGACAGATAGACGGGCAGTATCATCAACCAGACATACAGGAGATGTATGACAATCACTGAGAGATACAGAGAGATGGGGAAGGGGAGGGAGGGAGGGAGGGAGGGAGGGAGGGAGGGAGGGAGGGAGGGAGGGAGGGAGGGAGGGAGGGAGGGAGGGAGGGAGGGAGGGAGGGAGGGAGGGAGGGAGGGAGGGAGGGAGGGACAAACAGAAAGTAATCAAGAGGAAAAGGAGAGTGAGAAAGGTAGAGAGAGAGGAAGAGAGAGGTGTAGTAGATCTTAATACTCAAAATATTTTCAAAAATGACTCCCATATCTGACTGAAGTCCTCAGATGAATAAGGACAATCTCTTACAGGATGTAGAATGAGTTGATTACAGGAAAGAGGTACAGTACAGTTGGAGAAATGGCAAGTAGTGTTTTTCAACTGCATCAGGGTAATTGAGGACCTCTGTCCTTAGAAACCAGTTAATACCACAGTCTGCAAGTCAGCTCTACACAGCTCTGATGAATTACCACGCAATATTAGGAAAGATAGAGTGTATCCGCTGAGAGGAGAGGGGGAGAAAGAGAGAGAGAGAGAGCGGAAGGAAGGGGGGAGTAGAAAGGAGGAGAAACTTGTGAACGGCATCTGTTCTGATCACTGCCCTCCTCGTTATTTCAGTTATTGTTACTAACTAAACTGTAATGACTGGTAATATGAGAGTTGTGCTATTCTCCCCCCAAATTACACTGCTGCTTATCATGTAAGCCAACATGCAGGGAGAGAAGCCAGGGAACTACAGTATCTCCAAGTTGTCAACCAGCCATTAGCAGTCTTTTCTACAGCTGCTGTCCTGGACACCGGTCTTTGGCTAGCCAAGCTAGTTCTTTTGTGATCTACTGTGGCTCAATCTCAGATAATATCCTATTCCCTCCCTATAAAGTGCACTTTTGGCAAAAGGGCCATTATGGTTTTGGTTAGAGGTAGCACACTATGTAAGGAATAGGGATTGATATTGGCCCTGTGTTATTGTCATCTTATACCATGGCATTGTTAAATACTTGTTTCTGATTGGTTTGAAGGGCAATCTAGAACGTGCGTTATTTCCCAAAAACGCAGGGTATATTTGCACGGTAGAATTCAATGGCTATAGTTCATTCTTATATCTTCTATGTTTAAACTTCTTTTGACAGCAAAAGTAAATTTGAAAACGTTAATGGCATTGTTGAATTCGATGTTCATAATGTCAAGTTAGGACTGTTGGTTTGGTTAGCTAAACTAGCAAATCTGTTTGTTTGGTTACCACAGCAACTACTGTAGCTATCTAATAAACCTGCTAGCTACTTCAGTGGATGTTGAACACAGATTTCTAGCAGCAAGTGTGCTAAATTATAGCCATTGTATAAAAGGGACTATATACAGAGGCTCTACGCTGTGGAAGCTCTTCTCTTCTTCCGCTAGCCGTCATGGAACACACCTTCCACGTCGTTCATTATTTTCAATAATGCATACCCCCGTATTGATTAATCCTTACATAACCATTACCCACAGCCTAGGCTTTACAGGCAACAAGTAGTGCTGGACATTCTGGTTGCTGTGGCAACTGCTATATCAAAAGTTGCAGTGATTCAGTTTGGTGAGGAATATCAAATTAATGTTTTGAAAAGCACACGTGAAATACAATTGTGTAGAAATATTGGAGCAAATATTGGTTCTCTCAGGCTCTAAAATGTCATTAATACTTTGATTTGATTTATCACTGTGTTGCTCGCAGTGTATAAAAGCATAAACTTTGTTTATTTCTGGTATGCATGGCTGGAGTGAGAGTTAGCACTTTGTATGCAGCCCCATACATCCCACGCAGTCAACAATATGCAGCAACAAATGTATTCTACAATAGATGATCAGATTGAACCCCTTTAAACCACCTCGTGCCCACGAAAACACACCTCATGCGAACATGAGGTGTGTTTTCGTGGGCACGAGGTGGTTTAAAGGGGTTCAATCTGATCATCTATTGTAGAATACATTTGTTGCTGCATGTTGTTGACTGCGTGGGATGTATGGGGCTGCATACAAAGTGCTAACTCTCACATTTGTATGCGCTTAGCGGTGCAGAGATATTTCAGGTTCTTATGATCAGTCCACACTAAGAATGGATGTTCAGCCCCCTCTAACCAGTGCCTCCACTCCTTCAACGGCATCTTCACCACGAGTAGTTCTCGATTTTCCACATCATAATTCCTCTCAGTGGTGTTAAAATAATGGGAAAGGAAAGCGCAGGGATGGAGCTTTTGGTTCTGGGCAGACTGCTGGGACAGGACAGACCTCACTTAAACATCCGAGGCATCGACCTCCACCATGAACTGATGGGATGGATCCAGATGGATTAAGATGGGAGATGTAGTGAATTGATGCTTGAGGTCCGAGAACGCCCAGTCAGCAGCTAGAGACCACGTGAATGGGACCTTTGGAGAGGTGAGTACTGAAAGGTGGGAAGCCAGGGTGCTGTAACCCTGGATGAAATGGCGGTAGAAATTAGCGAACCCTAGGAAGTGTTGCAACTGGAGGGGTTACTGAGAGTCTGGGAGGATACTGTTGTGGCTGGCTGCCTAATAGACAATCAGCAGAATTGCTCCAGCAATGTACTGAAAGTGTGAGGATGGCGTTCTGCCAAGGTCTGGAATCCTTACTTAAGATGGGTCAGGGCAAGCAGAATGTTCAGAAGCGGGAAAACTAGAAAACAGAAACTAGAGATACTGGAAACCGGGAAACACGCTGGTAAGACTTGACTTGACGAACTGGCAACAGACCAACAGAAGACGCAGGTATAAGTACACAGGGGATAATGCGGGAAAATGGGAGACACCTGGTGGGGGGTGGAGACAAGCACAAGACAGGTGAAACAGATCCGGGTGTGACAGTAAATACAAGTTGGATGCATTTACATGCTTTGAAATTGTTGAGAAATGCTGATTGGCTAATGACGAACAAGCTGCATAAACCATAAACTAAAACTAAAAAGAAATCACAGTAATTTACTGTAGCTAATTACAGTGACATGCTATAAATTAAATATTTTTTGTAGTACATGCACGTATATCAGCGTTTAACAAGGCTACAGAACTTCCAACTACAGTGTTTATGAACTGAATACAACAGAGCACATTAACAGGGATGACATTCCCTCTCATGGGAGACCAAAAAGAGTTAGCTGAAAGCCACGCCTGCAATCTTCTGATATGCTGCTGCTGCTACAATATGCTACCAATCAGCAAGTGATGCGCATGTTTTCAACAGGAAAGTCAGTGATGGCACAATAGGTACTGGCAAGAATTGCTAGTGGCAGAAAGTGTCCTCTTTGATACTGGCAACGTTTTGCCAGTAAGTTACTGTGGATTCTACAATAACTTACTAACTAGTAGTTTCCAGGTAAGAAATTACAAATTCACAGCAACTTCTGGGAACTACACTGAACAAAAATCTAAATGCAACATCCAACATCCAACAATTTCAAAGTTTATCCCAAGTGAGGTTGAGTCCCAAATAGTCAGCATCATACTGTCCTTTAACCTTAACACCTCAATTTCACTGTTCATTGTATGATGTTGAATTTTTGCTTCCCCATGTTGTCACATTTATTTCACATGAGATTGTGTTTTCACATGTGCTGACATGTCACTTGTAGTTTCATGTTAACACATGTTGAGATTTTGCATCCCCATGATGTAATATTTATTTCGCATGAATTTCACATTAAATCACGTGATCACATGAGATCACACGAAATCACATGTTCACGTGAAATGAATGTGTTTTTTCCGTAAAGGAAGCCACCGCGGGCGGCCCTGCTCCTCGCTTCCCTGGCCCCTCTCCACCCAGCTCCTCTCCTCCCCGGGTCCTCTCCTCCAGTGTCGGTTTAGTCAGGGTCTCAACTTACTGTCGAGAGTTAGAATAGTAGAAGACACAAGATGCAATTTCTAAGCCCACGATAGTGCATCAGCAGTTTTCCTCTTGTTATCTCACTGAATTAACCCATGTATGCTCACATGTTTTAGATTGCCAGGTAAGTTAGTCTAGCCAGCTATCTAAACCTTGTAGTAATCATGGCTGAATTACCAACCGGGCACTTGGGCACCTGCCCATGCCCTGACCTCAAGGGTGCCCCCATTGATTATGTTAGGCCTATATTCAATCAGATCAGGCATTAACCAGCAATAGCAGACACCCGCATAGAGGTTTTGGCGGTGTCAAAGGTGGAATTGCGTTGGAGCCGTCAAATTAGTGAGCCGCTGCTCTTGTGATCATTGTCAGGAAGCCACACCCGCCACACGCGCATTAGAAGTTCAGAACGAGAAAGTGTAGGCAACACAGAAATAATAACGCTCATATTGAAAAATCATTCAACAAAATAATGTGGATTTCTATTATCCTAACGGAGGTGTAGATTACATCTCACATTCCACTGTTCAAATTTGCATGGGATTTCTGTTAATGTGACTCCGTGCAGCCAATAGCAATCTCTGACAACATCAAAACATCAGCTATGCAGATGTCGGCTAAAGTGGATCTGCTTGAATAGTCAGTTTAACTCAGATATCATGGCATAAGTCAACAATTACAAGAAAAACTAAATGTTCTCTCCGCCCCATGGCAAAATATGGAGAATTACAGAAAATGTGCTTTAAAACTGCAAGAACCAAAAAAAACACAACCTAGAGCGGTGCCACTTCAATGTTTTGCGTGCAAAGTAGTGGGGCCCCCCAAACCAAATCTCGCTTAGGGCCCCCAAAAGGCTAGACTCAGCCCTGCTCTCCTAAACTTGACAGCACACTCTGTTTGTACCACAGAGCACCAAGCGTTCACCAGCCAGGCAAACAAATTAGCATAAGAGACTTGACCCCCACTAAAAGCAAAGGGCAGGCTGGGAAATTGGAATTTAGACGTTATTATGGTTACAGCGGCACACTCCCCAGATGGTTGTCAGAGATATGGTGGGGCTTTGGCACATGTTCAGGTCTTAATTAACATACACAGAAAGGGACAAACACACGCACACCCGCACAAGTCACTAGTCACTCAGTCCCAAATGTGTAAAACCCATATATTACACACAATTCGGTTTCATAGTGCCAACATACTGTACTATACATTACATACTAAACCACACCACACGACTACAGAACGTCTAAAAAGAGCCTAATAAATATGTCCTAAGAGGAAATATTCATGAAATTGTGTTAATCTCCATGAAACAACCACAACTATCCCTGGTTACTTACTCCAACAAATTAGCATAAAAACCACAACAATTGAGCATTTTTATTTTAATCAATGAAGCAGGTCCCCAAATAAATCCTACTCTGAATAGAGGAGGGAGAATAGCACAAACAGACAGAGAGATTTGGGCAGCTTATTGAATCCATTTGTCTTTGGATTACAGATAATAAAAGAGCTATTAGCCTGAAAATGTATTAGTCTTTATGTTCCTATTGTGAAGCTGGGGCTGAGGCTAGAGAACATTGAGATAATGACAGGAGTCTATCTATTGAACAGTCACAGAAGGCCAAAGTAAGAGACATCCCTCAAGACAAAATACTTTTTCAAAGTAACATTCATTTATATGGAGAGTTCAACATCCTCACACAACTGATCTGGGGTGAGTTTCCTTTGTAGCTTTGTAGCTCCCAACAACCCAGCTGCACAGCCAAGAGAGAGTTCCCTAAAACTGTTAAAACATTTTACACCCTAAAACTTCAGAGGCAACCAGAATAACAAAAACATTACATTTTAGATTTATTTCTGGTAGAAACAGCACACATTCACGTTCTCCCTCCCATCACCCAGTGTCTCAGACTCTCAGCAATGGAGGGAATTCATCTCTATCCTCCAAACAAAAAGCACCAAGGTCCCTCCCGATATGAGAGCCAGTGAGAAATTACAGTGGCTTGCGAAAGTATTCACCCCCCTTGGCATTTTTCTTATTGTGTTGCCTTACAACCTGGAATAAAAAATTATTTTTGGGGGGTTTGTATCATTTGATTTACACAGCATGCCTACCACTTTAAAATTGCAACATATTTTTTATTGTGAAACAAACAAGAAAAATGAAAACTTGAACTATTCAACCCCCAAAGTCAATACTTTGTAGAGCCACCTTTTCCAGCAATTACAGCTGCAAGTCTCTTGGGGTATGTCTCTACAAGCTTGGCACATCTAGTCACTGGGATTTTTCCCCATTATTCAAGGCAAAACTGCTCCAGCTCCTTCAAGTTGAATGGGTTCTGCTGGTGTACAATCTTTAAGTCATACCACAGATTCTCAATTGGATTGAGGTCTGCGCTTTGACTAGGCCATTCCAAGACATTTAAATGTTTCCCCTTAAACCACTCGAGTGTTGCTTTAGCAGTATGCTTAGGGTAATTGTCCTGCTGGAAGGTGAACCTCCTTCCCAGTCTCAAATCTCTGGAAGACTGAAACAGGTTTCTCTCAAGAATGTCCCTGTATTTAGCGCCATTCATCATTCCTTCAATTCTGACCAGTTTCCCAGTCCCTGCCGATGAAAAACATCCCCATAGCAGGATGCTGCCACCACCATGCTTCACTGTGGGGATGGTATTCTCTGGGTGATGAGAGGTGTTGGGTTTGCGCCAGACATAGTGTTTTCCTTGATGGCCAAAAAGCTCAATTTTAGTCTCATCTGACCAGATTACCTTCTTCCCTATGTTTGGGGAGTCTCCCAAATGTCTTTTGGCGAACACTAAAGGTATTTGCTTATTTTTTTCTTTAAGCAATGGCTTTTTTCTGGCCACTCTTCCGTAAAGCCCAGCTCTGTGGAGTGTACGGCTTAAAGTGGTCCAAAGGACAGATACTCCCATCTCTGCTGTGGAGCTTTGCAGCTCCTTCAGGGTTATCTTTGGTCTCTTTGTTGCCTCTCTGATTCATGCCCTCCTTGCCTGGTCCGTGAGTTTTGGTGGGCGGCCCTCTCTTGGCAGATTTGTTGTGGTGCCATATTCTTTACATTTTTTAATAATGGATTTAATGGTGCTCCGTAGGATGTTCAAAGTTTCTGATATTTGTTTATAACCCAACCCTGATCTGTACTTCTCCACAACTTTGTCCCTGACCTGTTTGGAGAGCTCCTTGGTCTTCATGGTGCCGCTTGCTTGGTGGTGCCACTTGCTTAGTGATGTTGCAGACTCCGTGGCTTTTCAGAACAGGTGTATATATACTGAGATCATGTGACAGATAATGTGACACTTAGATTGCACACACGTGGACTTTATTTAGCTAATTATGTGACTTCTGAAGGTAATTGGTTGCACCAGATCTTATTTATGGGCTTCATAGCAAAGGGGATGAATACATATGCACGCACGCACCACTTCTCTGTTTTATTTTTTATATATTTTTTTAATTTAAGTTATTTGATTTGATTTCACCAATTTGGACTATTTTGTGTATGTCCATTACATGAAATCCAAATAAAAATCAATTTAAATTACATGTTGTAATGCAACAAAACAATGAAAAATGCCAAGAGGTATGAATACTTTTGCAAGGCACTGTAAATCCCCTTAATTAGGCCAACTGATTTGCCGTAGCGTTCTCCTTTGCAACACAAACCCCTCCTCCTCTCAACAAATCTGTAATTACTGGGAGCAAGGAGCTGATTACCAGCACTTCTTCAGAAACAAGGCAGGGCATGACCAGAGATTCTCAAGGTTGGAGAGTAATACACTGGAAATAAGGATAGTACAATCAGTTTTGTGTGTTTCCTCTTCTTGTTTCCTCTCCTACATTTACACTCATTTTAAGACACAGGACAGGTTCTTTTACATCAATGCAGATGAAGGATAAGAGAGGAGGCCAGGTCAGACTTCATTGAGATGCACCCAGCGTCCCTCTCATTCTGCATCCTGCTGTACTATCAAATGCAAATCACAACATGGGAATTGTATCACCCCTAGAATATCTCTGACCATCAGCAGAATCATGACATACTGTAACCACCTCATTTACCCACAAATCTAAAGGTAGAGATAGGAAGAGCCTGCTGCTCCCATCTTTGCAACACCAGGCAGGAAGGAAGAAGCAATCTTACCCAAATCTCAGGTGGTTGCAGAGCAATCAATGTCATGTATTCCTCTGCTACAATTTGACATATTCCATAATTTCTCTCTCTCGCTCGCTCTCCCTCCCTTCCCCCTCTCTCCCTCCCCCACCCCCCTGCTGAACCCCTGGTTTAGATAAACATAGCTGTGTCCCAGCTGGGCTATACTCTTCAGAGCAGGGCCTTATTAGGCCTATTTCTATTTTGTCCTGTTTATCAAAAGTGTTGGAAAAACACGTCAATAATCAACTGACTAGCTTTCTTGTTGTCTATAGTAGTCTCTCGGGTATGCAATCTGGTTTCCGATTCAAGTTATGGATGTGTCACGGCAACCTTAAAGGTCCTCAATGGTGTCACCATTGCCCTTGATTCTAAGCAATATTGTGCTGCTATTTTTATTGACTTGGCCAAAGCTTTTGATACGGTAGACCATTCCATTCTTGTGGGCCGGCTAAGGAGTATTTTATTTTATTTTTTATTTTACCGTTATTTTACCAGGTAAGTTGACTGAGAACACGTTCTCATTTGCAGCAACGACCTGGGGAATAGTTACAGGGGAGAGGAGGGGGATGAATGAGCCAATTGTAAACTGGGGATTATTAGGTGACCGTGATGGTTGAGGGCCAGATTGGGAATTTAGCCAGGACACCGGGGTTAACACCCCTACTCTTACGATAAGTGCCATGGGATCTTTAATGACCTCAGAGAGTCAGGACACCCGTTTAACGTCCCATCCGAAAGACGGCACCCTACACAGAGCAGTGTCCCCAATCACTGCCCTGGGGCATTGGGATCTTTGTTTAGACCAGAGGAAAGAGTGCCTCCTACTGGCCCTCCAACACCACTTCCAGCAGCACCTGGTCTCCCATCCAGGGACTGACCAGGACCAACCCTGCTTAGCTTCAGAAGCAAGCCAGCAGTGGTATGCAGGGTGGTATGCTGCTGGCAAACACTGGTATTAGTGTCTCTGATGGGTCTTTGGGCTGGTTTGCTAACTACCTCTCTCAAAGAGTGCAGTGTATAAAGTCAGAAAATCTGCTGTCTCAGCCACTGCCTGTCACCGAGGGTGTACCCCAAGGCTCGATCCTAGGCCCCATGCTATTCTCAATTTACATCAACAACATAGCTCAGGAAGTAGGAAGCTCTGACTTGCCTAGTTAAATAAAAATACAATTTAAATAAAAAGTCAGGGTGAAAGAGAAACATGGTCCGATCCTGTCCTGGATCAGGACATACATCAGGCACCCTATTCCCTGTATAGTGCCCAGGATCCTGTTCAAAGGTAGTGAACTATATAGGGAATAGATTGCCATCTGGAACGTAGCCTTATTGATGGACCCATGTTGTCTCTAACACCCCATGATTCACATTAACCTCTGTGCTCATCAGGCAGATGGGGATATACAGTATGATGCTCATCTACCCTATGCTGTGTTTATATGGAAACAGAACCTATAGCCCACTACACCGTAAAAAGATAACTCTGGATCAACCCCCAAAAAATACTTAAACTGCTTATAAGTAGGGGAGAGTGGTGTAAGTTGAGCCAAAACCATACACAAAATTAATAATTTTACCAAATGTTTAGGAAGCAGTCATCATTTCATGGAGTGTGAAGGAAGAAACCACATTGAAAAAGTGGTAAGCAAGTTACATTCAAAAAACGGATTTTCATAAAGTCAAATGAATTTATTGTGTTAGAGGTTTCATGATGCTTGTATCTAAACCAAAGTACATAATTTTAAGATTGTTCTGTACATCAGTTGGGGTCTCCATAAATCTTCAATATGAGGTCCTAAACCTGGCATGAAAGTGCATCCTTGTTGCTGTGTGGGCTAATATAGTCAAAATGTTTGGCTTGGGGTAAGTTGAAACAAAGGCCATAGGGTAAGTTGAGTCAATGTTTGAGCCAATGGTTGAGGCAATGGCAAGTTGAGCAAATTCCTTGTGTTTTCTTCCCAGGCATAATGCAAGGCATTATCGCTGGGATATGAGACAGATTCGAACATCTGTCAAATTTACTACTTCCCAAAAAACGATGGTATCCTCCCTCAAATATGGTCTTTTACAGTTAATACTTTCAATGAGTTTGTAGCCTACTCAGTGCGCCGTGCACACGCCCAGAGCCTATAGGGGGGTTCCGTCAGCTGGGAGAGCTAAGTGTTTGTAAATGTTACATTTAAATGTTAAATGTTATGTCTATGTTCTCTTTCGTTGGCCTAGTACTGTTAAATGTTTTTAGAATGTATAGTTTTTAAAGTTTTTTTTTTTTTTTAAGTACAATGTTTTTGTAGGTGTTAAGCCTGTGTTAAAAGATGCTTAAAATGATTAAAAGACTAAAAAGCACAAAAACTAATTGTGTTTGTGAAATAAAGATAGAAATGGTTTTGAAAAGGTAGTGGTCATATTTCATTCAGTATAGAAATGGGTAAGTGGCTTAATTTACCCCATACCATGGGTATGACGTGCCAAGATACCACTTTTTTTGGGACAAGCTATATTTTCAAAACGGTCATGAATTCGGGTTACTTCCAGGGAAACACAACATCCTGAAATAATATATGTAGATATCTTTGTTAAAACTAATACTATATTCCCTTTGACGGAGTGATGCTGAATGTAAAAAATGGCTCAACTTATCCCACTTGCCCCCAAATTAGGTTTTATCAATTGAAAAATATTACATTTATTGAAACCAAATATATGATTCAATACTACCAAACCTACAGTACCAGTCAAAAGTTTGGACACACCTACTCATTACAGGGTTTTTCTTTATTTTTACTATTTTCTACAATGTATAATAATAGTGAAGACATCAAAACTATGAAATAACACATATGGAATCATGTAGTAACCAAAAAAGTGTTAAACAAATGAAAATATATTTTATATTTTAGAGTCTTCAAAGTAGCCATCCTTTGCCTTGATGAAAGCTTTGCACACTCTTGGCATTCTCTTAACTAGCTTCACCTGGAATGCTTTTCCAGCAGTCTTGAAGGAGTTCCTACATATGCTGAGCACTTGTTGGCTGCTTTACCTTCAGTCTGCGGTCCAACTTATCCCAAACCATCTCAATTGGGTGATTGTGGAGGCCAGGTCATCTGATGCAGCACTCCATCACTCTCCTTCTTAGTCAAATAGCCCTTACACAGCCTGGAGGTGTGTTGGGTCATTGTTCTGTTGATAAACAAATGATAGTCCAACTAAGAGCAAACCAGATGGGATGGCACATCGTTTTAGAATTCTGTGGTAGCCATGCTGGTTAAGTGTAACAAGCAAATCACCCCCACAGCATCACACCTCCTCCTCCATGGTGGATCTCGCATTTTGCAACACACGGTTTAAAAAATCATGTGATCAAATGAAGCTTCAGATGTCTTTGATGACGTACTTCTGATAAAGTGATACACGCATTGGCACACTTGAATTTAGCTGCTTAGCGATTTCGAACTCATGTCTCTGAGCTCCGGTATCAAACGTAACGTCACTACTATTCAATTACCAGTGGCAACAGTCACACCTGTTTTGAGCCCCACATTTTTAGCAAAAAATAAATAAATAAATAAATAATTATAATTGTTTTTTGTGTTTTGGGTTGCCTGTTTTGCATGTCATTTGGCATTAATACATGTCACATATCAGTTTGCAAATAATGTAATAATAAATAACAAATCACTGAGTTAATAAAGCTGCATACAAACATGGTCTCTTTTTTGCTTTCTTGAGTAAGGCAGCCTAGCTCAGTGCTTTCTGTGGTGGTGGGGCAGCCAGAAGAAAATACAAAGCGTAGGAGATGGTAATGCTCTCTAGTTGCGCTGTGATTGGCTCAGTGTTCTGTTACTCATGGGGACACTACGTCACCATCAAATCTAAGGGTAGAGCTTGAAAATTCAAGCCCCTTGGGTGCTGCCATAGAGTTACATTAGAAGTGCCCAAGAAGGCTCAAGGTCATTGGCCACAGATAAAATGACATCAAATCAAATTATATCTACAGTAGCTTTGATTGGACTTTCAAAATCTTAGCTAGCAGTCATCATCATGAATAAAGTCGACAATATACTGGCAAATCCTTTTTAATCCTTGTCATATGAAGATAAATAATAAAGGAAAATTATAGATAAAACATATTGGTGCTCATCGTTCACTGAACATAAACATTACACAACAAGTTGGAAATTGCAAATTCAACAATGAGTGGTTTGGAAGGAATCAGTGGCTAACTGCAAGCATTACAAAGCAATCATTAGCCTGCTATTCAGTGGAGTGGCTGTGTGGTCCCAAGTCTGGGAGTAAGGGTCTATTTTTCAAGCTTAAAATTATAAACATTCAACATTGGCCATGCTGTCAATACAGCATGATTTCTGCCACGCTCAAAACAACTGTTAACTTAGACATGGGAAATCTGACTACAGTAAGTTCAAGACAACTGGGAAAATACATTTTGAACGGTCATCCAAGTCGGAATTGTAAATTGGGAACTCTGACCTCTTTCTAGAACTACGACCTGAAGATCACCGACGTCGTCGTGTTTCAACCTTGTTTTTTTTTAGTTCCCAGTTGTCTTGAAACTACCATGAATCCAAAGAATGCCAGACTTTGATGACAAAGTTTGATGACAAATTTTCCCACGAAGGACCGCCATGCCACCTTCCTGTTCATGTGAGCACAGTACAACAAGGTGAGTCCAAGAATGTCTTGTATACTGCTGCATAAATGAGATAATATGCCAGGGAGATATGTTTATTGTAGCTAAGAAATTAATACTAAGTGTATGTTGTGTAGTAAGCTGTTAGTAGCCCATGTACCTCACTCTAATACTTTGGTCTATATTCCCCCCTTTATTTATCCTACGGTTCTGACTTGGTGTACAGGGAGAACACTAAGAACGGCTAATGTTCTGAATTCTGTCGCTGTACATTTCAAAAGTGCTGAACAAACAGTTAAATTGACTACGTCCGTCCTAGCTCACTCATTCATGTCTTAATCGAAATTACGGATTGCCTCTTATCTTGTCTGTACATCTCAATTGTCAGTAGAAACCACATTTGTTAAGCAAATCAGCCATATCAGCTATGTTTTTTTAAAAGGCAGTAAATTAGACTGAATGAACTGTTTCGCTGCCAGACAAGGCTCCACAGACAGCCAGGATTAGCGGAGATAAGGTGTTGGGACTTTATTTAGGCCCTAACAGTTTGTGGGCACCGTTTGTCACCGCTATAGTGCAATTACTGTATTGTTTAGTGTTGTATTGGGTTGTGTAGTGTAGTGGCTTTGCTGGCTTGCATCCCCACCCAATTTTTTTGGCCACTGTCAATGACCTGAGCTGTCAGGTGTTGAAAGCAATTGAAACGCTTTCTTTCAATAAAGAAAATCACATTGATCTGTCGAATTTGTGATTTGATTTCAGACAAAGTGAATAGAATAGGTTGAACGAACCAAAGCGTAATTTTCAATCATTCTAATCAGTAAAAGCCCTTTAGATGAACAACAGCTTCGTCCTGCTTTGTATACTGTACACACACACCAGTGTTTCCTTTTGGAAAATGTGGCTCCGGACAATTTACCGGCAGCATTTTAAATTACAGGACATTTAACAAATGTACCGGATCCATATGCATTGCTTGCGCAACCTGATTAGGGTGTCCACCCACAGTGTTCAGAATGTCAGAAATCACATTTAGTTTATGATAATTCATCTTAACAGAACATGCAACTCGGATGCAACTGCGTGCATCATTCTTACAGAATTCCAATGAGCAATTTGAAGCTGTCAGAATACATCCTTAACGCTAGGGGAAGCTTTCCCTAAATTCATTTGAATTAAATTGCCAAAATTATATATCCTAAATAGCTTACTCTTGTCTATAAAGAAAGAAATAAAATAATTCAAAATAGGCTACTACACCAGAAAGCATGATTTGTCAACAGGGACAAATACCAAATAGATTATTGTTGAGTTGCGACTGTCAGTGAAAAGCAGAGACAGACCCAGCCAGGCATATCGCAATATTTAAAAATGCAATCACAGAAAAACTGTTAGGAAAGCGAAATAGCTATTGCTGTAAATAGAAGACAATGAAAAGACTCCAATCTGTCTTTTAGTTATCAAAATTCTCAACTTAATTGAGCGAAAAGTAGCATCTTATTGGCACCATTGGAGAACATCGGCTATAAACCCAGTGAGTGGGCATATTCACTGTGTTTTGGGTCAGTGGCACTTTATTTTGTTTTTGGACAATAATTTCCGCCTCCAGGTTGTATTTGTCTCCCCTTTAGGTAGGCCTAGTATATGGATCAGACAATGTCGTTCTTATTGATCTGTTGGTCAGTGTCAGCAGAGCAGGCTACCCTGTCATTTTTGTTGTATTAAAAAAGATTCTGTTAATGTCTCCTGTCATATAAAGTGTATTATAAACTGGGTGGTTCGAGCCCTGAATGCTGATTGGCTGACAGCTGTGGTATATCAGACCATATACCACGGGCATGACAAAACCTTTCGTTTGACTGCTCTAATTACATTGGTAACCAGTATATAATAGCAATAAGGCACCTCGGGGGTTTGTGGTATATGGCCAATATACCACGGCTAAGGGCTGTTCTTACACACGACGCAAAGCGGAGTGCCTGGATACAACCCTTAGCCGTGGTATATTGGCCATATACCACAGCCCCTTGTGCCTTATTGCTTAAGTAGAATTGCATGAAATTAGTTTATGAAAGGCCAACATTTTCCTGTGCAAAGAAGAAATGTATGCTATCTGATATAACCCAAAGCCTTTGCCTAATCTACGCCACTACACGCTACATCTTTTTTGAGAACAGTGATTGAGTTAAATTATTAGCCTAAATTATGACTATCCAAACTAATCATCACATTAGGAATAGTAGGTTATCTTAGATATGTCTGCAAATGCGAAGATGCATGGAATGCTTTATCATAAAGGTGCATTTTTAGGGTAAATATTTGCTTCCCCAAACTTGAAACCCACACGCCGCTTATTATTATTTTTCTTTCTTTAACCTTTCTTTAACCCTCCTGCTGTGTTCCCGGTCTAATTGGAACGATTTACAAGTTTTCTCTCTGAAAATGTAGTTCATTTAATCTGATTGTCATAAGGTTCCATGACTTTGTCTACACAGGGCATCTGAACACACAAAATACATTTTGATGATTTTCATTACATTTTGGGTGTTTTATTTAACTTTTGTATACCTGTGGTGTTCCCGGTCAAAAATTACCGGTCGTTAGAAATTAATGGGTGAGACGACAATTAGTGTATAAAATTGAGTTCAGTCCCATGCCCATTCATCAGATGGACTCTCCCAGACCCCCACATGCATGTGTGTTTGAGCACACACACATGCACGCACGCACACACACCTCACTCCCCTTTTTGGTTTCCATGACAACTGCCACAGGAACCTTTCCCCAATAGAATCTTTCCCCCACGGGAACCACACCTGTTGGCATTTTCACAAACAATTCCAACATTGTTTCAACAATATATAGAACTTTTCTTGCAGCTCTGGTATATAAAGCTTTTTTGAGGCCTTGCTCACAATTCATTCTGTGGCAGCACAATGACCAAACGATATACTGTATGTGAGGCTCTTGATCATATCTTTGATCATGACACTGGTGAGGAGGAGAGTCCTTGTTTAACTTTGACACAAAGTAGTCTGTGATAAATAGCACAATATGTTTCACCTGAGTACTTGATATAGTCAAAATAATCCATACATTATACTTTTTTTACTCAAAAACGAGTTGTATGAGCTGAGGTTAATGAGGCCTACAGGCCATAAATAGCAAATAGAAGTTGAAAACTTGTAATGTTCACAAGAACTTAAGATGCTAAAAAGATCTAATACAACATTAGGTGATAATATATGTATTATTATGGATTTATAATCAGCTATAATGGGGCGGTCATTTTGGACCGGGAACACAGAATAATTAACATGAAACAAACACAACAGGAGGGTTAACTAGGCAATTGAGTTAAGAACAAATTCTTATTTACAATGACGGCCTACACCGGGCAAACCCTGACGACGCCGGGCCAATTGTGAGCCAGCCTATGGAACTCCCAATCACGGCCGGTTGTGATACAGCCTGGATTCGAACCAGGGTGTCTGTAGCAACGAACAGCAAAATCCCTAGCCTATGTCAATCTACTAACCCCCATAGTAGAAAAGTTGACCTATTCTATTGGTCAGCTTGTCATTCTGCGTGAGAAAGAAATAGCCTATTCCAAACAGACTGGGACAGTTGTGGAATGATAGATCCCAAGTTCATACAACCAGTAGGCCTAGGCTACATCACAATTTTTAAAGCTATGAGGCTCATGCAACAGATCTGAAAGTTTAGCTTAAAATGTTGATAAATTCTATATTTTTTTCACATTCTAAGCTCAGCAATGCACACTCTTGCCTGCATCTAGCTGATATACTGTAGGGTGTAATTAGTCAGAGGAAAGCCCAAAAAATTGTCAAAGACTCCAGTCACCCAAGTCATAGTCTGTTCTCTCTGCTACAGCAAGGCAAGCGGTACATGAGCGCCAAGTCTAGGTCCAAAAGGCTCCTTAGCAGCTTCTACCCCCAAGCCATAACCATGCTGAACAATTAATCAAATGGCCACCCGGACTATTTGCATTGATACCCCCCCACCCCCTTTGTTTTTACACTGCTGCTACTTGCAGTTTATGCATAGTCACTTTACCACTACCTACATGTACAAATGACCTCTGCTAACCTGTATCCCCGCACATTGACTCAGTACCGGTACCCCTTTATATAGCATCATTATTGTTATTTTATTGTGTTACTCTTTTCTTTTGTAAATATTTTCTTAACTCTATTTTCTTAAAACTGCATTGTTGGTTAAGGACTTATAAGTAATAATTTCATGGTAAGGCCTACTACACCTGTTGTATTCGGCGCATGTGACAAATACAATTGTATTTGAAGGCAGTATGATACGCATTAACGTTTTTTCCTTAATGCAATCAGCCGGAAAAATACATTGTGAGCGGTTTCATGGTAGGGAGATGACAATGTCTCAGTATTTAGAAAGAGGGGATATCTAAATATGCAACAACTAGCATGGGTTGTTAATATCACTTTTTTTCATGAGCATGGCCTTACAGCCTATTACAGCCTATTACAACATATTGGATGACTGTCATTCATATTCCATTCACCCAGTTCATTGTAACAGCGATAGGTTTAGGCTTCTACATGATACTCAAATTTTCCCTATACCCATCATGAGGATGCTACAACCGAGCTTATGAAGGAAAGTTTACAATGTAGGTGCACACAGGTAGAGAGACAAATTTGAGGTGACAGGCATTGACACATGGACAGACAATGACATTCAATACCACTTTGCACACTCTTACCTGCATCTTGCTGATACAGTGTGTCATCATTAGTCCAACAGTTGCAAACAAGAGTTTTTATTGGACAAATTCAGGTATGTTTATTCCCGTTATGTTCCATTGACTTCCATTTCAGAAATGTTTTTCAACAAAATCAGCAGAATGAATACACCCCTGATCTCGTGTGAACACAGTTCACTTTCATAGAAGCCACGTTGCATCCTCGCATCTATGCACTCTCCTCCTCTCACCTCTTCCCTTCGCTTGTGGATTTCTACTCAATCACAACTACTCAACCACATTTTATGCACTGCAGTGCTAGCTTGCTGTAGCTTTTGCTTTCAGTACTCCATTAATTCTCTGAATCTTTGATTGGGTGGACAGCATGTCAGTTCTTTTTGCAAGAGCTCTGAGGTTGTAGGACGTCCTCCGGGAAGTTGTCATAATTACTGTGTAAGTCTATGGAAGGGGTGAGAACCATGAGGCTCCTAAGTTTTGTATTGAAGTCAATGTACCCAGAGTAGGACGGAAGCTAGCTGTCCTCTGGCTACATGATGGTGCTACCCTACAGTGTGCTGTTGAGGCTACTGTAGACCTTTGCAAAATAATGTGTTTTTTGGTTAGATTTGGGCTAGGCTATTTTGAAGCTAGGTAAGATATGCCTCATAATACACAGTAAAACGTTCAGGTTTTAAACAATTAGGTATGTTTTCAAAATGGAAGCTAAGTGCAAAGTGGTGTGTGACATGCTGAAGCCTGCCTAGATGCCTATGCACTTGAATGATGAATGGGAAGCGCACTTCAATTACCAGTTTTATTTTATTTTATTTTATAATTTTTTTTACATGCGATTGCCTTTATAATTGTTGTGCAATGATTGGGCTTATGAAAGCACATGTTTCACTCCAGCAGCAACAAACTGCTTTTTGATCAAGCCGATCTCATAGTTTCACTTCTGAACTTCACGTAATTGGATGAACATTGATTTGTTTAACCCATTAAATCTGTGTTTGCAGGGTTCATTCCGCGTGGTTACAGGGTTCAAACAGAAACAACTCAAAGGGTTATTAAGTTTAGGGTTAAGTTTAGGTATTAATGAGTGGCTAGAACTATGGTTTGGGGAAAGCATAAAATTAAATTATTGTACAAAAAAAATGCTGTTTCCATTTAGTATCATCAATTACTCTCCCTGATTGCTAGACAATTGTGAACTGCCATGGCGCAGTGGTCTAAGCAGCGTGCTCTAGTGTTGTGAGTTTGAGCCCATTGCTGTGCCATCGTTTTTTTGGGGGGAGTGAGCGCCGAGGTCAGCATATATATCAACATCCTCAGGACCTTTTCAAACAACCGAAATCGACGTGTGTTTCTAGTGACCAGCCTTGATTGATGAGCTGCAGCAGCATCTCTCACGCTACATCAACTGGTATTTCAATCAATGAATAGGCTAAAATGCATTATTTCGCAATGGGATTATTTATATTCTTTGAACAATTGGCCGGTGCCAATTATATTTATATTTATTTATCATTTTTGGGGGGGGGGGGCCAAAAGACGGCTTTTACCCACTAACTGAAACACCGACACGCACGCACACGCTGTGTTATGTCTCGTGGGTTTCATAACCACGTCTTCATAAGAATTCAATAATGATGAGACGGGAGACAGGAATTAGTTCAACAATTTATAATGAACGTGTTGATCTCAACACATATAACTCCCATGATGCTCAACTGCACAACCCTAATACACGATATCTCCTCTCCTCCTAGTTAAATTGTCCCCATTTTTAACAACAGTCCTGAGAAGGTGACTGTGAGCCCCTAGGTGATGACTGCTGGGTCAGGGTATCACCCAATAACATTTCTGACCACTCACGACTGTTGGTTCTGTCGGTGTGGCTTTACTCAATAGTAACTGATCTCTCTGCCTTTTCCAGTTGACGTCCTATGCAGCCTGGACACAGGGCTAGTCTGAGCAATGACTGTAGCAGGAACCCACTTTCTCCAGGATTGAAAGCTCTGTACTTCGTTCGCAGTTCATGACATTTGACTTGACTCTTGTTCTGTTTGAGTAAGTCGAAGCTTATGTGTAGCTCTCCTTTCATGTGTAGCGAAGCGTTGGTGATTGCATGAGGTGTGTTCCTGTTGGCTAGCAGGAAGCTGTGTCCCTTGACCCTGAGACCCTTTTAAGGCATGTTTCATGTGCTGTACGAACCTCTCCGCAAGCCCGTTGGTAGATGGATGATACGGTGCGGACCTGATGTGCTGTACGCCATTCCCCTGTAGGAACGTGGCCATTTCTTTGGACACTAGCTGCAACCCGTTAATGAGTTGCAGTAGTGATCAGAACTGACTAAAAACGTATCCAAGCTTTCCGATAGTCTTCTCTGCAGTAGTAGACCTCATGATGACAACCTCTGGCCACTTGGAGCATTCACGACCAAGAGAAACATTCTGTCTTCAAATGTGAATTCGATGTGTATGCGTTGCCATGCCTCCTCCAGCCAACCCCACGGATGAAGAAGTGCAAGTTGAGGTACATTGCAAACCTTCTGATATGAGGAACATGTTTTTGCTTCTCCTTAATGCTTCCATCCAATCCAAGCCACCAGAAGTAGCTATGTGTGATTTCCTTCATGCAAACCATTCCACAATGACCTGAGTGTAGCTGTTGCAACACTGGTTTCTTCAGCAAAGGCGGATTGATAACTCTCCTCCCCAACAGACAACCGGACTGTACTGACAGGTTTTCAGTTCCGGAGCATCTCCTGCGACTTTATCTTTGATGATAATGTCCATCACTTCAGAAACCCTGGGTCATTCCTGGGTCATTCTCCGCACTTGTGTTGAAGTGACTGGTGTGTTTTCCACTTGTCTGAAATAGAGGATGTCCACTTGGCATGACTTTGGCTTGACCACAGCTAGTGGTAACCTGGAAGGTCCATCTGCATTTCAGTCCAGTTCGGACTTGTGCTACTTGATGTTGTAGGTGTGTGCTGACAACTACAAAGCCCACCTTTTCATTCTAATTGCAGCAAGTGACGGAATTCCAGTACACAGCCCAAAGATGCTGGTCAGCGGACATTGATCTGTAAGAAGGGTGAACTTCCTCCCGTACAGATACTAGTGAATGCACTCTGAAAACAATGCCTAGGGCTTCCCATTCTATCTGTGTGTAGTTACTTTCTGCTTTGTTCAATGTCCTCAACGCAAAAGTGATCAGCTTCTCTTCACTGGAAGGCTCAATTCTTCCTTTGGACGCCTCTCCTTCCAGTTCTCTGCTGCCAATGACTGGAACGAACTACAAAAATCTCTGAAACTGGAAACACCTATCTCCCTCACTAGCTTTAAGCACCAGCTGTCAGAGCAGCTCATAGATTACTGAACCTGTACATAACCCATCTACAATTTAGCCCAAACAACTACCTCTTTACCTACTGTATTTATTTATTAATTTATTTTGCTCCTTTGCACCCCATTATTTCTGTCTCTACTTTGCACTTTCTTCCACTGCAAACCAACCATTCCATTGTTTTTTTTATTTTTTTTATTTTACTTGCTGTGTTGTACTCACTTCGCCTCCATGGCCTTTTATATTTTTATTTATTTATACATATATTTGTTTGCCTTCACCTCCCTTATCTCACCTCACTTGCTCACATTGTATATAGACTTTTCTTTTTTTTTTTCACTGTATTATTGACTATATGTTTGTTTTACTCCATGTGTAACTATGTGTTGTTGTATGTGTCGAACTGCTTTGCTTTATCTTGGCCAGGTCGCAATTGTAAATGAGAACGTGTTCTCAATTTGCCTACCTGGTTAAATAAAGGTTAAATAAATAAAATAAATAAAAATATGGGTCACGGCTGCTCCCACACCATATGGACTAGCATCACAAGTGAGTTGGATGGGCAATGACGGGTCGAATTGTGTCAGTGCCTCAGATTTCAGTATTGTTTCCTTGGTTTTCACAAATGCTTCCTTGCATTGTTCTGTCCATGTACATGTTTTGTCCTAATAAAGCAACTGATGCAGCAGCTTCAGCTTTGTGCTCGGGATAAAGCATCCTTAGTAATTCAGTAACCCCAGGAAAGAACGTAGTTGGTGTCCAAGATAGCTGGAGCGTCCAAGATAGCCTTGACCTTGAACAGAGTCCTTATGAAATTGCAGCCTTTAGTCCTTCAGTTTCTATAAGGTAGCATCCATGTTCTGGAGATGGTCCTCAACCTTTTTCAGTTACGAGGATGTCATCCAGGTAGCATTGTACTCCTGGCAATCCACTCAAGATCTGGTCCATCGCTCTCTGGAACAGCGCTGGCGTTACTAGTTATTTCTAACGGTAGACGACAGTACCTGACGAGCCCCTTGTGTGTCACGACAATCAGCAGCTCATTTGACTTTTTATCCACATGCATCTGCAATTGGGCTTGGCAGAGGTTGACTTTGATCATTTTTTTACCCACAGCTAAGCCCGCAAAAAGTTTGTCGATGTGTCGTAGCAGATACTGCTCAGGGGACAACACACGGTCTTCACATATCCTGATTTCACCATCCTTCTTAAGGACTGGTATGATAGGTGTTGCCTGTTCACTCATGCTGACCAGCTCCAGGACTTTGTTCTTGACTAGAATGTTCAAGTCAGCCTCGACTTTTGGTCTAATAGCATAACTCACCTCTGTGTTCTCTTTCTCAACAGCGTGAATATCTATTTTTCTTTGGTTGGAATGTCTCTTTCTTGTTATCAGTCTGACGTTTTCTCAGAGGTCTTTTTGTTGCTGCTGGCTAGCTCGATGTGGCCCTTTTTACCACAAGCTTGGCAATCTATGTCCTTACGCCAGCATGTAGAAGAAGCCTGAAGTCACGCCTTGCCAAAGTGGAAGCATGTGCCTTGATTTCCCTGTCTCTGATTTTCAGTTGCAACTCTGTGCACTTTTCCTGATGAACTAGCAGCTAGTTCCATGGACACACTTCAATGGCCTTTGCCAAGCTCAGATGACTTTCAGTCAATAGTCTCTTTTGTGTACATTCACTCCGCAGCCCACATACAAGTCTGTCTCTAATGGTGTAATGTAGAACATCGTTAAACTCACAGTGCTTTAACGCAGAAGCAAACACTGTCACTGATTTTCCCTCTTCCTATATGGAACCTAAACCTTTCAGAAATAACTAGTGGTTTTGGTGAAAAGTGTCCTTTAAGTATTTCCACAATATCCACACACATCTTATTACCTGGCCTGTCTGGCTGCAGTAGGCTGCGTAGTAAATTTAATGTCTTGAACCCCATTACACTAAAAAATATAGGCACAATTTTGTCCTCACCAATGTAATTCGCAAGAACAAAACATTCAAACCGTTCTGTATATGAGCTCCACTGCTCAATACTTTCATCAAACTGTCAAATTTTTCCAACAATTCCAGACATTTTTCGTCACTCACTTTAATATTGTGTTCAACCATGGCAATATTTTCCTCAGTCACGTGATCTTCATTCACTTCACTTACTGATTTTTTTATCCTAAAGTTCCCTCATTTAGCAGTTTTTAATTCCACAGTTCTTTTTCACAGTTGAATAACTGTCCTTTCCTTTATTCACTCTATATTTGTCACTTTTGATTCACATCGTTTTCCCACTCTGACGTCCGTCTCAAATCCTTTTCTGCCGTTCATGATGACAGGACACCATGATGCTCTGCCGCACACCACACACACACACACACACACACACACACACACACACACACACACACACACACACACACACACACACACACACACACACACACACACACACACACACACACACACACACACACACACACACACAGGCATTAGGCGTCAATGTACATGTATGGAAATCAGCGACATCAGTCTCCCGTATGGGGTTTCAAGAAGAAGAAACATGTGTGTCAATCTTTCAGTTGTGTCTGTTTCTGAGACCTCACCCCCGGATTTTATTCATGCAAAAAGTAATTTATATAACGTCCTCAGAGGCAGAGAGATGCTGTTTGAGAGATTGTAGAATCAGGTATTATATATATTACAGTAATGCAATAAAGTTCACTGTATGTTTGTTGTTTATTTTAGGGAATGTTTCGATTCTGCAGTTGACTCTGGTGATTGTTTTCAACAGAACTCCTGTGTTTGTCTTTATTCCATGAGATTTTTTAACAAAGCAAAGAAGAAATTGAACATCTAAGTTGCTATGGTGATGTACAGTACAATGAAATAAAAGGCCTGGTTGCCGTGGGGACGGGGTTATATTGAGTTAAAAGCTCCCTAATAATTAACCATATACACAAGGCAGACCTATGGGACAGATGGAGAGACAGACTGACGGACAAATAGGTTCAACCTGTTCTTCCCATAGACTTCCACAGCATACAATGGCAATACCCATAGCTCCCCAAACAGTTATAGTGTGTGAGTGCAGTAGGCAGCTGTGGTGCTGAGAGCTGTATCCACCCTGTGGCCTGTGAAATGGATGCTCTCCAGAACAGACAGTGGGAGACACGGAGCCCTGAGCGTTATATAATCCCCTGTAGCTAGAGCTGTAGAGGGGCGTGCTGCCAAACAGCCACACTAGAGCAGAGTGGAGCACAGGAACCAGGCAAATCCCTAACAAAGCAGCCCTAGCTCTGCATGGTTTCCTCTTCTCTCACCATGCATAAACTACTCACTGAACAATAGGTCTCACAGCTGCCTGGGACCCACTGGGAGCAAAAGGATGGATACACACTCTCTAACACACATATGCACACATACACACACTGAAACTGCATGCACACAGAGGTATGCACGGAAAGTAGACATACACCCGCACGCACACACACATTTGTTTTTTACTATCGTTGTGGGGACCAAACAATTGATTCCTATTCAAAATCCAACTTTCCCTAACACCTAACCCTTAACTTAACCTTAGACCTATCCTTAACCCCTAACCCGTACACCTCAACCTAAACCCTAACCTTAATTCTAACCCAAACCCATAAGCCTTAAATGCCTTTTTTTTTTATTGTGGGGACCGGCGAAATGTCAATGTTTCTTGCTTTACTATCCTTGTGAGGACTTCTGGTCCCCACAAGGATAGTAAAACCAAACCCCACACACACACACACACACACACACACACACACACACACACACACACACACACACACACACACACACACACACACACACACACAGCTATGTTCAGGCCTCTCCAGAGATGTTAGATCGGGTTCAAGTCTGGGCTCTGGCTGGGCCACTCAAGGGCATTCAGAGACTTGTCCCGAAGCCACTCCTGCCTTGTCTTGGCTGTGTGCTTAGGGTTGTTGTCCTGTTGGAAGGTGAACCTTCGCCGCAGTCTGAGGTCCTGAGCGCTCTGGAGCAGGTTCATCAAGGATCAAGGATCTCTCTGTACTTTGCTCCGTTCATCTTTCCCTCGAACCTGACTAGTCTCCCAGTCCCTGCCGCTGAAAAACATCCCCACAGATTATGCTGCCACCACCATGCCTCACCGTAGGGATGGTATTGGACAGGTGATGAGTGGTGCCTGATTTTCTCCAGGTGTGACGCTTGGCATTCAGGCCAAAGAGTTCAATCTTGGTTTCATCAGACCAGAGAATCTTGTTTCTCATGGTCTTAGAGTCCTTTTGGTGGCTTTTGGCAAACTCCAAGTGGGCTCTCATGTGCCTTTTACTGAGGAGTGACGTCCATCTGGCCACTCTACCATAAAGGCCAGATTGGTGGAGTGCTGCAGAGATAGCTGTCCTTCTGGAAGGTTCTCCCATCTCCACAGAGGAACTCTGAAGCTCTGTCAGAGTGACCATCGGGTTCTTGATCGCCTGCCAGACCAAAGCCCTTCTCCCCCGATTGCTCAGTTTGGTCGGGAGCCAGCTCTAGGAAGAGTCTTGATATTTTTATTTATATATATTTTTTTATTGAACTAGGCAAGTCACTTAAGAACCAATTCTTATTTACAATGACTGCTTACCCCAGCCAACCCCCAAAACCTACCCTGGCCAAACCGCTGGGCCAATTGTGCGCCGCCCTATGGGACTCCCAATCACGGCCAGTTGTCATACAGCCTGGAATCGAACCAGGGTCTGTAGTGATGCCTCTAGCACTGAGATGCAGAGCCTTCGACCGCTGCGCCACTCGGGAGCCCCAAGAATGATGGAGTCCCCACTGTGTTCTTGGGGACCTTCAATGCAGCAGACATTTTTTGGTACCCTTCCCCAGATCTGTGCCTTGACACAATCCTGTCTCGGAGCTCTACGGACGATTCCTTCGACCTCATGGCTTGATTTTTGGTCTGACATGCGCTGTCAACTGTGGGACCTTATATAGACAGGTGTGTGCCTTTCCAAATCATGGCCAATCAATTGAATTTACCACAGGTGGACTCCAATCAAGTTGTATCAATGGAAACCCGATGCACCTGAGCTCAATGTTGACTCTCATAGCAAAGAGTCTGAATACATATGTAAATAAGGTATTTAGTTTTTTTTAAACCTTTTTCGCTTTGTCATTCTGGGGTATTGTGTGTAGATTGATGAGGATTTTTATTTATTTAAAAATTAAAAATTATTTCTTTATTTATTTTAGAATAAGGCTATAATCTAACAAAAATGTGGGAAAAGTGAAGGCGTCTGAATACTTTCCGAGAGCACTGAACGTCAAGAATACAGTATATACATACATAGTATGTAAACAACAGTATATAAACAGAATAGGAGGTGACCAGCGTTCAATGATTCTATCTATATACATGGGGCATTAGTCCCAAGTTTCTACAATAAATAGTTCTCTCCAATTATGTGAGAAGCACAGCCACAGTCACACTGGTGATATTATGAGGCTAAGTGAAATCTTGGTCACATGGGACACACACACACACACACACACACACACACACACACACACACACACACACACACACACACACACACACACACACACACACACACACACACACACACACTCTCAAGCAAACGCGTGCACACAGACACATACACACCACACACACAATCAAGCACATGGAAAAGCTTTTTTGGATGTGTGAAAACTGTATCACAACTCCTCTTAAGGATCCGCCCCTTTTTTTCAATTTCCGCCTAAAATGACATACCCAAATCTAACTGCCTGTAGCTCAGGTCCTGAAGCAAGGATGTGCATATTCTTGGTACCATTTTAAAGGAAACACTTTGAAGTTTGTGGAAATGTGAAAATAATGTCGGAGAATATAACACAATACATCTGGTCAAAGATAATACAAAGACAAAACCAACTGTTCTTTTGTATTTTTTTGTCCATCATCTTTGAAATGCAAGAGAAAGGCCATAATGTATTATTCCAGCCCAGGTGCAATTTAGATTTTGGCCACTAGATAGCAACAGTGTATGTGCAACGTTTTAGACTGATCCAATGAACTATTGTATTTCTGTTAAAAATTCTGTATCAAGACTGCCCAAATGTGCCTAATTTGTTTATTAATAACTTTCATGTTCAAAATTGTGGACTCTCCTCAAACAATAGCATGGTATTATTTCACTGTAATAGCTACTGTAAATTGGACAGTGCAGTTAGATTAACAAGAATATAAGCTTTCTGCAAATATCAGATATATCTATGTCCTGGGAAATGTTTTTGTGACTTACAACCTCATGCTAATCGCATTAGCCTACGTTAGCTCAACCGTCCCGCAGGGGGGGGACACCGATCCCGAAGAAGTGAACAATCTCATCTGCCGTTGCCCACCTTTTTGCTTTACAGTCTATTTTAGACCTAACAACCTCCCCTCTTTCTCCCTCTCTCTCCCATCCCCTCTGTGCAGTAGTGTCCTTGCTCGGGCAGGGAGGTGTTGTCTCTCTGAGCTCTGGGGTCTGGGGTCGGCAGCACAAAGGAGTCTGATTACACTCAGCCAGTCAAGGTGCTTTGTGGGTGGGCAATGTCAATGTCTGAGACTTTCCCCAGCTGCTTCTATTACCTCCTTACTTCATCCACAGGGTCTAACCTAACCGTCTGTCAGACAGACAGACTGACAACCAGTGTTGGGGAAGATACTCTGAAAATATAGTTTACCATGCTACAGTACCAATTACTTCACACTGGAAGAAGTTAACCTACACTAAAGCTACCCTTAAGAAAACTATAGTTTACTGAACTAAAGTTTACTGAACTAAAGTTGTCATTACATCCAAACAACTTTGTGATGAATTCTCATATCTAAATCGCAAGAACAGATCACTCTGAAGTCAGACTTTAACAGAATGTGGAATTTACCTATTAAACACAACAATGTTTCAAGTGAAAATTCAGTAGGTCTTATGCTGAAAATGAAAGGAAATTCTTACCTACATCACCAATATTCTATTTTGACAAAAACACTAGTGTGTAGTTACAGTAGTTAGCTACATGGCAAAACAGTAATTAACTACTCAAAACACTACCAAAATTTGAATTTAGTTGAACTACCACCAAGCTACTGCAAAATATAGTTAAATTACTAGTTGATCTACATGTAATTCACTACTCCCCAACACTACTGACAACTGCAGGCCTTGAGAAGGGTAGTTGGAGGGGGTGGTGGGTCTACGATATGCCAACATATGAAATATGTATCCTTCCCAAGCCATTCTACCGAATAAGCCTATTTTCCCTGTCAAAACCATTCTACATGATTTGCATAATTGTTATAATAGTCCAATGTTTTGTGTTTATTTTCAAACACAGGGCAGTGAGGTTAAGAATTTTTCCTGTGAATCTGCATTGCTATGAGCAGGCCTGAGAGGGTGTGATGTTGCAGGAAATAAAAATAGCAGCATTCATGAGTGCTGAGGTACTGAAAGGGTCATGAGTGCTGAGGTACTGAAAGGGTCATGAGTGCTGAGGTACTGAAAGGGTCATGAGTGCTGAGGTACTGAAAGGGTCATGAGTGCTGAGGTACTGAAAGGGTCATGAGTGCTGAGGTACTGAAAGGGTCATGAGTGCTGAGGTACTGAAAGGGTCATGAGTGCTGAGGTACTGAAAGGGTCATGAGTGCTGAGGTACTGAAAGGCAATTAGAGACACAAACACAGACACACGCGCACACACATACAAAGACACACACAAAGTATGAGTGAGGACAGAACATAACGTGGGTGGGAAGTCGAGCAGGTAGACGTGTTACTGTACGGTTTAATAATCCAAATACAACCTGCAGAGAAATGTATAGTCTCCACAAACTCAAACTTGGCAAATCATGCGTGTGAATATAGCTGTCGATTACACCTGCTGATTGCATACTTTACATTCAGTGGCACATTTCCAGAGTGAGGACTAACTTCAGGGTGAAAACAAGGTGGAGTGATAAAACAAGTGTTCCTGAGAACTAGCACAGCAACACATGGCGTGGAATATGAACTCAACTTGACTTTAAAAAAATTGAGATATGAACACATCTGACAAAGTTTGATTTTGTGGTTAACTATCCCTAGGGTTGCAAAGGAAGGGTATATTACTGGAAACTTGTGAAGTTTACAGGTAAACTACCAGAATTTTGGTAGCTTTTTATTTTTGAATTTTATAAGACAACATCTAGTGGCCTTTTGGGGTACTTCAGATTATCACAGGTCTGTTATTATCTCTGGCACTCTGTGCATCTTATTGCATGTCAAATGTATAAAATAATCAAATAAGTATAAACCATGTACTGAATACCACTGATGTTTAATAGGGGTTCAGCATGAAATATCCTTTATATTTTTTTAAATTTTATTTTACAATGTCAATATGTCATTGTTGTAAATGTTTTGGCACCAAACTGGTGGCAGTTGTGAAAAAAGTAAATAGTTGGAAGAGTTCTAGAGTTCATTAAAAATAATGTCATCTTTGATAAGATGCTTTTTTTCATTAATTAGCTTATTTTCTCTTGAACCATATGCACTAGAAACTGATGGACAGTATGGACACAGATATAAACATTTTATACTATATGTGAATACATTTTTTTAAAGTTATTCAAATATAAATTACTCAAGTTACCATAGATGATTCTGGTAACTTTAGTCAATTATCGGTAGCTAACTATCCCTTTAACATGTTTTGAGAACAATACAAAGCTGGTCTCAATGACAGTGTATCATTTCTATATGCAATATCAGTCACAGAATGCTATGAAAACTAAAGATTCAATACACACACTACTCATTACTCATTCAGTAGTTACCTATTTGACAGTCAAATGGACATTGAAATGTATTTCGGTGTAAGAACATCAGTCCATAGAATGACAGCCAGTAGGTCACAGAAACACAGGTAAATGAATCAACCTCTGTAATCTCACCAGTTATCATCTCTCCTATATGGCAGTCCTCTGAAGGACCCAGCATCTCAACACAGAACAAATGGAGCTGACCTTGATGCTTTAAGGGCAATTTCACCACTTTTCAACCTCATTTTCATTACCTCCAGCACAATACCAGTGTCTACATATGTAAAAACAGCGCAAGTTGAAAAGTGGCGGAATTGCCCTTTAAAGCAATGAGATTAATTCACCTTGGCAGAAAGTCTGCCTTGAAACCTACTAGCTAGTGAATACTCAGCTGGGCCGGAATAAATACACAGCATAAGTGTGGATGACAGAGGATGTTCAGAAGACTGAGGCCAGGATTCAATCTGATCAGCAGAAGCCCGTATTATAGCCGGCGAGTTCGGAGGTGTAACTGCGTTAGTGCTGTCAAATCCACAATTGGCTCCTCACCTATTGTGGACATGAGTAGATATTCAATGCAGCTGCATTACAAGTTTGAACACTGGAATGTATGATGTTGTAGTTTAGACCTCGATTAGGCTGACATAAAGGCCTATTTATTCAGTTTAATTAATTACGTTAAATTGTATTTCTCATCGATAGAGCCTACACTTTATATTGCCATTCTGAACTTCTAATGTGGGAGTATGTACTGTATCTAATGGGATATAGGCTATAAGAATGGGTGTGGTTTCGTGACAGTGAAACACTCACCCATTTGACAGCTCTAACACAGTTCCACCTCTGACACCGCCAAAACAGGACCAATGAGTTTGGTGGCCTAACACGGACTACCACTGATCGGATTGAATCCTGGCCTCAGTGACAGGGGCGGACTGCGACCAAAAATCGGCTCCGGCATTTCTAACACACAGGACAGTTTTTTTCCTTGAGGCCCCAACACCAGCCCATTTTATACCTTGAGGCCCCCATATTAGCCAGATAATGATAATGTTGTGCAAAACAAACAAGTCAGACAGGCCTACTTGGCTAAAAATGGACCAGCCCATCTGGCATTTGCTAGAAATGCTCATCTTAACTAAGGACACTGTTTTCTTCATGTCCTTCAGATACATAGGTAAAAGCATGGTAATGATATTCAGTCCTATACCACCATACTGGGCGATCACGTCAGCGAGAGAAAATTACACTTTAAGGACTGGCTTATCGTCCTATAGTTTGTGTGTGTGTGTGTGTGTGTGTGTGTGTGTGTGTGTGTGTGTGTGTGTGTGTGTGTGTGTGTGTGTGTGTGTGTGTGTGTGTGTGTGTGTGTGTGTGTGTGTGTGTGTGTGTGTGTGTGTGTGTGTGTGTGTGTGTGTGTGTGTGTGTGTGTGTGTGTGTGTGTGTGTGTGAGAGAGAGTGTTTAAGGACGCATTACAATACGGCCTCATGTCCTCTTTTCTTCATCTGCACTGACTTTATTAAGATTAAGATAATTTTATTCTCCAATTGAACACAAGGTCCAACTGAAATCTGACTTCTGCTTCATCCCAACACATACAGGTTAAGTGACTTGCTCAAGGGTACAACGGCAGGCAATGGCATACAGGATTTGAAACCAGCAACCCTCCGGTTGCCAGTTCACTTCCCACCAGATTTTTCCCATCAGACCCAGGATTCGAATTGGCAACCCTCCGGCTGCTGGCTCGCCTCTCTAACAGCTAGGCTACTGTACCTGCCACCACATCAAGTTATAGAAATGGAATGGTGAAGGAACATAACAGATGTTACTGTGTTAAAGTGTGTTTATTGCATTTCAATATCTGGGCCAATGTCTTGTTGTGATCCGAATCCTTCCCCATTTCTCTTCCCTCCCTCCTGCCTCAGGGTATCAGTTCCTGCCATCACACCCAACTTGATGAGATTAACTGTCCAATTAGGTTCCGAGACCGGCTTCCTCCTTGACACAATGGTGGAGATTTCAATCACCCTGCACAAGAGCACATTTCTGTGGTTGTGATCAACTGGAGAGCTACAGTTCACAGTACTATACCAACTTGAAACAGGCTGGAAAGAGAGGTGGAGTCCTACAGTTCTACAAGCAGCTCAGCTAACGATACGAGTTCACTTAGCTTCCCTCCTGGTTAGGGCAGTGCACAGATCTTTAAGAGGGCATGTGCTCAAAATGACCCCGCTAGTTACAGTGCCTCCTAACACATTATTGACATCGGGAAAAGAGGGTGGGCTATCAGCTGATCATTGATGTTGATGATTGATGTAAATCTGCTAGTTAGCTAGCTCTATTTATTTTACTGATGCATTTAATGATTGGCTGGCTAGTGGCTTGTGTGGATATTTTACTATGAAGGTTAGCTAGAATGTAGTCTACCTGTGTTGCTGCTGCCCTGACACACGTGGGCAACTCTCGATTGAAGAAGGGGTGGAGTTGGGGGGGTCGTTTCTGCCTCTCTCTGCTGCATGTATAAGCCAACCAGAACGAATATTGATGATGATTTAGCTACCTACACACACTCGACCGGTGGCCGCAGCTCTCAAACTGTTGCATTGTGTATGGATACTGTGTGCACCCAATCTCCATAAAGGGCAGATTGGGAAACAGGTACAACTGGGTGCAAACGAGCCCCATACACGTCAGATCAACAGGCACAACAAACGGGCAGGGTGGGGTGTGAACTTGACAATGTCACAACAACTTGCAGGCAGTGGGTTCCGAACAACAATGACAAAATATATAAATCTAAAAAAAATTATGCCACCACCCAAAAGGTCACTTTGGAGACTGGAAGGGAAAAGGTAGAGCCTTATCTGTGCACATGCCTGCCCCTCGTAGACGACAGCAGATCAAATGTGGAGGCTTGATCAAAATAGCCACTGGGCCTATTGTTAAAGCTTTGAGCTTTGTGAGGTGTGTGAGGTGTAGTAGCCCAGTAGGAGCAATAGATTGAGGAGCTACTGGCAATTATCTAGAGCCAGGGAGTCTGAGGCTAAGTCCCAAATGGCACCCTACCCTATTCCCTATATTTTGGGGTATTTTATTAGGATCCCCATTAGCTGTTATGAAAGCAGCAGCTACTCTTCCTGGGGTCCACACAACACATCAAACATGACATAATACGGAACATTAATAAACAAGAACAGCTCAAGGACAGAACTACATAAATGTAAATACGTCACACACAGCCTACATATCGGTGCATACACACAATATCTAGGTCATGGATAAGAGCGTCTGCTAAATGACTTAAATGTAAATATAGGGGAGTGGCATTGCACAATGAGGTGTTGCTTTATCTGTTTTTTTAAACCAGGTTTGCTGTTCACTTGAGAAATCTGAGATAGAAGAGAGTCCATGTATATACATTGGGGTTCAGAGAGTATTCAAACCACTTGACTTTTTCAACATTTTGTTGTGTTACAAGCCTGCATTTAGAATTGATTATATAATAATGTTAAAGTGGAATTATATTTATTGAAATGTTTGCAAATTAAATAAAAATGAAAAGCTGAAATGTCTTGAGTCAAAAGTATTCAACCTCTTTGTTATGACAAACTTAAATAAGTTCAGAAGTAAAAATATGCTTAACAAGTAGCATAATACGTTTCATGGACTCTGCATAATAATAGTGTTTACTATGATTTTTGAATGACTACCTCATCTCTGTACCCCACACACAATTATCTCTAAGGTCCAACAGTCGAGCAGTGAATTTCAAACACAGATTCAACCACAAAGACCAGGGAGGGTTTCCAATGCCTCGCAAAGAAGGGCACCTATTGGTAGATGGGTAAAAAAAAGAGCAGACATTGAATATCCCTTTGAGAATGGTGAAGGTATTAATTACACTTTGGTGGTGTTTTAATACAACCAGTCACTACAAAGATACAGGCATACTTCCTAACTCAGTTGTCAGAGAGGAAGGAACCCCTCAGGGATTTCACCATGAGGCCAATGGTGACTTTAAAACAGTTACCATTGGCTGAGGATGGATCAACGACATTGTAGTTACTCCACAATACTAACCTAATTGACATAGTGAAAAAAAGGAAGCCTGTACTGATACAATATATTCCAACAAGGCACTAAAGAAATACTGCAAAAATGTGGGAAAGCAATTCACTTTTTGTCCTGAACACAAAGTGTTATGTTTGGGGCAAATCCAATCCAATACATTGTTGAGTACCACTCTTCATTATTTTCAAGCATAGTGGAGGCTGCATATGGGTATGCTTGTAATCGTTAATGACTGCAGAGTTTTTCAGGATAAAAAAAGAGAACCCGGTTCAGTCTGCTTTCAACCAGACACTGGGAGATTAATTCACCTTTCAGCAGGACAATAACCTAAAACACAAGGCCAAATCTACACTGGAGTTGCTTACCAAGAAGGCAGTGAATGTTCCTGAGTGGGCGAGTTACAGTTTTGACGTAAATCTGCTTGAAAATCTATGACAAGACCTGAAAATGGTTGTCTAGCAATGATCTACATCCAACTTGACAGAGCTTAAAGAATTTAAAAGAATAATGTGCAAGTATTGTACAATCCAGGTGTGCAAAGAGCATAGAGATGTACCCAGAAAGTCTCACAGCTGTAAACACTGTCAAAGGTGATTCTAACATGTATTGACTCAGGGGGTTGAATACTTATCTAATGAAAATATATTAATGTTATATTTTTTATATTTGTTTTTACAAATGTTCTAATTTTTCTTCCACTTTGCATTAGTAGTAGCACAGACCTGGAGAGAGGCTATATGAGGGTGTGTGCTCATGATCTGAGGATGGGGTGAGGGGGGGGGGTGTAATAATGTAATATTTTAAAAAATATATATATATTCTGTTTGGGCACCTACTGTAGCCATGCAATGTCATAAGGTACCGCCTTCATTAGGCTACCTTGTTTAGGAAGCTCATTGGAACCCAGGACCGATTTTCTTTTCTTTTTTCCCCCCTCACAGATGGGAAAAAGTTGTTCACAAACAGCTAATTTATTTTATTTAACTAGGCAAGTCAGTTAAGAACACATTCTTATTTACAATGACGGCCTACCCCGGCCAAACCCTAACCTGGACGACGCTGGACCAATTGTGCGCCGCCGTATGGGACTCCCAATTATGGCCGGTTGTGATACAGACAGGAATCAAACCAGGGTCTGTAGTAATGCCTCTAGCACTGAGATGCAGTGCCTTAAACCGCTGCGCCACTCAGGAGCCCATTAAATAATATGGTAGCTAGTAGCTACTAGCTTCGTTAAATTTAGGTAGCGGCGCTGTGAATATTTATAGCTAGTTGGCTAAGTTTTGATCAGCATGGATATCCGGAAATGGCTGGGCACTGCCAAGAGCAAAAAAAACTGAGGACCACCATGTTGAGAGCGATACCAAGCTCACTGACCAGCCTGCAGCAAGCCCAACCACCGAGGTTGAGGAGCCTACTGTAGCATAAAATGTAATACCTGCCCATCCCCCACACCGCCTGCTGACCAACAAGATGGAGAAGAGCACCAGCAACACGAGGGTAACATCATAACAAGCACCTGCGCCTCTTTTACCCCAACCACTAGCACCTGACGACGTGTTGAATCTAACCAAAACTGAAGCAGATGAAGCAGAGTTTATTGTGGCTCGCACATTCTTGCAAAGTGAAATCGCAACCACAGCCAGCAACAACAAATGAACCCCACTCAGTGTTGTTCAAAGATACGGCGGGCCTCTGTCAGCGATGCCGACTGTGCTGTTGGCACTGAAACATGATGAACAGTTTTGTGGCATCTACAGCAATGTGCGAAACTTCCTTCTCCACCTTGAAGAACACAGACTCTGAACTCAAGACATGTTACATCAACGAAAAGCCCAGCTTGTCCAGCTTGCATTTGAGAGGGACCTTAAAAGTAAATTTAGCCAGGAAGGAGAATGGAATCAGAAACTTCTTATGAGGTTCAACACAGCATCGAAGAGGCTGCAGCTCTTCTAAATGGTAAGCTACGATCTTTATGGCTCTGGCTGCCGAGCCAGAATTATTTATTCATTGGTTTTTGCTCATGTAAGCCTACTGGTTGTTTGGCTAAATGTTTTATGTAATGTATAGTTTAGGCCTTTGATTTTTACTTCAATGCAATGGATCTTTTAGATGTATCTGTGATTCTTAATATCATTAGGCTACTGGCTTTTGCGGATTTAATTGTTGTTGACAGATAAACAGCTTTGCATTATTTGATGGGTATAGGTACAATGATCAATGAAGCCTAATTGGTTGTGTTCTGAGGTGAGCCATGGCTCAGTGCTCCTGTGGTCCTGGCTGTCCACTCCGGTGGTGCTGAAATTGTCAGAGCATCTAACGTTATCCTTTAATCGCGCTGACTGGCGGTAGCCTTCTGTCCAAAATGATGTCAGTACTATGATATAACGCCCTCTCTCTGCTCTCTTGCTATAGCGTGTTTGTGAGTGTGTGTATGTGTGAAACTCTCCCATACAGAAAATATAACAGAGTTGAAGTCAGAAGTTTACATACACTTACGTTGGAGTCATTAAAACTCATTTTCAACCACTCCACAAATGTCTTGTTAACAAACTGTAGTTTTGGCAAGTCGGTTAGGACATCTACTTTGTGCATGACACAAGTAATCTTTCCAACAATTGTTTACAGACAGATTATTTCACTTATAATTCACTGCATCACAATTCCAGTGGGTCAGAAGTTTACATACACAAAGTTAACTGTGCCTTTAAACAGGTTCCAGAAATTCCAGAAAATGATGTCATGGCTTTAGAAGCTTCTGATAGGCTAATTGACATCATCTGAGTCAATTGGAGGTGTACCTGAGGATGTATTTCAAGGCATACCTTCAAACTCAGTGACTCTTTACTTGACATCATGGGAAAATCAAAAGAAATTAGCCAAGACCTCAGAAGAAATTTGTAAATGTCCACAAGTCTGGTTCATCCTTGGGAGCAATTTCCAAACACCTGTAGGTACCACGTTCATCTGTACAAACAATAGTACGCAAGTATAAACACCATGGGACCATGCAGCCATCATACCGCTCAGGAAGGAGATGTGTTCTGTCTCCTAGAGATGAACATACTTTGGTGCAAAAAGTGCAAATCAATCCCAGAACAACAGCAAAGGACCTTGTGAAGATGCTTAGAGGAAACAGGTACAAAAGTATCTATATCCACAGTAAAACGAGTCCTATATCGACATGACCTGAAAAGCTGCTCAGCAAGGAAGAAGCCACTGTTCCAAAACCGCCATAAAAAAGCCAGCCTACGGTTTGCAACTGCACATGGGAACAAAGATCGTACTTTTTGGAGAAATGTCCTCTGGTCTGATGAAACAAAAATGGCCATAATGGACATAATGACCATCGTTATGTTTGGAGGAAAAATGGGGATGCTTGCAAGCCGAAGAACACCATCCCAACCGTGAAGCACGGGGGAGGCAGCATCATGTCGTGGGGGTGCTTTGCTGCAGGAGGGACTGGTGCACTTCACAAAATAGATGGCATCATGAGGGAGGAAAATTATGTGGATATATTGAAGCAACATCTCACGACATCAGTCAGGAAGTTAAAGATTGGTCGCTAATGGGTCTTCCAAATGGACAATGACCCCAAGCAAACTTCCAAAGTTGTAACATAATGGCTTAAGGACAACAAAGTCAAGGTATTGGAGTGGCCATCACAAAGCCCTGACCTCTATCCTATAGAACATTTGTGGGCAGAACTGAAAAAGTGTCTGCAAGCAAGGAGGCCTACAAACCTGACTCAGTTACACAAGCTCTGTCAAGAGGAATGGGCCAAAATTCACCCAACTTATTATGGGAAGCTTGTGGAAGGCCACCTGAAACGTTTGACCCAAGTTAAACAATTTAAAGGCAATGCTACCAAATACTAAGTGTATGTAAACTTCTGACCCATTGGGAATGTGATTAAAGAAATAAAAGCTGAAAGAAATCATTCTCTCTACTATTATTCTGACATTTCATATTTTTTAAATAAAGTGGTGATCCTAACTGACCTAAGACAGGGAATTTTTACTACGACTAAATGTCAGGAATTGTGAAAAACTGAGTTTAAATGTATTTGGCTAAGGTGTATGTAAACTTCCAACTTCAACTGTAAGCACACACCAATTTATCGTTTTAATTTTTTTAAATTTTTTTGAAACAAGTTACATTTTTAATTTCACTTTACCAATTTGGACTATTTCGTGTATGTCCATTACATGAAATCCAAATAAAAATCCATTTAAATTACAGGTTGTAATGCAACAAAAGAGGAAAAACGCCAAGAGGGGTGAATAGTTTTGCAAGGCACTGTACTCACATGGGCTGCGGAGAGTGTGATCACACAGTCGTCCGGAACAGCTGATGCTCTCATGCATGGTTCAGTGTTTCTTGCCACGAAGCGAGCATAGTAGTTATTTAGCTTGTCTGGTAGGCTTGTGTCACTGGGCAGCTCTCGGCTGTCCTTCCCTTTGTAGTCTGTGATAGTTTGCAAGCCCTGCCACATCCGACGAGCGTCGGAGCAGTGTAGTACGATTCGATCTAAGCCCTGTATTGACGCTTTGCCTGTTTGATGGTTTGTCGGAGGGCATAGTGGGATTTCTTATAAGCTTCCAGGTTAGAGTCACACTCCTTGAAAGTGGCAGCTCTACCCTTTAGCTCAGTGTGAATGTTGCCTGTAATCCATGGCTTCTGGTTGGGGTATGTACGTGCAGTCACTGTGAGGACGACGTCCTCGATGCACTTATTTTTTTGTTTATTTAAATTTTTCACCCCTTTTTTCTCCCCAATTTCGTGGTATCCAATTGGTAGTAGTTACAGTCTTGTCTCATCGCTGCAACTCCTGTACGGACTCGGGAGAGGCGAAGGTCGAGAGTCATGCATCCTCCGAAACACAACCGAACCAAGCCGCACTGCTTCTTGACACAATGCCCATCCAACCCGGAAGCCAGCCGCACCAATGTGTCGGAGGAAACACCGTACACCTGGCGACCGTGTCAGACCCGGCCCGCCACAGGAGTCTCTAGTGCGCGATGAGACAAGGATATCCCTGCCTGCCAAACCCTCCCCTAACCCGGACGGCGCTGGGCCAATGGTGCGCCGGCCCATGTGCCTCCCGGTCGCGGCCGGCTGCGAAACAACCTGGACTCGAACCCAGAATCTCTAATGGCACAGCAGCCTTAGACCATTTTGCCACTCGGGAGGCCCCCTCGATGCACTTATTGATAAAGCCAGTGACTGATGTGGTGTACCATCGGAAGAATCGCGGAACATATTACAGTCTGTGCTAGCAAAACAGTCCTGTAGTTTAGCATCTGCTTCATCTGACCACTTTTTATAGACCGAGTCACTGGTGCTTCCTGCTTTAGTTTTTGCTTGTAAGCAGAGTTATGGTCAGATTTGCCAAATGGAGGGCGAGGGAGAGCTTTGAACGTGTCTCTGTATGTGGAGTAAAGGTGGTCTAGAATGTTTTTCCCTCTGGTTGCACATGTGACATGCTGATAGAAATTAGGTAAAATTGATTTAAGTTTCCCTGCATTAAAGTCTCCGGCCACTAGGAGTGCCACCTCTGGATGAGCGTTTTCCTCTTAATTTATGGCGGAATACAGTTCATTGAGTGCGGTTTTAGTGCCAGCGTCTGTCTGTGGTGGTATGTAGACAGCTACAAAAAATACAGATAAACTCTCTAGGTAGATAGTGTGGTCTACAGCTTACATGAGATACTCTACCTCAGGCGAGCAAAACCTTGAGACTTCCTTAGATATCATGCACCAGCTATGGTTTACAAATATGCATAGGCCCCCGCCCCGTATTTTACCAGAAGCTGCTGTTCTGTCCTGCCGATAGTGTATAACCCGCCAGCTGTATGTTCTTAATGTCGTGACTTGGTGAAACATAAGATATTACCGTTTTTAATGTCCCGTTGGTAAGATATACGTGCTTTCAGTTCATCCCATTTATTTTCCAGCGATTGAAAGTTAGCTAGCAGAACGGAAGGCAAGGGCAGATTAGCCACTCGTTGCCTGATCCTCACAAGGTATCCTGATCTCTTTCCGTGAAACCTACGCTTCCTTTTCCAGCGAATCACGGGGATCTGGGCCTGGTCGGGTGTCTGTAGTATATCCCTTGCGTCCGACTCATTGAAGAAGAACTCCTCATCCAATTTGAGGTGAGTAATCCCAGTTCTGATGTCCAGAAGATCTTTTCGGACATAAGAGATGGTAGCAGCAACATTATGTTCAAAACAAGTTACGAACAACGCGAAAAAAACAATCAAAATAGCATGGTTGGTTAAGAGCTGATAAGACGGCAGCCCTCCCCTCCGGCGCCATCTTGACTTATTTTGTGTAGTAACCAAAAGGTCATGTGATGCTGCCTTTGAGTCAAGCGAGAAGAAGAACAGTAGAGTATTATCAAATTTAGGGAAACTTAGTTTTCCAACAAATTGAATAGGTGGCCATCACGCCAGCGAGCAGCTACTGTATACATTCTACTTGCACAGACCTGCACAGCTGTAATCAGATGGGGAAGCAGCAATGGTCAGGCAATGAATGACATCATTATAATATTCCACTAGAATCCCCACTAAGATTCATGCAGAATCCCTAGCCATAGATTCCAAGCCTCTGAGATTCTCCATTCCCCATTCATTAAGTTCACAAACTATACATTCTTCTATTTTCTTACCTTTCATGTCAATGTAGAAATGAAAGCCATGCCTTCCGGTATTCAAATGACTGTGACCTATTACTGTATAACTGTATATAAAGCATAACCAGTCTTTGTGTTAGTAAAGATCTGTTTATGCTGTGACCTCATCTTAACTAAGTTCACTGTTGCCTTCATGTCCTTCAGATACAAAGGTAAAAGCATGGTAATGATATACAGTCCTATCCCAACATACTGGACCATCACTTCAATGAGAGAAAACTATATTTTAAGGACCGTCTTATATTCCTATGGTAAAAGGGACCTCAGTAGGCCTATTGTATTCATTGCTATGCATAAACACTGTATATATAATGTAGATTGAAAGTCAATGCCCTACAGTACACGTGAAACGGTAAATATAATCTCTGTGTAAATGCTTGGTGTGTTTGGCCTGTATCCGCTCAGCTGTAAGTGAGCAAGTGTGTACTCTGTCGAACATAACCGCGAGCACTCATCCCCATCCTAACTGGGCATGTACACAATTTTCTGGTCAATAGACAATGCACATTTAGCACACACTCGTGCTCATCTTCATCTACCGAACACACCCCTGGAAATTCCGAAGTGTGTTAGTAAACAAAAGCGCAGGAAGGAATAAATAAAGACTTAAGGCGATGTATAACTGATGTTAAAGAGCCAGCAGTAGAACTAATATGCAGATTTACATTTACATTTAAGTCATTTAGCAGACGCTCTTATCCAGAGCGACTTACAAATTGGTGCATTCACCTTATGATATCCAGTGGAACAACCACTTTACAACAGTGCATCTAACTCTTTTAAGGGGGGGGGGTTAGAAGGATTACTTTATCCTATCCTAGGTATTCCTTAAAGAGGTGGGGTTTCAGGTGTCTCCGGAAGGTGGTGATTGACTCCGCCGACCTGGCGTCGTGAGGGAGTCTGTTCCACCATTGGGGTGCCAGAGCAGCGAACAGCCTTGACTGGGCTGAGCGGGAACTGTACTTCCTCAGAGGTAGGGAGGCGAGCAGGCCAGAGGTGGATGAACGCAGTGCCCTTGTTTGGGTGTAGGGCCTGATCAGAGCCTGAAGGTACGGAGGTGCCGTTCCCCTCACAGCAGATGTAACATTCACAATGTGTTTATCCATCCAGGTAGCCGAGCGGTTAGAGCGTTGGGCCAGTAACCAAAAGGCAACTGGTTTGAATACCAGAGTGAACTCCAGCAACACGCTTAACTCTATTTCGCTCCAGGGGGGCCGTCCTGCTATGGCGGACCCTGTAAAACAACACAAATTATATTGGTGTTGTACACAGTTAGTAGGTGTTATGGCGGGTGCAAGGAAATGCCTATGTGCCTAGTTCTTATCAATCAATGCAGTAAATGTCAAACAAGCACATAATAATACATTTCAAATCAATTTGTATTAGTCACACGCGCCGAATACAACATACAGTGAAATGCTTACTTACAAGCCCCTAACCGACAGTGCAGTTTAAAAAAATATGGATAAGAATAAGAAATAAAAGTAACAAGTAATTAAAGAGGAGCAGTAAAAAATAACAATATATACAGGGGGGTGCCGGTAGAGAGTCAATGTGCGGGGGCACCAGTTAGTTGAGGTAGTATGTACATGTAGGTAGAGTTAATTAAAGTGATTATGAATAGATGGCAACAGAGAGTGGCAGTGGTGTGGAGAGGGGAGGGGGGGGGGCAATGTGAATAGTCTGGATAGCCATTTGACTAGATGTTCAGGAGTCTTATGGCTTGGGGGTAGAAGCTGTTTAGAAGCCTCTAGTACCTAGACTTGGCGCTCCGGTACCGCTTGCCGTGTGTAAGCAGCGAGAACAGTCTATGACTAGGGTGGCTGGAGTCTTTGACAATTTTCAAGGCCTTCCTCTGACACCGCCTGGTATAGAGGTCCTGGATGGCAGGAAGCTTGGCCCCAATGATGTACTGGGCCGTTCGCACTACCCCCTGTAGTGCCATGCGGTCGGAGGCCGAGCAGTTGCCAAACCAGGCAGTGATGCAACCCGTTAGGATGCTCTTGATTGTGCAGCTGTAGAACCTTTTGAGGATCTGAGAACCCATGCCAAATAATTTAGTACTGCAGTAGATATATACAGTTGAATTCGGAAGTTTACATACACTTAGGTTGGAGTCATTAAAACTTGTTTTTCAACCACTCCACAAATTTCTTGTTAACAAACTATAGTTTTGGCAAGTTGGTTAGGACATCTACTTTGTGCATGACACAAGTCATTTTTCCAACAATTGTTTACAGACAGATTATTTCACTTATAATTCACTGTATCACAATTCCAGTTGGTCAGAAGTTTACATACACTAAGTTGACTGTGCCTTTAAACAGCTTGGAAAATTCCAGAAAATGTCATGGCTTTAGAAGCTTCTGATAGGCTAATTGACATCATCTGAGTCAATTGGAGGTGTACCTGTGGATGTATTTCAAGGCCTACTTTCAAACTCAACGCCTCTTTGCTGCAGGAGGGACTGGTGCACTTCACAAAATAGATGGCATCATGAGGGAGGAACATTATGTGGATATATTGAAGCAACATCTCAAGACATCAGTCAGGAATTTAAAACTTGGTCGCTAATGGGTCTTCCAAATGGACAATGACCCCAAGCATACTTCCAAAGTTGTGGCAAAATCGCTTAAGGACAACAAAGTCAAGGTATTGGAGTGGCCAACGCAAAGCCCTGACCTCAATCCTATAGAAAATTTGTGGGCAGAACTGGAAAAGAGTGTGCGGGCAAGGAGGCCTACAAACCTGACCCAGTTACACCAGCTCTGTCAGGAGGAGTGGGCCAAAATTCACCCAACTTATTGTGGGAAGCTTGTGGAAGGCTACCCAAAACATTTGACCCAAGTTAAACAATTTGCTACCCAATACTAATTGAGTGTATGTAAACTTCTGACACACTGGAAATGTGATGAAAGAAATAAAAGCTGAAAGAAATAATTCTCTCTACTATTATTCTGACATTTCACATTCTTAAAACTTCTCACGAGTCACCATCCCGGATCCGGGAGCACCCTCATCAGTAAAAAAGCTGACTAGCATAGCCTAGCATAGCGCCACAAGTAAATACTAGCATCTAAATATCATGAAATCACAAGTCCAAGACACCAGATGAAAGATACACATCTTGTGAATCCAGCCATCATTTCCGATTTTTAAAATGTTTTACAGGGAAAACACAATATGTATTTCTATTAGCTAACCACGATAGCAAAAGACCCAACCGCATATTTCCCAAATTTTTTTTTACTGCATAGGTAGCTATCACAAATTCGACCAAATAAAGATATAAATAGTCACTAACCAAGAAACAACTTCATCAGATGACAGTCTGATAACATATTTATTGTATAGCATATGTTTTGTTCGAAAAATGTGCATATTTCAGGTATAAATCATAGTTTTACATTGCAGCCACCATCACAAAATCTCACCAAAGCAGCTAGAATAACTACAGAGACCAACGTGAATTACCTAAATACTCATCATAAAACATTTATGAAAAATACACAGTGTACAGCAAATGAAAGACAAACATCTTGTGAATCCAGACAATATTTCAGATTTTTTAAGTGTTTTACAGCGAAAACACAGTATAGCATTATATTAGCTTACTACAATAGCCTACCACACAGCCGCATTCAATCAAGGAACATTAGCGATAGCGAATAAACCAGCAAAATATATTAATTTTTTCACCAACCTTCTCAAACAGATGACAGTCCTATAACATCATATTACACAATACATATATGGTTTGTTCGAAAATGTGCATATTTAGCGGTACAATTCGTGGTTGAACAATGTGAATACTAGCCAAACTGCCCAATATAATCCGGACATATTTCTGACACTCACATCATCTAATCAAATAACTAATCATATACTTTACTAAAAAATACAGGTTGGACAGCAAATGAAAGATACACTAGTTCTTAATGCAACCACTGTGTTAGATTTTTAAAAATAACCTTATTACGACATACAGCTTACGTTACAGCGAAACAGCGCCCGAAATCTGGGCAGAATATAGTCTAAACATTTTTCGACAGAAATACGAAATAATATCATAAATGGTTCCTACTATTTGATGAGCTTCCATCAGAATCTTGTACAAGTTGTCCTTTGTCCAGAATAATCGTTGTTTGGTTGTAGAATGCCCTCTTCATCTGTAGAATTAGCAGCCAAACCTAGCCATGTGGCGCAGCAGTGTCCAACGCACCATAACGCAAGACAAAGAAATTCCAGAAAATCGCAGTCAACTGATATAAACTGCTATAAGTCGGTTTAATATAACTAGTTTATGTTTTTAACACATATATCGAATAAAATCAGAGCCAGATATATCTAAGGCCTATAACGACAGCTTTTCAGAAAGCAATCCTCAGGTCTGTCTCGCGCCAAGACGAACGGTGAAAAGACTACACCCACGGTTCCAAGAGCTCTTGTTCGGCCTCAGATCTAGCTAGACACCCCATTCCAATTCTCACTGCCTACTGACATCTAGGGGAAGGCGTATGCAGTGCATGTAGACCTATAGATTCCATGCAAATTTATAAACTGACCCTGGAACAGAGCCCTCGATTTCAGATTTCTCACTTCCTGACAGTGAGGTTTGCTGCAAAATGAGTTCTGTTTTACTCACAGATATAATTCAAACGGTTTTAGAAACTAGAGAGTGTTTTCTATCCAATAGTAATAATAATATGCATATTGTACGAGCAAGAATTGAGTACGAGGCAGTTTAATTTGGGAACGATTTTTTACAAAGTGAAAACAGCGCCCCCATATTGACAAAAGGTTTTAAAACAAAGTGGGGATCCTAACTGACCTAAGACAGGGAAATTTTATTTGGATTAAATGTCAGGAATTGTGAAAAACTGAGTTTAAATGTATTTGGTTAAGGTGTATGTAAACTTCTGACTTCAACTGTAAATAGTATTTAAACATTATTAAAGTGACCAGTGTTCAATGACTATGTACGTACAAAGGGCAGCAGTCCCTAAGGTCAGGGTAGAGTAGCTGGTGATAGCCAGCTAGTGATACTAAGGGGCAGAGTAGGACAAAGGACAAGGCACTGGGGGAGGCCTAGTTGGCCTAGTCTAGTGGTGGCTGTTTAACAGTCTGATGGCCTGGGGATAGAAGCTGTTTATCAGTCTCTCGGTCCCAGCTTTGATGCACCTGTACTGTCTTTTTTTATTTATCTGTATTGTTGTTTATTACACATTTTCTTTGGTGAAAATAAATTAAACCTAAATTAAACCTCATTATTGTGATGGCAGAAACTGAACAAGACCTGGAGAAAATGTTATTATGTACAGACAATTGGTGCAAAAGATGGATCAATTGACACAGATAATGCATTTTAGACCAGGTACTACGAGAAGTGTTTTTCAGTTTTGGTGAAGAAATGCTTGGGTTTACTCGCAATTAAAAATATTTGGGTCTTTATTTTGATGAACGGCACATTTCCCCTGGCTGACTCAGCAAATAGAGCTCTTTGGGGAGGAATAGGGAAAACAAAAACAATCAAAGATATTGGTTTTGCCACGTATTTCAAACTGTGTCAGACATGCGTGTCTCCTGTTCTGGACTATTCAGCAGGAGTGTGGGGTGCTAAGAGGTATCTCAAAAACCCTAATAGAGCAGGATGTCATTTTTTAGGTGTCCACAAGTTTGCACCTATACTGACAATAACTAGGCACACGGGCTGGGAACCGTGTAAGGTGAGATGGAAGCATGTATGGTGAGACTTTGGAATAGACTGTTGGATATGCCAATTGCCAGAATAGCAAGCAAAGTTTTTCAATGGGATCTCTCCATATGAGAGCATGGGCAACTGATGGTTTGGGCTAGGCCCCTTAGTTCTCGTGAAGGGAAATCTTAACGCTACCGCATACAATGACATTCTAAACGATTCTGTACTTCCAACTTTGTGGCAACAGTTTGGGGAATGCCCTTTCCTGTTTCAGCATGATAATGCCATGCACAAAGCGAGGTCCATACAGATTTGGTTTGTCGAGATCGTTGTGGAAGAACTTAACTGGCCTGCATAGAGCCCTGACCTCAATCCCATCTAATACCTTTGGTATGAATTGGAACACCAACTGCGAGCCAGACCTAATTGCCCAACATCAGTGCCAGACCTGACTAAAGCTCTTGTGACTGAATGGAAGCAAGTTCCTGCAGCAATGTTCCAACATCTAGTGGAAAGCCTTCCCAGAAGAGAGGAGGCTGTTATAGCAGCAAAGGGGGGACCAACTCCATATTAATACCCATGATTTTGGAACGAGATGTTCGATGAACAGGTGTACACATACAGTACCTTTGGTTATGTAGTGTATATTATGTACAACCTACCTAAAAGCAAGAGATCGCTATGTGCACAGGTAAGATCAGGGATATTGACCTACGTATTGAAACAGGTCAGATCAGGGATATTGACCTGCGTATTGAAACAGGTCAGATCAGGGATATTGACGTGTGTATTGAAACAGGTCAGATCAGGGATATTGACCTGTGTATTGAAACAGGTCAGATCAGGGATATTGACCTGCGTATTGAAACAGGTCAGATCAGGGATATTGACCTGCGTATTGAAACAGGTCAGATCAGGGATATTGACCTGCGTATTGAAACAGGTAAGATCAGGGATATGAACTGCGTATTGAAACAGGTCAGATCAGGGATATTGACCTGCGTATTGAAACAGGTCAGATCAGGGATCAGAAAGTCACAAGTCACATAATAAGTTGCATGGACTCACTCTGTGTGTAATACTAGTGTTTAACATGATTTTTGAATAACTACCTAATCTCTGTACCACACAAATACAATTACAATGCCCTCCACTAATAGTGTCACCCTTAGTAAATATGAGCAAAACAGGCTGTTTATACATATATTTGCTGTTTATCCTCTTGGTCTTTCTTTCAAAATATTTACAAAAAGCAAACTTTTAATTGAAGTAAAATGATTGAAAATAATTAATGTGAAATAAATATTTTTCTTCGAAACGTGTGCCACAATTATTGGCACTCGTAAAATTCTTAAGTTCACCCAAGTGATTAGGGAAACTTAAGTGGTAAACCATGACTTCCTTTTTCACTGGGGTATAAATATGAGGTGACACACAGGCCAAGTTCCCATAGTCATCCATCACTATGGGAAAGACCCAAGAATACAGTAATGATGTGGGACAAAAGGTTGTTGAGCTGCACAAATCAGGAAATGGCTATAAGAAAATAGTTCAACGGTTGAAAATTCCCATTTCCACTATCAGGGCAATAATTCAGAAGTTTAAAGCTACTTGAGATGTTAACAATCGTCCTGGAAGAGGACGTGTGTCTATATTGACCCCACGCACAGTTAGGAGGATGGTTCGAGTGTCCAAAAAACCTCGAAGGATCACAGCTGGAGAATTGCAGATGTTATTTAGGTCTTGGGGTCAGAAAGTCTCCAAAACTACGATCAAAAGCCTTTGCCTTTTATGGCAACAAATTCAAGCGCCTACAGTTTTTCAAACGTGGAACTTACGGTCAGATAAGACCAAAATAGAGCTTTTTGGAAACAAACACCAGAGGTAGATTTGGCGTAGACAGAAACATAGAAAAGTACCTCATCCCCACTGTGAAGTATGGTGGTGGATCTTTGATGTTGTGGGGCTGTTTTTCTTCTAACGGCCCTGGACAAATTGCTAGGATACATGGTATCCTGGACTCCATCAAGTACCAGCAGATATTAAATCAAAACCTGACTGCCTCTGCTAGGAAGCTTAAACTAGGCCGTGGTTAGATCTTCCAGCAGGACAATGACCCAAAGCACACCTCATAATCAACACAAAAATGGTTCACTGACCACAGAATCAAGGTTTTGCCATGGCCATCCCAGTCCCCTGACCTAAACCCCATAGAAAACCTGTGTGATGAGCTGAAGAGGAGAGTCCACAAGTGTAGACCTCGGAATCTGAAGGATCTGGAGAGATTCTGTATGGAGGTCTCAGATCCCTTGCCATGTGTTCTCCAACCTCATTACGCATTATATGAGAAGACTCAGAGCTGTTATCTTGGCAAAGGGAGGTTGCACAAAGTATTGAATGAAGGGATGCCAATAATTGTGGCACACATACAGTTGAAGTCGGAAGTTTACATACACTTAGGTTGGAGTATTTAAAACTCGTTTTTCAACCACTGCACAAATTTCTTGTTAACAAACTATAGTTTTGGCAAGTCGGTTAGGACATCTACTTTGTGCATGACACAAGTCATTTTTCCGACAATTGTTTACAGACAGATTATTTCACTTATAATTCACTGTATCACAATTCCAGTTGGTCAGAAGTTTACATACACTAAGTTGACTGTGCCTTTAAACAGCTCGGAAAATTCCAGAAAATGTCATGGCTTTAGAAGCTTCTGATAGGCTAATTGATATAATTTGAGTCAATTGGAGGTGTACCTGTGGATGTATTTCAAGGCATACCTTCAAACTCAGTGCCTCTTTGCTTGACATCATGGGAAAATATAAAGAAATTAGCCAAGACCATGGGAAAATTAGGTCTGGTTCATCCTTGGGAACAATTTCCAAATGCCTGAAGGTACCACGTTCATCTATACAAACAATAGTATGCAAGTATAAACACCATGGGGCCACGCAGCCGTCATACCGCTCAGCAAGGAAGAAGCCACTGCTCCAAAACCGCCTTAAAAAAGCCAGGTTTGGAACTGTACACGGGGACAAATATCGTAATTTGCGGAAATGTCCTCTGGTCTGATGAAACAAAAACAGAACTGTTTGGCCATAATGACCATCGTTATGTTTGGAGGAAGAAGGGGGAGGCTTGCAAGCCGAAGAACACCATCCCAACCGTGAAGCACGGGGGTGGCAGCATCATGCTGTGAGGGTGCTTTGCTGCAGGAGGACTGGTGCACTTCACAAAATAGATGGCATCATGAGGAAAGAAAATTATGTGGATATATTGAAGCAACATCTCAAGACATCAGTCAGGAATTTAAAGCTTGGTCACAAATGGGTCTTCCAAATGGACAATGACTCAAGCATACTTCCAAAGTTGTGGCAAAATGGCTTAAGGACAACAAAGTCAAGGTATTGGAGTGGCCATCACAAAGCCCTGACCTCAATCTTATAGAACATTTGTGGGCAGAACTGAAAAAGTGTGTGCGAGCATTGAGGCCTACAAATCTGACTCAGTTACACCAGCTCTGTCAGGAGGAATGGGCCAGAATTCACTCAAGTTATTGTGGGAAGCTTGTGGAAGGCTACCCAAAACATTTGACCCCAGTTAAACAATTTAAAGGCAATGCTACCAAATACTAATTGAGGGTATGTACATTTCTGACCCACTGGGAATGTGATGAAAGAAATAAAAGCTGAAATAAATCATTCTCTCTGTCACGCCCTGACCTTAGAGAGCCTTTTTATGTCTCTATTTGGTTTGGTCAGGGTGTGATTTGGGGTGGGCATTCTATGTTTTGTTTTTCTATGATTTTGTATTTCTATGTTTTGGCCGGGTATGGTTCTCAATCAGGGACAGCTGTCTATCGTTGTCTCTGATTGGGAACCATACTTAGGTAGCCCTTTTCCCTCCTTTCTTTGTGGGAAGTTAACTTTGTTTGTTTGTGGCACATAGCCCTTAAGCTTCACGGTTGTTTTGTATTGTTTATTGTTTTTGTCGGCGTCATTTCTAATAAAAAGGAATATGTACGCTGACCACGCTGCGCTTTGGTCCAGTTCTTACGACGTCCGTAACACTCTCTACTATTATTCTGACATTTCACATTCTTAAAATAAAGTGGTGATCCTAACTGACCTAAGACAGGGAATTTTTACAAGGATTAAATGTCAGGAATTGTGAAAAACTGAGTTTAAATGTATTTGGCTAAGGTGTATGTAAACTTCCAACTTCAACTGTATATTTGAGAAAAATATTTGTTTTATGATAAGAATACATTTTTTCTTTCAATTATTTTACTTTAATTAAAGGTTGGATTTTTGTGAATATTTTGAATGAGGATAAACAATAAAGAAAAACATTTCACTGCCCGTTTTACTCATATTTACCAAAGGTTCCAATATTAGTCAAGGGCACTGTATCTGTAAAGTCCCTCAGTCGAGCAGTTATTTTCAAACACAGATTCAACCACAAAGACCAGGGAGGTTTTCCAATGCCTCGCAAAGAAGGCACCTATTGGTTGATTAAAAAAAATAGAAGCAGACATTGAATCGAGCATGAAGTTATTAATTAAACTTTGGATGGTGTATTAATACACCCAGTCACTACAAAGATACAGGCATCCTTTCTAACTCAGTTGTCAGAGAGGAAGGAAACCACTCAGGGATTTCACCATGAGGCCAATGGTGACTTTAAAACACATACAAAGTTTAATGGCTGTGATAGGAGAAAACTGAGGATGGATCTACAACATTGTAGGTACTCCACAATACTAACCTAAATGACAGAGTGGAAAGGAAGCCTGTATAGAATAAAAAATATTCCAAAACATGTATCCTGTTTGCAACAAGGCCTAAAGTAATACTGCAAAAATAGTGGCAAAGCAATTCACTTTTTGTCCTGAATACAAAGTGTTATGTTTGGGACAAATCCAATACAACACATTGCTGAGTACCACTCTCCATATTTTCAAGCATAGTGGTGGTGGCTGCAGCATGTTATGGGTACGCTTGTAATCGTTAAGTACTGCCAAAGATGATTCTAACATGTATTGACTCAGGGGGTTGAATAATTATTTAATAAAGATATATTAGTGTTTAATTTGTCATATCATAAAAAAATATATAATTTTTCTTCCACTTTGACCATTCGAGTATTTTGTGTAGATTGTTGACAAAAAATTACAATGAAATCGATTTTAATCCTGCTTTATAACACATCAAAATGTGGAAAAAGACAAGGGGTGTGAATACTTTCTGAAGGCACTCTACATACTGTATATACGTTGATGTCTTTATCTAGCCTTTATTTAACTAGGCAAGTCATTTGACCTAGATAGTTTGTGTGTATGTATTGATGTGTAGGCTACGTGTGCCTTTCTGTTTAAAAATGGATGTAGTTCTGTCCTTGAGCTGTTCTTGTCTATTAATGTTCTGTATTATGTCATGTTTCATGTTGTGTGTGGACCCCAGGAAGAGTTGCTGCTGCTTTTGCAACAGCTAATGGGGATCCTAATAAAATACTCCCCCAAAAATACATTGATCCAATTAATTTACATAATGTTCATGCCCTTAATGAATCATCAAGAACCAATATTGTCACAGATCCGTTCCTGCTTTGGACTTCCATATGTAGAATATCACAATAACAACACCAGTGGTATGTATGTACAGTATGAACCCCTTTATTCATTAGTCTCTCTGTGCCACTGTCTTTTAAAGCAGACTGTTAGGCTAAAAGGTAGGACAGAAGGTACAAGAGAAGCCCTCTAAAGACAGGAGCGTTGTGGAGGGCCAGGAGTTTTTCTTTCTCTGACCATGTGACCTGATAGGGCAACACTTTGGGCTCTAGTCGTGAAATGACCAGGAAACAGTCTAGGCTCTAGTTACAGCCTACAACTAGGGTCCAGAGTTTCTCCTGGTCAGGTCACATGATCTGGGGAAAACTCCTGGTCCTAGCCATGAGACACAAACAGGAAATGAACCTTAGTAGCGGTCCTGTAGAAGTGGCAACGACAACATCACATAATGTCTGAGTAGAAAGAACAGCTAGATCAATTGAAGTGCTTTGTTATGAATAGATAGAACCAGCGTCCTGTTTTTCCATTTCAAGTGCAACATACAATATGCAACAGCAGCGCTGTTTGTCAGGGTGAATGAAAAAAAAAATACATTTGTTGTTTATCATTAATATTTTATAATTGTGCTTCAAAATAAGATTGGTAATCATTTCATCATTTGCTCCTATTATTGATGTGTGCATACTGATTTACAGTCTTCCCCAGTGCCTTATCATCTGCAGCTTCCTGTTTAAATCTAATTTTAGCTGATTGGACAGCTGACTGGGGGGCGGTCACAAGAACAACTTCCATCACAAGCAATCTCTTATTTTTTCCCCCGAAGTAATCTCTATACTTGAGTAATATGTATGTATTTAGGATTTCTATTTTATACAAGTTAAAGCAGTGTACAAACTGCATCTGTAAATTACTTTTCATGCACTTGATCAAGCGGCTTCTCTTCAAGTGTTACCCAACTGTAAGACATTCATCTATGATCTATTCACTGTTAAGTCTCCTGCTAAGTCACATTCAGTCCACAATCATTGGAACGGCTGGATAATCAGTCCAGCAGTAATATTTGTATTAAAAGTCCTTAAATTGTGTGATGGAATATGTCATTGTGCACATTATCGTATGGTAACAGACTGGCAAAATAAATATAAAAGATGAATGCCCATTGCCTTGGTTAATGTTAGGTAAAAGGATGATGTCAAAATAAAAAAAATGGCACCAAAATGCTGACATTGACCAAGAAAACACCTGTTAGTTTTGTTTGAAGAACACTTCTCTCTGTCCCCACACCTCAATGCAAAAAAGCTAGAAAACACTGTAGGTACCATGACCATGATACAGTTTCACTACAAAACTGAGTAAAATTAGGAAACAGTCCTCCCATCTTGTTTTAATGTCTGTCCGGGGCCCAGTTAGACCATGTGTGGTCTTTGAGTGAATCCTCCGTTCAGGAAAGCAGGCATAGTTAGCCTCTGGGGTTCCCAGAAATACAGAATAAAAGGTTCTCCTGTTGCCTCTCCCCTCCATAACCTCCACTGTCCGTCTCTCTCTCAGGCTCTGCGTTAGTCCAGGAGCAAGAAGTACCCCTCAGTATCAGCAAATCAAAGAAAAGATCAGAGTGTAGAGGGTAGAGGTTAGAGGTCGCCGCTCTGGGGCTCTGGGTTGCGGCCCTCCTGATTGCGGTTGCGCCCCAGTCTGGGAAAGCGTGACGAGGCTTTGGACCGGGCTGTCTTACTGCTCCCCTCGCTGGCCACTGATGTGTCCCTGGGAGGAGACAAAAGGTCAAGAATTCAGCAAAGGAAACCAGAGGTTAGTAATGCCACTTAGGGTTTTTATTTTATTCTTGGCACCAACCAGAACTTGAGGCTAGAACTTGAACTGTGTTTTCTGTGTTCCTGTGAATGTGCCATTTTGGGCAGAACGTGCTGGCTGCTGACACTAAAGGCGACACTTTTGGGGTGAGGTGAGACCGAGTCACCTCCCAAGAAAGGAGTGATGACAAGTGCAGCTTTTGAAGAATCAGGTTCTAATCTCTCTCCATCTCAGCCCCCTCCTAACCAGGGGCCCACTCAGTCATTCATAAAAGAAAGGTCAACATTTTGGATGAGTCATCAATGGCTAAGACAGCTCTACTGTTAATGTAGATATCATCAACTCAGCTCTATATTTAGCTGAAGAATAGCGCCGGAGGGGATGGCTTCCGTTTTACGGGCTCCTAACCAATTGTGCTATTTTGTGTGTTTTTTCGCATAGTTTATAACTTATTTTGTTGATGCTACCGTCTCCTATGACCGAAAAGAGCTTCTGGATATCAGAACAGCGATTACTCACCTCAAACTGGACAAAGATTATTTTTTATGAGTCCGACTCAAAGGATATAATGTTCCCAGACAAGGCCCAAACCCCCGTCATTCACATGAAGAAAAGAAAGAAATACATGGGGCGGAGATCAGGATGCCTTGTGAGAATTAGTCGGCGAGTGGGTAACCCGCCTCTACCATCCATTCTATTAGCCAACTGTCACACCCTGATCTGTTTCACCTGTCCTTGTGATTGTCTCCACCCCCCTCCAGGTATCGCCCATCAAGCCCATTATCAACTGTGTATTTAAACCTGTGTTCTCTGTTTGTCCGTTCCCAGTTCGTCTTGTTTGTCAAGTCAACCAGCGTTTTGTTTCTCAGCTCCTGCTTTTTCCCAGTCTCTCTTTTCTCGCCCTCCTGATTTTGACCCTTGCCTGTCCTGACTCCGAGCCCACCTGCCTGACCACTCTGCCTGACCCTGAGCCTGCCTACTGTCGTGGAAATTCAAAGTCAGTACTGGTATCCACCCGTGACCGCTACCTCTCAGATCATAGGCGGGTCCAGCTGCTCAATAATAAACATGGTTCACCCTGAGATCCCAATTTCTGATCTCCTGTGCACAGTTTACCCAGATCTTCAGGAGCGGTCAACAGGTGAAGTTGCAGATCACCTCCTCGTCGCCAAGAATGTTGTGGAAATTCAGTACTGAGAGAGACTTGGTCATTTCTTCAAACAATCATCTTTATTTAATATCGATGAATTATTGAAATGATGAAGCCGTCAGCCCAGAAGTCTTGACTGTCGGACCGAGTGCTTGAACCATACAGAGAATACTGTGTCTTTATATACCAAACCTAAAAATGCTTCAACCATGGCTGGCTCCACCCTTCCCATATAGATTGGGGGGACCATGAGCCACTTTGGGCTCATCCTGTCTTTATCTGCCCCTGGCGTTATCTTAACCCCCAACCTTGGCCTAATTTCCTAGATGCCAGGATGTCTAAGAACCACTGAGGCCTTTGTTCTACTCCTCTCTATCCCAGTCACAATCACCCCACATCCTGTCACTGGAATGCCAGCTGTAGGTTTTATCACCAGGTCAATCAATGTCCACGACAGCTAGACTAGCTGCAGGAAGCTAGAGTGGACACCATAAAACTCAGCATTAGCAGGACAGACATATCTTACTGTTTGTTAAGTAAATCATTGCTACATATCCAACAAATAAAGTGAATACATAATTTTTCCCTCACACTACCAACCTGTACCTTTGCCCCCCACTGGATTTTTGACCGCTGCTTATCCTGAGCCTGCCTGCCGTCCGGTACCGTTGCCTCACCTCTGGTTTACTGACACCTGCCTGCCTTGACCTGTCTATTGCCTGCCCCTATTGGATCATTAAACTATTGTTTATTCAACGTGGTCTGCATCTGGGTCTTACCTTCATACTTGATACCAACGTGCAATTACTGGAGAATAAACTGGATGAGCTCCGTTCGAGACTATCATACCAACAGGACATTAAAAACTGTAATATCTTATTACTGAGTCGTGGCTGAACGATGACACGGATAATATACCGTTGGCAGGGTTTTCCGTGCATCGGAAAAATAGAAAAGCTACGTCTGGTAAAACGAGGAGTGTGGGTGTGTGTCTATTTGTCAATAACAGCTGGTGCACGATGTCTAATATTAAGGTAGTCTCGAGGTATTGCTTGCCTGAGGTAGAGTACCTCATGATAAGCTGTAGACCACACTATCTACCAAGAGAGTTTTCATCTCTATTTTTTGTAGCCGTCTATTTACCAACACAAACCGACGCTTGCACGAAGACCGCACTCAACGAGCTGTATACGGCCATAAACAAACAAGAAAATGCTCATCCAGAAGCAGTGTCCTAGTGGCTGTGGACCTAAATGCAGGGAAACTTAAATCTGTTTTACCTAATTTCTACCAGCATGTCACATGTGCAACCAGAGGGGAAAAAACTCTAGACCACCTTCACTCCACACACAGAGACGCGTACAAAACTCTCCCTCGCCCTCCATTTGGAAAATCTGACCATAATTCTACCCTTCTGATTCCTGCTTACAAGCAAAAACTAAAGCAGGAAGTACCAGTGAATCGCTTAATACGGCAGTGGTCAGACAATGCGGATGCTACGCTACAGGACTGTTTTCCTAGCACAGACTGTAATATGTTCCAGGATTCATCAAATGGCATTGGGGAATATACCACTTCAGTCACCAGCTTCATCTATCAGTGCATCGATGACGTCCCCCCCACAGTGACCGTACGTATATTTCCCAACCAGAAGCTATGTATAACAGGCAACATCCACACCAAGCTAAAGGCTAGAGCTGCCACTTTCAAGGAGCGGGACACTAATCCGGACGCTTATAAAAAATCCTGCTATGCCCTCAGACGAATCATCAAACAGTTAAAGCCTCAATACAGGACTAAGATTGAATCCTACTACACCGGCTCTGACGCACGTCGGATGTGGCAGGGCTTGCAAACTATTACGGACTACAAAGGGAACCCAGCCGCAAGCTGCCGAGTGACGTGAGCCTATCAGACGGGCTAAATGCCTTTTATGCTCGCTTTGAGGCAAGTAACACTGAAGCATGCATGAGAGCACCAGCTGTTCTAGACAACTGTGTGATCACGCTCTCCGTAGCCGATGTGAACAAGACCTTTAAACAGGTCAACATTCACCAGGTTGCGGGGCCAGACGGATTACCAGGACGTGTACTCTGAGCATGCGCGGACCAACTGGCAAGTGTCTTCACTGACATTTTCAACCTCTCCCTGACCAAGTATGTAATACCCACCATAGTCCCTGTGACCAAGTAAGCAAAGATAACCTGCCTAAATGACACCGCCCCGTAGCATTCACGTCGGTAGCCATGAAGTGCTTTGAAAGGCTGGTCATGGCTCACATCAAACACCATCATCCTAGAAACCCTAGACCCACTTCAATTCGCATACCGCCCCAACAGATCCACAGAAGACGCAATCTCAATCGTACTCCACACTGCCCTTTCCCACCTGGAGAAAAGGAACACCTATGTGAGAATGCTGTTCATTGACTACAGCTCAGCGTTCAACATAGTGCCCACAAAGCTCATCACTAAGCTATGGACCCAGGGACAAGACACCTCCCTCTGCAGCTGGATCCTGGACGTCCTGACGGCCCACCCCCCAGGTGGTAAGGGTAGGCAACAAAACATCTGCCACGCTAATCCTCAACACAGGGACCCCTTAGGGGTGCATGCTTAGTTCCCTCCTGTACTCCCTGTTCACCCACAACTGTGTGGCCAGGCACGAATCCAACACCATCATTAAGTTTGCAGATGACACAACGGTGGTAGGCCTGATCACCGACAACGATGAGACAGCCTATAGGGAGGAGGTCAGAGACCTGGCAGTGTGGTGACAGGACAACAACCTCTCCCTCAATGTGAGCAAGACAAAGGATATTATCGTGGACTACAGGAAAAGGAGGGCCGAACACGCCCCCATTCATATCGACGGGGCTGTAATGGAGCGGGTCGAGAGTTTTAAGTTCCTTGGTGTCCACATCACCAACAAACTATCATGGTCCAAACACACCAAGAAAGTCGTGAAGATGCCACGACAACACCTTTTTCCCCTCAGGAGACTGAAAAGTTTTGGCATGGGTCCCCAGATCCTCAAAAAGTTATAGAGCAGCACCAATGTGAGCCTCCTAACTGGTTGCATCACCTCCTGGTATGGCAACTGCTCGACATCCGACCGTAAGGCACTACAGATGGTAGTGCGTACAGCCCAGTACATCACTGGGGCCAAGCTTCCTGCCATCCAGGACCTATATAATAGGTGGTCAAAGACTCCAGTCATCAGAGTCATAGACTGTTCTCTCTGCTACCGCATGGCAAGCGGTACCGGAGTGCCAATTCTAGGTCCAAAAGGCTCCTTACCAGCTTCTACCCCCAAGCCATAAGACTGCTGAACAATTAATGAAATTGCCACCCAGACTATTTGTATTGACACCCACCCACCCTTTGTTTTTACACTGCTGCTACTCGCTGTTAATTATCTATGCATAGTCACTTTACCCCTACCTTCATGTACAAATTACCTCGACTAACATGTACCACCGAACATTTACTCGGAATCGGTACCCCCTGTATATAGCCTCATCATTTTTTCTTTTTTTACTTCAGTTTATTTAGTAAATATTTTCTTAACTCTATTTTCTTAACTGCATTGTTGGTTAAGGGCTTGTAAGTAAGCATTTCACGGTAAGGTCTACAACCTGTTGTATTCGGCGCATGTGATAAATCAAATTTGATAATTCTATCTCAGCGTTTTAGAACCTCTGTGCTATGACTATCAGCTGCTACAGAACAGAATTCTTGTTGGGATCTGTGATTGGTCGTGCTCACCGAGTGGTCACAGCCTCAATTGGTGTGAATGATGCAGGAAATGACTGGATCCTATGACTGAGCTGGCACAAGAAGTCACTTTCAAGGTGTTCACAAAACAATTTGCATTATCTATCGCACTCGCACACAGATGTGTCAGGCAATGTATTATTATGAAGCACTTTGTGAAATGCGTGTTTTCCCCATCTGACAATGCACACTCTGACGCATGTACACACACACACACACACACACACACACACACACACACACACACACACACACACACACACACACACACACACACACACACACACACACACACACACACACACACACACACACACACACACACACACACACACACACACACACACACACACACACACACACACAGACAGTGGGGTCACTCACTGGCAGAAGGGCAGCAGCTGCAGCAGGGTCTCCTTAGTGGGTTTAGCAGAGAACTCTGGCAGGGTCTGGATCAGCTTGTTCAACACCATCCTCAGGTACGACTGGAGCTGTTTCCTACGCTCCTCTACAAACTTGGCATCCTAAGGAGAAGAGTGGACAGAGGCAAGGGAGACATTAAAACTGTACCATACAGAATGAGAGCGAAAGTACAGGTAGGAGTTATAGATAAGTGTGTAGGGTAAGTGGGTGGAGAATGATGCCAGCTGTCAGATTAGATAAGGTCCCAGCTGCCATGTCTCATTTAATGGTTTGTTTGCATGGGAATGTAACACCCTCCTTTCTCTGTCTCTCTCACTCTCACTCAGTGACACACTGAGCCTCTCTCAGTCCTTGTCTCTAGCACCTATGCTCTGTGGATGTATGTCAAAATTCCAATCAGTCAATTGAAAACTGTGGGTGTACAATGTAACACTTTTGAAGTTTATATATGAAAACCATCAGAAAAATGTTAAATGAACACTTTTCAAAGCGTTGCTCTTTTAACACTGTCATAGTGTGCTTTTCCTCACTCCAATGGTGTAGATACTATTACAGTAGGTGACTGAGTGAGTGTTGTCCAACTGATACTTTTCAACACCGGTGGCATTTACATTTTACAACTCAGTGTGAAAGGTACACTGCTATGGTGTTCAAAGATACCGTGAATTTAACACTTTAGAATTTTACTCTAGCAGTCTACTAACTTTTCTAGCTGTCTGCCTTTCCAGTGAAATGTAGAGTTGCCACCAATGGCTATGTTTGTTAGACAGACAGAGTTGTTGTATTCATTCACTGAAGTTAATGTGAGTGCTTAAGTAAATGTGTTATCATTCAAATAAAACACTTTAGGACAAAATATTTGATATATATATATATATATATAGTAAATCAAATCAAATTCTATGTCACATGCGCCGAATACAACAGGTGTAGACCTTACAGTGAAATGCTCACTTACAAGCCCTTAACCAACAATGCTTTAAGAAGTCTTAACAAAAAATAAGTGTTCAGTAATAATAGATAAGTAAAAAAATAGAAAATAAAAGAAACAAATAATTAAAGAGCAGCAGTAAAATAACAATAGCGAGGCTAAATTAGCACCGGTTAGTCGAGGTAATTGAGGTAATATGTACATGTAGGTAGAGTTAAAGTGACTATGCACAGATAATAAACAAAGAGTAGCAGCAGCGTAAAAGAGGGGTCATGGGTAGCCCTTTGATTAGCTGTTCAGGAGTCTTATGGCTTGGGGGTAGAAGCTGTTAAGAAGCCTTTTGGACCTAGACTTGGCGCTCCGGTATCGCTTGCCGTGCTGTAGCAGAGAGAACAGTCTATGACTAGGGTGGCTGGAGTCTTTGACAATTTTTAGGGCCTTCCTCTGAAACCGCCTGGTATAGAGGTCCTGGATGGCAGGAAGCTTGGCCCCAGTGATGTACTGGGCCTTACACACCACCCTCAGTAGTGCCTTGCGGTCGGAGGCCGAGCAGTTGCCATACCAGGCAGTGATGCAACCCGTCAGGATGCTCTCGATGGTGCAGCTGTAGAACCTTTTGAGGATCTGAGGACCCATGCCAAATCTTTTCAGTCTCCTGAGGGGGAATAGGCTTTGTCCTGCCCTCTTCTCGACTGTCTTGGTGTGTTTGGACCATTCTAGTTTGTTGGTGATGTGGACACCAAGGAATTTGAAGCTCTCAACCTGCTCCACTACAGCCCTGTCGATGAGAATGGGGGCGTGCTCGGCCCTCCTTTTCCTATAGTCCATAATCATCTCCTTTGTCTTGATCACATTGAGGGAGAGGTTATTGTCCTGGTACCACACGGCCAGGTCTCTGACCTCCTCCCTATAGACTGTTAAACAGTCTGATGTTATAAAATTGTTCAGGGGATGTAACACATACTAAAGCCCAGGCCCAGACAAAATACGTGGACATGTGTTAAAGCACTGTGCTGAACAATTGGCTGGTGTTTTTACAGACATTTTCCAATCCTCACTCGACCAGCAACACGTGCCAGTATTGTGGAAAAACTCAATAATTATACCAATTCCTAAAGCATCTAATCCCTCTGTGCTGAATGACTACCGCCCTGTCGCCTTGACATCCTTAGTAATGAAATGCCTTGAGAAAATTGTGAAAAGTCATATTCTCAGAGTCACCCAGAAGCTCCTCGACCCATTTCAGTTTGCCTATCAGCCTAGCAGAGGAGTTGATGACGCCATTCTTACCCTCCTTAACATGGTCTATAGACATCTAGAGGGTGCCAAATCCCATGTCAGGGTTCTGTTTGTTGAATTTCAATGAAATCCAGCCTTACATTCTGGCACAGAGACTCATTCGAGTCTTCTCCTTAGATGGGGGGCTGGTTTTGTGGCTGTTGGACTTCCTGAACCAACGCTCACAGCGAGTCAAAATAGGTCCCCACGTGTCGGACATACGCAACACCAACACAGGCTCTCCTCAGGGATGTGTTTTGTCCCCACTCCTGTACATCTTGTACACAAATGGTTGTACTAGTTCCCAATCCTGACAGGCACCTCGTTAAGTTCGCTGATGACACTGGCTTGATCAGCCTGTTGCATGATGACGAGGAACATCATGGCCCGGTCCTAGATGACTTTGTAGAGTGGTGTGAGGAATCACACTTGGTCCTCAATACCAACAAGACCAAAGATGTGCATAGATGTGCATAGAAGCGTACAACACCTACCTCTGCAACATCTATCAGAGGTCAGAATATAGAGATTGTAGAGGAATGCAAATATCTGGTTGTCCTCTTGGACAATAAGCTTCAGTGGAGTAAATGTACAGACCTGATCCACAAAAAGAGCCAACAGAGACTGTACTTTCTCAAAAAGCTGGGATCTTTTAATGTAGACTGTACTATATTGACTCTGTTTTACAAATGTTTCATTGAGAGTATTTTAACTTTTTGTATTGTTTGTTGGTTTGGCAATGCCACTGTCAGCCAGAGAAATATGCTGAGAAGGATTATCACCACAGCAAGCAAGGTACTTGGAGTCAAACAGACAGGCCTGGATGAGATCTTTAAGGTGACTGTGACTGATGTGGTGTACTCCTCAATGACAACGGAAGAATCCTGGAACATATTCCAGTCTGTGCTAGGAAAAAAGTCCTGTAGCTTAGCATCTGCTTCATCTGACCACTTTCTTATTGACCAAGTCACTGGTGCTTCCTGCTTTAGTTTTTGCTTGTAAGCAGGAATCAGGAGGATACAGTTATGGTCAGATTTTCCAAATGGAGGGCGAGGGAGAGCTGTGTACGCGTCTCTGTGTGTGGAATAAAGGTGGTCTAGAGTTTTTTCCCCTCTGGTTGCAAATTTAACATGCTGGTAGAAATGAGGTAAAACAAATTTAAGTTTCCCTGCATTAAAGTCCCTGGACACTAGGAGCGCTGCCTCTGGATGAGCGTTTTCCTGTTTGCTTACGGCTGTATACAGCTCATTGAGTGCGGTCTTAGTGCCAGCATCGGTTTGTGGTGGTAAATAGACAGCTACGAAGAATATAGATGAAAACTCTCTTGGTAAATAGTGTGGTCTACAGCTTATCATGAGATACTCTACCCCAGGCGAGCAAAACCTTGAGACTTCCTTAGATTTTGTGCACCAGCGGTTGTTTACAAAAATACATAGACCGCCACCCCTTGTCTTACCAGAGGCCGCTGTTCTATCCTGCCGAAAAAGCTTAAAACCCACCAGCTGTATGTTATTCATGTTGTCGTTCAGCCACGACTCGGTGAAACATAAGATATTACAGTTTTTAATGTCCTGTTGGTAGGATATACGTGCTCGTAGCTCGTCTCTTTTATTATCCAATGATTGTACGTTGGCTAATAGGACCGATTGCAAAGGCAGATTACACACTCGTCGTCTGATCTTTACAAGGCACCCAGACCTTCGTCCCCGAAATCTCAGTCTTTTTCTCCTGCGAATGACGGGGATCAGGGCCTTGTTGGGCGTCTGAAGTAAATCCTTCCCGTCGTTAAAGAAAAAGTATTCCTCCAGTACGGGGTGAGTAATCGTTGTCCTGATATCTAGAAGCATTTTTCGGTCATAAGACACGGTGGCAGAAACATTGTGTACAAAATAAGTTACAAATAACATGAAAAAACACACACAATAGCACAATTGGTTAGGAGATCGTAAAACAGCATTATTACAGCTTAATGAGGAATTATTTTCCAACAGTCTTGAAGGAGTTCCCACATATGCTGAGCACTTGTTGGCTGCTTTTCCTTCCTCCTGATGCAGCACTCCACCACTCTCTTTCTTGGTCAAATAGCCCTTAAACAGGCTGAAGGTGTGTTTTGGGTCATTGCCCTGTTGAAAAACAAATGATAGTCCCACTAAGCGCAAACCAGATGGGATGGAGTATTGCTGCCGAATGCTGTGGTAGCCATGCTGGTTAAGTGTGCATTGAATTCTAAATAAATTACTGACAGTGTCACCAGCAATGCACACCCACACCATCACACCTCGGCCTCCATGCTTCACGGTGGGAACCACACATATGGAGATCATCCATTCACCTACTTTGGACTCATCAGACCAAAGCACAGATTTCCACAGGTCTAATGTCCATTGCTCATGTTTCTTGGCCCAAGCCAGTCTCTTCTTCTTATTGGTGTCCTTTAGTAGTGGTTTCTTTGCAGCAATTCGACCATGAAGGCCTGATTCACGCAGTCTCCTCTGAACAGTTGAAGTTGAGATGTGTCTGTTACTTGAACTCTGTGAAGCATTTATTTGGACTGCAAACAGAGGTGCAGTTAACTCTAATGAACTTATCCTCTGGGTCTTCCTTTTCTGTGGCGGTTTTCATGAGAGCCAGTTTCATCATAGCGCTTCATGGTTTTTGCGACTGCACTTGAAGAAACTTTCTGAATTCTTAAAATTTCCCGGATTGACTGACCATGTCTTAAAGTAATGATGGACTGTCGTTTCTCTTTGCTTTGTTCTTGCCATAATATGGACTTGGACTTTAACCAAATAGGGCTATCTTCTGTATACCACTCCTACCTTGTCACAAAACAACTGATTGGCTCAAATGCATTAAGAAGGAAAGAAATTCCACAAATTAACAAGGCACACCTGTTAATGGAAATGCATTCCAGATGACTACCTCATGAAGCTGGTTGAGAAAATGCCAAGAGTGTGCAAAGCTGTCATCAAGGCAAAGAGTGGGTACTTTTAAGAATCTAAAATATATTTTGATTTGAACACTTTTTTGGTTACTACATACTATGTGATATTGTAGTTTGGATGTCTTCACTATTATTCTACAATTTAGAAAATAGTAAAAATAAAGAAAAACCATTGAATGAGTAGGTGTGTCCAAATTTTTTACTGGTACTGTATATATATCTATCATAAGGCGTTACTTTGATGGCCTAGTTTCTCCCAAAGACAGTGGTCTGAAACTCCTGAGTTGTATTCACCTGCAGTAGTGCATGCTGGTAAATATGATAATAATGGGCGTGGTTTTAAATGTTTTTGAGTGTTTTACTCTACATTGAGTGACATCATCACACTCAGCTCTGGTTAGTAACACAAACACAGGCAACACCCCGATTGAACAGTATATTAAAAGGTATGAACAACAGCTGGTCTTCAGTTACACAAAGTAACGCCACATCAACATCAAAACTGCTTACACCAGGATACGAACACTGACAATTTTGTTGTACAGCTCTACTTATAGCTACCATCCTCACCTGCTGTTTCAAGGCAAACCTGCTACAGCCCACTGACTGACGGACAGACGGACGGACGTACACACACGTACGTAGCGTAGAGACACAGATAGTGGCAAATATAGCCCCGTAGATCTTTGTTTGCCACCGTCCCTAACCTGTCTGTTCCAGATGACTCATTTTAGTATAGTACATCTCACTATACGACAGAGACTCACATACACTCCCCACACATGGACATCAACACAGAGATGACACTATGGAGGTGTATGTTTATATGTACACGTATAAAGACATTAACTATTCTTATCCCACCAGCGTTCACCTGTCTGCTACTGTATATGAGGCATGTTACTGTAATTTAACTCACTATAAGACAGGGACACACTCGGGTAGACATGGATATCAACACAACACTGAAGGCACAGACACAGGGAGATATCGCTATAGATAGGATCGCCACTGGCTACACCTGTCCGCTATGAGGCATGTTACATCAATTTACAAGACAACTCAGACAGATACACACGGGCATGTCTATCCACACGTGTGTACAGACATTGAGAGCATGGCGACACAAGTGAACCACGCAGTCAAAGTGAGACAGAGGACAAATCTCAATATCACAGGGAACAGTATGACCAACTCAGTATCACAGATTATTGTAAAATAGACACAAATATCTTATTGGAAATTCGTGACAGGCACACGATTTTGTATACAGTGAATTTCAATCACAGATTAAGACAGTAGGTTACTTAAGACAGAAACGATAGGAGGGAGGTTGGTAGGGGGGGATAGGTGGGCATAGAACAAGAACGTCTAGCAACCCAAAAGCACGGTCATGCCAATTCACAGAGCGGTGAGACAGATGTGAGTAGTCCTGACAGAGGAAGGAAGCAAAGCGACGAGAGCTCAAAGTAGGCCAACACAGCTCCAGCAAAGGATCATGGGTAGGGCATGAACAGATTTGTGAGGCTCAAAGGAGTTGTTTGCGATGGAACTCAAATGCAAAGCTTGTGACGGGTTTAGTGAATAGAAACGCATCGTCCGTAGGGGTACAACAATCAAGCCATGACACAAACACACAATTTTTAGCTTGGAAGATACATAATATAAACAAAGAGATGCGAACTATAAAGATAGTTAACCTTGTTTTGTAACTAATGTCACAAACAGGAAGTGTAGACTAAAATACAAAAACATCAGCGAGATACTGTAGAATAGAAATCAGGCCACCACATTGACTTATGATTATGGCACGCAAAGAAACTCCTCAAAGACTGCTCCTATGAAAATGCTTATACACACAAACCGCCGTGCAACTGATGCATAAAAGATCACAAGCAATTCAGGAATGTTCATACAAGACCTCCAGAATGTCTCTTTGCCATCATTAAAGGCATTAGACATCCATATTGAATGTTACATGTGAACACAACATGCAAGATTCAGAAATGATTCCACGTTTACTGGTTAATTATTCACTTAGCTCTCCTGTTCTGTCGCTCAAGGTGCAACGCCAGCCCTGACTTTTACAGCCCTCCAAGTACTGTAATATTACAGCTCATAACGATCTTGTGTTATTATCATCAGAAAGATCAAATGCTGTTTAAAAAATGATGAGAGTAGGACAGTAGACAGTTCCGTAGTCTCTAACAGCGCTCTGATTTGGTGGAACCCCCATAACACTGCACTCTACAAAGCAGCCCAGCAGGGGAGGAAGAGGAAAGCAGCAATTGAAAAATTGACTGATTTGATCCAAATGAAAGGAACATGGGTAGGAAAGACGCAGAGAGAGAGAGAGACAGAGAACTAGAGAGACAGGAAAAACCTCCATCAAAGCAATAAGAATTCTCTGTGAATCTGAGACGAGAAACCCTGACAGTTGAACTCTGGGGAGCGGGTGCAGAGCAGAGCAGACAGACAGTTGCAGCCTTTGATGTCATCATTCTTCCTTCCGCAGTCATGGCAATGGTGTCCATCAGGACGGATGTGACAGGTGCGCTCGGGAACATTTAGCGTGTTTTGCCAGCCGAGCCCTTGACAAATCAGCTGTTTAGGGGCTGTCAGTGGCAGGCAGGTGTGTGTGTGTGTGTGTGTGTGTGTGTGTGTGTGTGTGTGTGTGTGTGTGTGTGTGTGTGTGTGTGTGTGTGTGTGTGTGTGTGTGTGTGTGTGTTCGTGAGGCTATGTCAATGCAGTTAGGAGATTCTCAGAGACAGCAGGAGGCCGAGTAATGCTCAGATAATGTTGCCGTGGTAATACATTGAGCTGTGATTCTTATGTACACTGGCAGTTATGGTGCTTGACATCACAAAACTGAGATGTATTAAAATGTCATCACACAACACTACCTGTATTCCATTCCATCATCCATACACCTGATCCTGCAAGCTAACGCAGATACATCCTATAGGTATTGTGGCTATTAGAATTAGCTTCCTACATATACGGTCCCATGCTGTAGCCAACTGACAAGATTAGCTACACGTCTCTCTCTCTCTCAGGATCAGGTACGGTACTGCAAGGTCACAGACTTACTGTGTGTGTGTGTGTGTGTGTGTGTGTGTGTGTGTGTGTGTGTGTGTGTGTGTGTGTGTGTGTGTGTGTGTGTGTGTGTGTGTGTGTGTGTGTGTGTGTGTGTGTGTGTGTGTGTGTGTGTGTGTGTGTGTGTGTTTAGCAGGCATGATGACCCAGGGTCCTTGGTGTGTAAGGTTGTTAGCTTCTCAATGAGGATAACCATGGCGGGGCTGAGGCAGAGTGCGTGTGTACACTTGTGTGTGTATGCGTGTTTACGTATGTATGTGTGTGTATGTGCATGTGTGTTCCTTCCTGTTTCCCCATCTCCGTGACAGCTCTCTCGTTTCATCCATACCGTAGCAGACATCCATGCAACCCAGTTAAAAGGGTTTGGAGAGGTTTCTCTCCCCATGACCACTGATCATATGGACCAACATTAGCATCCCCCCATCATTAACTGAACACATCCACCATGTAAGCCCCAGCGTCTACCTTAGAATATATACAGCATAGATATTCCATATTTCCGAGCTGCAACGATGCTGTGTTCCATGAAGAGAGAGCAAACTGAACATATTGTGCGTCCCCAGTGAGTGAAATAAAGAGAACAGTTTATCTCTTTGACTACAGTGCTGTTAAACAACACATCTCCATAACAGCATCTCCGTCAGAGGAGATCAGATAGACAGAGGGGGAGGCTTTTTGCCAGCGCACCACGCTTCACCTGAGGGAGAAGAACTAAGCCTTGTCTGTACAAAGTGTTCCTTCTGAGAGGATAGAGGGAGGGAAGGAGGGAGGGAGAGAGAATCAGAGGAAACAATGATGAGATTAAAAGTGACATGACAGCCCATACCCCAGGTAAGCAAGCTCACTGATTACACACACAGACACACACAAATGCATACACACACGCACACATACCTACCCATGCACGCACACCTACCCATGTACACACACACGCGCGCGCACGCGCACCCACACACACACACACACACACACACACACACACACACACTACCCTCTCAAATGCATACACACGTTCACCTACCCATATGCACACACGCAAACACACACACACACACTCAATTACCAACGCAATCCTGTCTCTATGTGAACCCTCTGCCCCTACGTCTTTACTGTCAGCTCCAAACACCCTCTCACACTATCTAGTTTTAAACTCTGCCCCCAGGCCTGGTGCACTCCTTTGTGTTTCCATGTCAAAGTTACTCTACAACTTCTGTAACAAAAGCACTCACAGCCCCCTCAACTCTACTCAGAGACTTAAAAAGACTCCTTCCCTCTGGAACTGAAAGGGAGAGGGAGGAAGAGAGTAAGGAGAGAGCGGTGGAGAGATGAAGACAGAGAGAGGGAGGTAATGTTGCCCAGGGGCTACTGTAACTAACATCCAAGCCTGTCGATTCAAGTGATGGACAAGTGACCACAATATGACTTAACAATGCATTCACATTCAATACATTTGACTACAGGTCATTTAAAACAACATTGAAGGAGGGTGACCAATAGTAAAAACCGGATTACATCAAAAAGGCAACGATCTCCCCGACCGTACATACCTTGTTCCCTATGGCTTTCTTGGGTGGGAAGTTGAAAGTGCCGACTTGCGGGAATTGTGAGCGTAAGTGGTTGTGGAGCGTCCGGAATTCCGTGTAGCGTCTGTAGACATTCCATTCGTTGTCTAGGATACGGATGTACACCTACGGAACAGGTAAGACACAAACAACAACAACACAAACAGCGACACAATCAGAATACTTTCTGTGGTACAAATTCTGCTCTTACGAAACCGCTCACAGTCTACAGAGGAGGAAATTAGCCAACCATAATGTCTCAATAAGGTTATCTATTCTCAATATGGCAGTAAAACATAGTAGGCCACTCTCTGCCTGTGCACTGCTATTTTCATGCATCATTAAAGGAGAGCGTTGGATTCCTTTGTTCAGCTGCTGATGGTCTGTGGCAGGCAGACACTGGGGATTGTGAAGGGAGGATAAGAGAGGCAATTACAACTCGAGGAGGGAGAGCGAGAGGGGGAGAGTATGAGAGGGAAAGCGATAGAGTGAGAGATGTTATTTTCAAATGGAGGAAAGGAAAGACGAGAACAGAGATGCCATTTTCACGCGTCATAGTCTCTCCCTCAAGCCTAGCTGGAGAACAGTGTCACAACGGTGAAGCAACGTAGCGTTAGAATTAACAGACGTCCCATCTCAAAGCTATAGAGGCACAGACTGATCCTGTCTATTGGGGTTCAGTTGTCCCATCTGAGGTGACAAGCAATCACTTTATCACCTCTGTACTTCCTCACGCAGTACCGTACTTCCTGTGAACTTTTTTGAAAACTTTTCTCCGGAAAGTGAGGGACTGTAGAGTAGAGAGAAATTAAGAGAAGACAACAAAGGCAGCCTGAAGCTTAGATGAACCTGTTGTTTGTTCGTAATTGTCGTTTTCAAGGGGGAGTGTGTGTGTGTGTGTGTGTGTGTGTGTGTGTGTGTGTGTGTGTGTGTGTGTGTGTGTGTGTGTGTGTGTGTGTGTGTGTGTGTGTGTGTGTGTGTGTAGGCACATGTGCGTATGTGCTGTGCGTGGCATGCGTGTGCATGTGTGTTCGTGTCTGTGATCAAAGCGTTAGGATGAAACGAGGCAAATGGGTGGACACTGGGTCCCTGGGGAGGGCTGGCCAACCTGGGCCAACATTAAAGTCCTCACACCCCACAATAAGACCAGTACTCTTAGAAAACTGCCCCCTGGCACACTCACACACAGTAGTCGTGTGCGCGCAGACACACAACACTCACACACAATGTATTCTCTCTCACTCATACACACACACACACTGTATTCGTGCACAGGCAAAGTGGAGCGGGTCGAGAGTTCCAAGTCCTTGGTGTCCACTTCACGAACAAACTATCATGTTCCAAACATACCAAGACAGTCGTGAAGAGGGCACGACAAAAACTTTTCCCCCTCAAGAGACTGAAAAGATTTGGCATTGGCCCCCACATCCTCAAAAGGTTCTACAGCTGCACCATCGAGAGCATCCTGACCGGTTGCATCACTGCCTGGTATGGCAACTGCTCGGCATCTGACAGTAAGGCGCTACAGAGGGTAGTGTGAACGGCCCAGTACATCACTGGGGCCAAGCTTCCTGCCACCCAGGACCTATATAATAGGCGGTGTCAGAGGAAAGCCCATAAAATTGTCAAAGACTCCAGTCACCCATAAACTGTTCTCTCAGCTACCGCACGGCAATCGGTACCGGAGCGCCAAGTCTAGGACCAAAAGGCTCCTCAACAGCTTCTACCCCTAAGCCAATAGACTGCTGAACAATTCATAAAAATCGCCACCGGACAATTTACATTGACACGCGACCCCCCCTCTTGTACACTGCTGCTACTCACTGTTTGTTTATTATCTATGCATAGTCACTTCGCCCCCACCTACATGTCCAGATTACCTCAACTAGCCTGTACCCCTGCACAGTGACCCGGTATCGGTGCCCCCTGTATATAGCCTCGTTATTCTTGTTGTGTTACTTTTTATTTTAGCCTACTTGGTAAATATTTTCTTCTTCTTGAACTGCACTGTTGGTTAAGGGCTTGTAAGTAAGCATTTCACCCGTAAAGTCTACACTTGTTGCATTCAGCGCATGTGGCAAATAAAGTTTGATTTGAATGGCATTCATACATGCACAGGATCACTGTATACACACACACACACACACACACACACACACACACACACACACACACACACACACACACACACACACACACACACACACACACACACACACACACACACACACACACACACACACACACACACACACAAAGACATATGCAATCACACATTTACAGACACACTATACACACACAGACATCCACGTTGGGCTTGCTCATTACCATACACATTTAAGGCAACATCATCCACAGAGCAGCTATTGTTTCCTCCTCAGTAACAGCAAATTCATTATTTCATCATCTTTCACAAAATATTTGCCAACATCCAACTCTCGCGTTCTGCATTAAAAAAAAAACATCTCTTTGTTTTCAATAGAAAGATCCTCAAATGTGACACATCCGTGGCCTAGGCTCAGCTAGCTCTGGGCCAGGTCCAAACTATTCTGATTATGTTATATTTGAACTAGTCAGAGTTTTTTTGTACAGCGAAAGTAACAAGCTTACAATTCACAAAATACATTATCATGAATGAATTTCAAACTGTTATAAAATTGTGTACAAATTATGGTGACATGTTTTTTTGTTGTTGTATATATGGAAAGTAAAAAGATATTTAAACAGTGTTTCTGAAACTTTCTAGAATATTGTTGACTAATCTTTCAGTCAAAATAAATCAATTTTCTCAGCTCTCCAATTGTCTTCAAGGGTTGCAGCCCCCAGTACAGAGCCCCTGGTACAGAGAAGAGAAGCATTAAAACAACATAAATCTAGGGGGTCAAATTAAATTCAAAGCGTTACCCTTCAACACGAACAAGATAGATAACTGCAAGTTAGCACTATTTTACTTGTTGTGTTCTCACCATCTCTTTGATATAGCCTGAACAGGCAGGTCATGTATTATTGTAGACTAACAAGGCTATTGAAAGGAGCAGCGAGTGATTCATCAACAGCCAGATAGACTGGGAGAGGAAATGCTGTCATTTACAACAACAACAGTGGCATTTACAACTGCTCATTATACAGAGACTGATCAGTTCATCGAAAGGAGGGAGGCAAAGACAGACAGACAGACAAATAGACAGACAAATAGACAGACAAATAGACAGACAGACAGACAGACAGACAGACAGACAGACAGACAGACAGACAGACAGACAGACAGACAGACAGACAGACAGACAGACGTTTTAGAGAGGGGATCCGAGGTGCTTAGCTCACTTAAGCAGACCATGATGAGATGATTCTGGGCAATCTGAAAGTTAGCACTTTTCATTCAATAGTGTAAATGGTTTGCAAAATCTTGAGAGACATGCCCAAAAAACCTCTGAACAACATATAGATGTTGCTCTTATGAGAGCTACAGCACAGTATGACTCAAGATGTTATACTTCAATCAGCCACAGTGTTAGAAGCACACCCTTTACTCTTGTAGCCTGGTCCCATCTGTGTAATGTGTAATATATTCTTCAACCAGCTCATTTATTGTTTATATATCTATTGGATTATCTAGTACATCTGCTACATCATGTATGTTTGTACTTTTGTCTAGCCACCCAGTTCCCTCTCTCTCTCTCGCTCTGAAGTACGTAACTATGAGATACAGTCTGGTCTGATAGCATAAGCCGACACTCTTCTGACAGGTAGGGTAATTGTAGGTTACCAACTGTGGTAAAAGCACTGGGCTCACCTCTTCCATCTTCTGAGGAAACCACTAAGAGCCCTCTTGCTCACCTCCGAGTGGGAAAACACTGCAACTACCGTACAGACCGCACAAAATGGCAGACAAAGGATCAGGACTGCCGCTCACCTCATAATGGGAAAACACTGCAACTACCATACAGACGGCACAAAATGGCAGACAAAGGATCAGGACTCCCGGTTCACCTCATAATGAGAAAACACTGCAACAACCATACAGACGGCACAAAATGGCAGACAAAGGATCAGGACGCCCAGGCAGTGGGGATGTTAGTTTCACCATAATGAGTGGAAGTAGAAGCACTATTAGGTGGACCGATGTTGTATTAAGATGTTGCATGTACGGTTTGTGTGCTCATCTCTAACAATAGCATTGAAACCATAGAAATAAATGATGTCTATGATTGAAACATTCTTAGCTGGAGAACTCCAGCTAAGGCACTTTGAAAGAAGGCTGTATGATAAGTTAAATTGCTCATATGATCTTGTCCTTGATTTAAAGAACATTCAGCTATATTCATCACCTTCATCACCTGCCAGACTTTTCCTGGTCAGGTCACCTACAGTAGTTGGCCTGTAGCAACAGTGGCCTGTTATACTTGAGCCTCAGCCATGAAAGTAAACATGAAGTTACAACAAAGCCCAGAGAGAAGGATAATATGGAGATATGAAATATTAATGTGAAAAACAACCTTGATCATTAATCTAGACTAATGCAAAGTTATTTATATTTTTGCACTGACTATGTAGAGGACTCCACACACTCACTCACACAGACTCCAACACACACACTTACTTTGCTCACACACATTCCTACTAACTACACACACACACACACACACACACACACACACACACACACACACACACACACACACACACACACATACACACACACGCAAACCAGGCCAAAGACCCCCTCAGAGACACCAATTCTCCTTAGCCGAACCACAAGAATGGAATGGTCTACCGTTGTCACGCCCTGACCTTAGAGAGCCTTTTTATTTCTCTATTTGGTTAGGCCAGGGTGTGATTAGGGTGGGCATTCTAGTTTTTCTATTTCTTTGTTGGCCGGGTATGGTTCCCAATCAGAGGCAGCTGTCTATCGTTGTCTCTGATTGGGGATCATACTTAGGCAGCCTTTTTTCCACCTTTAGTTTGTGGGATCTTGTTTGTGTGTAGTTGCGTTCTGCACTGCATGTAGCTTCACGTTCGGTTGTAGTTTCATGTTTTTTTCGTGTTCGTCTAATAAAATGGTGTACACTCACCACGCTGCACCTTGGTCCGATTCTTCCGCCAACGAACGTGACAACCGTATCAAAAGCTTAGGCCAAGTCAATAAAAATAGCAGCACAACATTGCTTAGAATCAAGGGCAGTGGTGACATAATTTAGGACATTTAAGGTTGCAGTGACACATCCATAACCTGAGCGGAAACCAGATTACATACCAGAGATAATACTATAGACATCAAGAAAGCCAGTCAGTTGATTATTGACATGTTTTTCCAACACTTTTGATAAACAGGGCAAAATGGAAATCGGCCTGAAATAGTTAGGATCAGCTTGATCTTTCCCTTTAAATAACGGACGCACAATCATCATGTGCGTCACGCATCACGCTGCTGCTACTCTGTTTATCATACATCCTGATGTCAAGTCACCTTACCCCTATACATATCTAACCCTACCACACATTTTAAATATGGTACTCATGTTCTATTTCTCCTATGTTTTTCTTCTACTTGACTTTATTTTATAGTATAATATGTTAACTACTGATATTTATTACTGCATTGTTGGGAAAGAGCTTGCAAGAAAGGCATTTCACTGTACTTGTGCAAATGACAATAAAACTTGATTTTGAAGCACCACAGTTTTTTCAGGGCTGTGTGAGACAGAGATATAGTAAAGCAAAGTACATGCAGCGGAACAGTAGTGCTTATGTCATCCCTCCCTCGTTCCCTCTCTCCTTCCCTCCATCTCTCGCTCTTTATTTCTCTGTCCACTCTGGGACACAACATTTGCCAAATTAGGCAGAAAATATAATCCATTTGGAGGACTGCAGAAAAGAAGGAGGACGCGGAGTGATAAGAGCGTATAAGGAGAGAAATTTTCCATTAAAAATATTCAGCAGAGATTTATCGGCCGTACACTCTGTGTGTGTGTGTGTGTGTGTGTGTGTGTGTGTGTGTGTGTGTGTGTGTGTGTGTGTGTGTGTGTGTGTGTGTGTGTGTGTGTGTGTGTGTGTGTGTGTGTGTGTGTGTGTGTGTGTGTGTGTGTGTGTGTGTTGGAGGGAGGGAGGGAGGAAGCGATACCCTTCCCAGTGTCATTGAATCTGTTTAAGTAAAATAGCCTTTTGTCATGGACTAGTATCCTTACCACAATCATCATAATAACAGAGATGACTAATAATACTAGCAATGGACATTTTTTTTATGTGATCATAGTATCATCTCACATCATTCTCAAAACATAATCTGTCCAGTCATCCTGCTGAATGAGTTTGCAAAATGACCCACTGGTTTGTGATTCATTAATATACATACTATTCAAACATAAAATCCCTGTGAGGCCTGCTGTAACATCATGAGTGACAGAGCAGTTAGCTAACCAGGGCACACACACCTTCATTAGTGTACACTCTAACCTCTGGCTCTCTGGAGTGGATAAATATTTCATCTTCATGCGTACAACACGTAAATGTAGTTGACACATAACTCTAAATTACATCCCTGGTACATGTACAATACTCTGACCTACGAGCTACGACCCAGATTTGACCTTAACGAGATCGAACATGCATACACAAATCCTGCTTAACATAACTGATGGGAGAGAAGGTTGTGCAGACAGACAGACAGACAGACAGACAGACAGACAGACAGACAGACAGACAGACAGACAGACAGACAGACAGACAGACAGACAGACAGACAGACAGACAGACAGACAGATTAGATGTACAACTCAAATACTTTGACATATGTGAGTAGATTAGTATGGATTACTTTTGTCGCATCATTTGTAGACATCAATACTCACTAGCCAAATTAAGTTCTCAGTCATATACCCTTAAAAGTTGAGGGCAGCAAGGGTCTTCAAGGGTATCATATTATACCCTTGAAGTTTGAGTTCTGGAACATTAACAGAGTTACAGAACACTGAGAACTACATCACCCATGTATTACTACTCCAGGTAGACCAATAAAATGTGAGATGTTTATCTGTGCACTAAAGTCCATCTCACCCCGCCACACACTCCTGCTCTCCCCAGGAAGGGAAGGTTTGTTTATGATTGGGCTGTGAACTTCTAAAACACTAGGAAGGTCGCTTGTAAAAGCCACTCCTACAATGTACCTCACATTTCTCCTTTCCATCCAGAGAAGAGGATTTGGAGCTCGATAAATGAACAGTGATGTTGTTGACTAATGATTGGAGAGCAACATGTTGTTGTTTATTATCAGTGGTACGGATTAAGTACTTGAATATGTTTACCTCTGGAAGAACCGGAGGTAAATCTACCATAATGGTAAACAGTTTTATGATTACAGCACATATTTTGTTCAAGAGCAGCAGGAGAAAGCTAGGATCACATTGACTTGACTATGTATCCTCATCACATGCAGCCTACAATCATCCAAGCTCATTCCGAGCTACCAAGCTCATTTCTGCATAACCTCAGCCATTCTGCATTCAAACTGTACAACCTTCTCGTTGTCATAACCTTCAAAGATGGATTACAGCGTTTTGTTACAAGCTCTGATAAAACAACTGGAGCTATGTGATGATAGACAGATAGATGAATGCTGTCACTGGATGAACACTGTCACTCTTGTCTGAGAAACTGCCAGGGACAACTTTGCATTCAAACGCCAGGGAAAATACTGATACTCACTCACTTTTGTCTCACTCAATCTCTCACTTACTCTCTCTCTCTCTCTCCCACCCTCTCTTTCTTCCATCTTATTCTCTCTCCCACCCTCTCTCTCTCCTGAATGAATAAGTCACGAGTCGGGTTCATAGCATTTCTCTAATGAGTACGGCAGGAAGTGGCAAAGTGAGGGAATGAGAAAACGGATAAACGAGAGAGAAAAAGAGAGAATTAGATGGGAGACGTGGAGGAGGTTAGAAACACAGCCCCATAGTGTTTCCAGGAACTATAGTAAATTAATGGCTTGTGTTGACTCGGACTCTGAGGTACGGCATTGGAGATTCCACTACTAGCCCCTCACAAGACAAAGATCAAACAGCCTAGCAAGGCTCTGCAATCTAGAGCCGCTGCAATTCTGATTAAATTACCAAGAGAGAAAGTTGGGCAATTTCCTGTCACCTTCCAGCCTTAACATCATCTTCTCTGAATTGCCGTTATTATCTTTGTATATCTGAGTTATTTGATGGTTATTTCCTTCCAAATATATTTGCAGATCGTACAACGTGTTCTCAGTTCTCTGACTAGCCTAACATGTTCTTCTAAAGCTGGAAATCTAACAAAAGCGATCTTTGGCTTTTACAGTGGGGATCCAATTTATGATGAATCGATGCAACTAAAAACAACGATCATCATAGTAATCAACATCCACCACAAACAACTACCACCATGTCGATAATCAAGGGCCTTCATTACCATTACCATAACCATCATCTTTACAGACTTGATCATCATCTCAATTAGGAATCAGATTAATAATGGGCTCTGGTTTACTTATGGATATGATATCCCTCATTTGCATAGCCAAAGAAGCCAATGAGATGCAGTCTCAGGCTTTGGCAAAAGAAACACGCACATACACAAAGAGTTTGCAGACTGAACTACGTAAACCCTCCACCACTCCATTGTATGAATCCTCTCAGCACGTTGTGAAGTCAACTGCATGCAATATAGAGATTATCATCATTAGCACTTTTCCCACAGTGCACCTCTGGGGAATGGGACCTATGGGATCTATGTGATGGGAACAGCACACGTTGGAAGCATGTCAACGAGGATGACTCAATTATTCATTGTTATAGCTGATTTATATTTCTAGTATGTGCATGTTCAAGGGCTTGGCTCCAACAGGAAGCCAAAGGTAGCTTATATAATGCCTATTGAATACTCGATTAGTGTGTCTGTGACTCTCTTTCAAATCACCCTCACACACACTCAGCTTGCCTCTGAGAAACTACAGTAGTCTCAGGTATCCCGGAATATTTGGAATTGAAATGAGAGAGCGAGCGAGAGAGAGAGAGAGAGAGAGAGAGAGAGAGAGAGAGAGAGAGAGAGAGAGAGAGAGAGAGAGAGAGAGAGAGAGAGAGAGAAAAGCAGTTATCAAATCTCATTAGTGTTATAAAAATATGGGAAAGTTTGCAGCAGGCCTGACTTTGTGTGGAAGCGATTGGCTCAGCTGCTTTTTACTGATCAAAGGGAATCACTCATTTAGAATTTAAAAAACAGTACATTCTGTGTGCCGTGGCTCATCTAGAGTACAGGGCTTCACTTGGCATCAGCACACAAGAGGTAAAATAAATCTGTGTACAGTGTGTGTGCTCAACTAAGCAAAGAGTTTTCCCATGAATCATAACATTGCTTTTACTTTCCTTTAAGCAATTAGTCTACTCTAGAAGATATATTTATTTATTTTAGCTACGCTGGGAATGTAAGTGGATTTGATATGTTGGTTCTGTCAGAGACGTTTGGAGGGAAGGAGGGAGGGTATGTTATCACTACAACATGCCAAAGTGCATCCGTCATCTCCACCTGGCAAATGAAGGGCTCTTCAGTTCTGTTATTATTTTACTTGTTTCTCTGAGGGAGAAGAGAAAAGCCATTTTTGTTATTTTTTCCATGACACACATAATAACTTCTTGTTGGTATCGTATGAGAATGCAACAATAATTTCCAACTGCCGTTATAGTCTCATGAAAGGAGGGGGAGAAAGGGAGAGAGTAGGGGAGAGACGGAGAGCTCATCTGGGGAGAACAAAACAGGAGTGATAATAGTGAGAACCATCACAACCTCCCTCTCTCTATGGGCATCACAGGCCTTGTTCTGTCTACATAGAGTCATTTTAAACGGAGAAGAAAAGTGGCTTTTGAGAAAGGCAAAGACAGAATGGAGAACAAGCAATTTGCCTGCTCAATAAATGCCCTGTAATCTAGTGGCAGAGAAGAACGCCACGCTTCTCTGGCTCCCATTTCTCTCTCACTTTTCTCTCTCTATTTATCTTCTCCCCCCCTCTCCATCATTTTCAGTTCAGCAGAGAGTGAAACGGAGCTGTGTGATTCTGATGTTGTGTTCTGCTAGGTGGTGCTGGTTTTTAGGCCCTGCTGTTATTGGAACAATACAGGAACAGGATGTTTAGAATGACTGGCCGAGGGTTGCTGTCACCTGGTTGGCTGGTTGAAAATGGGAACATTTAATTTTTTAAACACATTCTACAACAAAATGTTTGTAATGCCATTAGTCTCTCTTTCAAATGCTATTTAAGAACAGGTGTATGGACCTTCTGTATGAGAAATACTTATTCTCACGTATCTCGCATACAGCTCCAACGTTTTGGCATGAGTGACCCATCACGTCTGTTTTTAAGCCTTGGAGAGGAAGATACAAAGCGCCTATCACACACAGCCAACAATGGCAAACCGTTCTCATCTATCTAGTCTATTAAGAACAATAGTAATGTTTCCGTAGGGATCTATATGACAAATAGACCCCTGAGAACACACCACAAAGGCACAAAAGACTATACAGGACACAGCCATTGTCTGAGGCTAGACTAAGCAATAGTTTCAAAGCGCTAGTAAAAACAGGTTTCATTAAATCAATGAAAAATATTTACGTAACCATTTAACTTCAATATAGAAGTTCAATGCTAAATCCGTCAACTGAACTTCCCAGCAAAACCTTGAATGACCTCTGATTCCTTTCTGTACCAATTAGATCATTGATGTCTTATCAGCCATAACCTTTCACTCTCCAATACCAGCCTCCTGTCACTACTTATCAGGGGTAAACATCTGGAGGCAGCTGCCCAGGCCTCTACTATTCTGTCCAGGGGTGCGTGTTATGTCTTCACACCACACTGCAGTGGCAGAGATACAAGAGCAGACTTGTATATAGTTCAGTTCGGGAGCAAGCCAATCACGCTCGACTATCTCTGTGCTGAGGTTGTGTCACCTGTCGTGTCCCATCATTTCTGGTTTCACCTCGCTACACTGTGTGTCACGCCCTGACCATAGAGAGCCTTTTTATTCTCTATTTTGGTTAGGTCGGGGTGTGACTAGGGTGGGTAATCTAGGTTGTTTTATTTCTATGTTGGCCTGGTATGGTTCCCAATCAGAGGCAGGTGTTTAGCGTTGTCTCTGATTGAGGATCATATTTAGGCAGCCATTTCACCACTGGTTTTTGTGGTATCTTGTTTTTGTGTTGTTGCCTGTGAGCACTCCAGAGCTTCACATATCGTTTGCTGTTTTTTTTATTGTTTTGTGCGTTTCACAAATAAAAAGATGTGGAACCCATATCACGCTGCGCCTTGGTCCGAATGTTATTTTGACGATCGTGACACTGTGGCTCCTCTTCCTGACAGAGGAGAGTGGAACCGAGCAGGGCAGTGACACATATCCCCTCAGGGGAGAACAGGAAGGAAGGCGACACAGTGAGAGACCTGAGGTTTCACGCCTAGTCAATGTGCTAGGTACAATAAAAAGCAGTTATCGAGGCCAGGGCATATGTTGGGTGTTAGTTTTTACTAGTTACTCCATTCAACAACCAAACACAGAAATGGGATACCAGAAAATTAGGATGTCTTGATCTGCAAATACAATTTGTGTTTGTTTATTAGACTAGGATCTGGTGTTAGTGTCTCTTACCTGGTATACATGGTAGGCGTTAGAAGCGCGTCCTTGCAGAAACACAGAGGGAATCCAGACATTGATGAGAGCACGGTGAGCCCTGGGGGAGAGGAATACACAGTAAGGGTTATAGATACTGTACTATTCATCGCAGGAAAGCTGTCATTCATCAAATATACTACGACATTAAAGAGAGGGTCTTCAATAGATTCAAGAATTCACTACTACTACGCTTATATGAAGATCACGTTGTCAGGAAGCATAAATCAGAACCTTGAAGCGCTACGATATTTGCCTGGCTACCCATCCATACCACTCCGGCCAAACGCCACGGCCACTAGCGTTTCTTCTCCACGATGAATGTATGGGGAAATCGACAGAGCAGCGGAATTCAATTCAGGATGAGTCGTCAGGCAAGCAGAGTATTAAACCATGAGAACTTTCACCTCAGGAAGGAAAACAAATGGCATAAAAAACTACATAAATACCTACATAAAAAACTCCAGGAGACCTTTCATTAGGGAAATGGAAAGAACGCAAAGGGAGATAAAATGTGAACCTCCTACCAGAGGATATTACTACCACCTTGCTGGAACACAGTGTTTCAGACACTCAGGGTGTGTTCAAAATCGCACACTATCCCTATATAGTACACTACTTTTGACCAGAGCCTTATGGGTACTGGTTAAAGGTAGTGGACTATATAGGGAATAGGCTACCATTTCAGGCACCCAGTAATAGTCAGGTGTTACAGCCCTCTAGTCCTCTACCCCTGTTCCTTGTGTTTAATGAGAGACATAACTGATTTAAACAGCACAGTGACACAGCCTCCCTCCCTCCTCCTCCCTCACAAAGGTTGCACAGTGTTCTCTTTTCACCGGCGCTAACGAGGACATGAGGAAAGTGGTCAAGTGGGTGACCACCTTGGTTCAACTCTGTTTTAAACCACTCCTCTCCTAATGAGACGACAAGGGTCATCCCTTGACCAGGAGAGCTAGTGTCAACAGGCTTTCTTTACAAATAGCCCCAAATAGCCCTCTACATTTTAGTCATTAGCGGATGCTCTTATCCAGAGCGACTTACAGTTTGCATTCATCTTAAGATAGCTGGGTGAGACAGCCACATGTCACAGTTGCACATTTTAAGTAAGTACCTTTTCCCTCAATAAAGTAGTTATCATAAAGTACTAGCCAGGTTCTATTAGCAGTTAGTACAACACCTGTAAATACACTGCATGTACAAAACATTAGGAACACTAGGAACACCTTCTGTACCCCCTTTTGCCCTCAGAACAGCCTCAATTATTGGGGGAATGGACTCTACAAGGTGTTGAAAGCATTCCACAGGGATGCTGGCCCATGTTGACTCCAATGCATCCCACGGTCATGTCAAGTTGGCTGGATGTCCTTTGGGTGGTGGACATTCAAATCAAATCAAGCTTTAATTATACAGCACATTTCAGACATGGAATGCAATGCAACGTGCTTCACAGGAAAATAACTAATAAAAACATTGAAAATAAAAGCTGAACTATTTACTACACAAGAAACATAAGACAAAAAACGAAACAACGGAAAAAACTGAACGACTAAAAAGCACGCTAAGGAAAAGCAAAGCTAAAAAGATGCACACAGGAACCTGTTGAGCGTGAAAAACCCAGCAGCGTTGCAGTTCTTGACACTCAAACCGGTGCACCTGGCACCTGATACCCCATTCAAAAGCACTTAAATCTTTTGTTTTGCCCATTCACCCTCTGAATAGCACACTTACACAATCCATGTCTCAATTGTCTCAAGGCTTAAAAATCCGTCTTTAACCTGTCTCCTCCAGTTCATATACACTGATTGAGATGGATTTAACAGGTGACATCAATAAGGGATCACTCAGTGTACACAGTAATGTATGTTTACAATATACAGAGTATATAGCTTACCATGAAAATGGTTTAGTGTCTTATGACTGGGGATCTACAGGGCTGGGGTTGTCCTCCCCTGATTTTAAAGACTGTCATTCTCACTCTATGTCACAGATTTTCAAACAGAGAGGTAGAGGTAGAGACCAGCAGCGATAGAGGAAGATAGATAGAGGAAGAAGGATATTTTCAGAGATCTGAAAATAGGTCTGAAAACGGTCACCTACCTTCCGTCACCTGAGGTGATAAAGATACACATGATAATGACAGAGCTGAGCCGTGGTGTCAGAGATACACATATACATATACAGTGCATGACTTTTTCCACATTTTGTTGTTACAGCCTTATTCTAAAATGTATTCAATCATTTTTTTTCCTTCATCAATCTACACACAATACCCCATAATGACAAAGCAAAAACAGGTTTTTAGACATTTTTGATAATTTATTAAATAAATTCTAACTGAAATATTACATTTACATAAGTATTCAGACCCTTTACTCAGTATTTTGTTGAAGCACCTTTGGCAGCACTTACAGCGTCAAGTCTTCTTGAGTATGATGCTACAAGCTTGGCACATCTGTATTTGGGGAGTTTCTCCCATTCTTCTCTGCAGATCCTCTCCAGAGATGTTTGAACGGCTTCAAGTCTGGGCTCTGGCTGGGACACTCAAGGACATTCAGAGATTTGTCCCGAAGCCACTCCTGCATTGTCTTGGCTGTGTGCTTAGGGTCGTTGTCCTGTTGGAAGGTGAACCTTCGCCCCAGTCTGAGGACCTGAGCACTCTGGAGCAGGTTTTCATCAAGGGTCTCTCTGTACTTTTCTCTGTTCATTATTGCCTCGATCCTGACTAGTCTCCCAGTCCCTGCTGCTGAAAAACATCCCCACAGCATGATGCTGCCACCACCATGCTTCACCGTAGGGATGGTGCCAGATTTCCTCCAGACGTGACGCTTGGCATTCAGGCCAAAGAGTTCGATCTTAGTTTCATCAGACTTGTTTCTCATGGTCTGCGAGTCTTTAGGTGCCTTTTGGCAAACTCCAAGCGGGCTGTCATGTGCCTTTTACTGAGGAGTGGCTTCCGTCTGGCCACTCGTTCCTTCTGTAAGGTTCTCCCATCTCCAGAGAGGAACTCTAGAGCACTGTCAGAGTGACCATCGTGTTCTTGGTCACCTCCCTGACCAAGGCCCTTCTCCTCCAATTGGGGTCTGAATACTTTCCGAACGCACTGTATATAGTAGAGATAGACAGACACTGCTCATGTGATAAGAGATATACTGTAGATGTAGATATGGGGAGATAGAAGGTGCTTACGTCTCAAAATCTGATAGGCTGGGGTCGTCAGAAGTCTGGCTCAGGTCACCAGGAACCTTTATTCAAAAGTAAGGAGAGGAAGATGGAGCGAGAGAGAGACGGAGCGAGAGAGAGAGCAAAATGTCACTGTTTATACAAAATGTCACTGCGTTACTATGTCAGCTACCTTTCATCCATTTCTACTTTACACAACCCTCTGTGTCTGAGCAGCAGGGTTGGGTAGATCCTGAGGGAGAGGGAGTCTTTCTGTGTGACCAGTGGAGCAGAGCACTGTGACATTACTGTACTCTGCCTCCCCATCCCATCACCACCACTCTCACATCAACGTACTGTACACACCAAAAAAACAATTGGAACTCATAGTGTAGTGCGTGACACCATAGGGCCTCTTGTTGTTGTTAATCCCTGGATAGGAGGGAGCGCCAGCGGCAGAAATGGACACTATTACCCAGCGTGGCTGTAAGGGATCCATTCCTATAATCTGTCTGCAACTTCTCCTCAAATCCCCCCACAGCCCAGGGACACATGCAGGGGTAATTCTTTGTGTGTGTGTGTGGCGGGGGCTGTGTTTATGTGTGTGTGGGTTTCAACAGCCTTTTGTCTTTCATTTTCAATGTGTGGACTGTCTATTAATAGAACAAAATGGTCTGGTGTAGAGAGGATGAAGTAGGGCTCTCACACCCCAGAGACAGGGCCACAGGGCTGGGATAGAGGGGGCCACATCTCCTCTACTCCCCTCCTGCTCCAGACCCAGGGACCAGAGAACCACACATACAGCTTGCCTGGTCAGCCAGCCAGTGTGCGGCCAAAGCTGGGCCGGCAGATGAGGGCTGGAGCTCTGGGATAAGAGGTAGCCTGGGGTAGTTGATTTGTTACCGAGTAGCCGGCAATCTCCCATGGGTGTGTGTGTGTGTGTGTGTGTGTGTGTGTGTGTGTGTGTGTGTGTGTGTGTGTGTGTGTGTGTGTGTGTGTGTGTGTGTGTGTGTGTGTGTGTGTGTGTATGCAGGCAATGTGTCTGTGTAGAGGGTAACTCACTGGTCCTCTGAGATCAATGAGTTCCTGTTTCATTTGGTTGATGAGGTGGTCCTTGGCCATCAGAGAACGGTACAGACGCTCATTGAACTCTATCAGCTCGCCATGCATCTCAGCCACCTAGTATAAACACACACACACACACCGGGTTAGTTACAGTCTGGAACACACACATGATCCTTGCAGCTGTATATGAACTGAAACAACAGACTCCAAGAACAAGTCAACAATGATACACAGTGGAACCGTAAGATTGACAGTTTGGCCAATCAGCTAATCGGATGCGCACACACATACACATGCACGCACGCACACACACAGGGTGGTTGAGTCCAGGCTGCTCACGACATCAGCTGTCAGTGTCCATAACAGACCTGGACAGGGTGATAGGTTTCTGCCATCAGCATGTCACAAACAGAGACAGCCAGATAGCTGTGACATGCATTCATTTGTCTGGGGACATCAGGTGTCAGGGTAGATTGAGGACAGGGACGTCTGGGTATGACCGGTGAATGATGTAATTTTTGACATGACTGTTGTCATCACTGACCATCACTGACACAGAGTATACCACCTCAAACACACTGGGTTAAAATAAGACATCATAGAGTCTCAATTTAAAGTGAGACAGAATGTTTTAGCCTGGTTCTTGGTTTTAACAGGAATGTTTGGGATGAAAACTACCAAGGAATTCACTTCAGTACCAGGCTAGTTTGAGAATGGTTATTTTAAGAAAGCTCTTTGTCTGTTATTATGAGGGAGAGATATAATTATAGTAGTTAAACAGCAAGGAATAATGAAGACAATTTATAGCACAAAGTTGAAAAATAACCTCTAGGAGAGGTGAGGAAACAAACTTTTCCTTTGTTATAGTTTTCCAGCTTGGCTATAATTATTTAGTTAGCTAACATTTCAACATTCACCTAGGTTTCTAGGTCACTATTAATAAATACAGTCATTTTTAACTTTCCAGACTTCAGATTAATGAATTCAAACACAGTGACCTCAGGATCAGGTAGAGAGAGTTGGGCATTAAAATGCAGAATTTGACATCTTTGAAGGCAGCACCATCAAAACACTCCTGCTTCCACTGCTTCTACTTTGAAATGCACTCAACATTCAACTTTCCCATCTCAGGAGTTAACCTGCAGCTTCCTTGAAGTTGTCTAACTCTACAGAGACCGGGAGAGACAACGGGCGTGTTGAATGATGTGAACACACCCACCCACACAAACACAGGTACGCACACACAGGTACAAACACGGACACACAAACACAGACGCGTGTGCATGTGCACGCTCACACGTGCACACACACACACGTGCGTGCACACACGACTCAGCTGGCATTTGGAGTACCAACAGCACTAGCGAGGCCCAACAGTGCCGCATCACCTTTGACAGCCTCCCTGTGGGGAACACTAAACAGCACAACAGAAAGGTTCACTGACGGCACATCGGATCATTCTGGAAAACTCAATCCATTCATCACCTCTATTTATTTGTGCCGTAACTTTCAAATAGGACATTAAAAAAAGAAATTAATTTGAAGCGTGAAGGAACCCAATTAATTCTCAGTGAGAGGGAGCTAATCAGTTTGTTATTCTGCGGCCGCGCGTGCTGATTTGCATATGTCATTTCAGTCAGTCACAGCCACTTGCTAACGCTCCCAATTCAGTTAAACAGTTTCAACCTCATTACTCACCATGCAGCGCTGGTCGGGAAGACAGGACCAAGTCACTGCATTCATTCATTCAATGTTTTGTTTAACTGGGTTTGAATTTAGAAAAGTTGTCCATTTTCTATTTCAGCTTTTCCATTAAAACTCTCAGAAATAACAATGCATCTTATTGAGAGCAGTTAGTTTTGGTGTATTGTAAGTTATTTAGGACCTACAAACTAACTTAACAGTAAAATCAGTTGTCAGTCTCTATTTGTGGGCCTTTGAGTTCTATATGGCACTGTTGTGATGCAGGTGATGCTGGCAGTTCCCTCCCTCCATCCCCCTTTCTCCCTTCCTCCCCTCCCTCTCTCTCTCTCCCTTCCTCCCCTCCCTCTCTCTCTCTCTCTCTCTCTCTCCCTAGGCTGACAGTAGTGTGAGGTGAGCAGCAGTTAGTGTGAGGCGAGCAGAGTTGTTGTGCTGAGCTGGGAGCCTGTACAGAGAAGTCCCAGCCTAAGCAGAAACGGCCACCATAGCTGACCTGCTATCTAACACAAGTAATTGGATGTGAAACGAGTCTGAAGAGAGAGAACAGAGAGAAGTGGAAAGAGGAGACGACAGGCTTAGCTTCCCCTCAGAGCGGTAGCATGAGAGGGGGGTGAATGTGTGTGGTTGAGAGGGGGATGGATGTGTGTGGTGGAGAGGGGGATGAATGTGTGTGGTTGAGAGGGGGATGGATGTGTGTGGTGGAGAGGGGGATGGATGTGTGTGGTGGAGAGGGGGATGGATGTGTGTGGTGGAGAGGGGGATGGATGTGTGTGGTGGAGAGGGGGATGGATGTGTGTGGTGGAGAGGGGGATGGATGTGTGTGGTGGAGAGGGGGATGAATGTGTGTGGTGGAGAGGGGGATGAATGTGTGTGGTGGAGAGGGGGATGGATGTGTGTGGTGGAGAGGGGGATGGATGTGTGTGGTGGAGAGGGGGATGGATGTGTGTGGTGGAGAGGGGGGTGGATGTGTGTGGTGGAGAGGGGGATGGATGTGTGTGGTGGAGAGGGGGATGGATGTGTGTGGTGGAGAGGGGGATGAATGTGTGTGGTGGAGAGGGGGATGGATGTGTGTGGTGGAGAGGGGGATGGATGTGTGTGGTGGAGAGGGGGATGGATGTGTGTGGTGGAGAGGGGGATGGATGTGTGTGGTGGAGAGGGGGATGGATGTGTGTGGTGGAGAGGGGGATGGATGTGTGTGGTGGAGAGGGGGATGGATGTGTGTGGTGGAGAGGGGGATGAATGTGTGTGGTGGAGAGGGGGATGGATGTGTGTGGTGGAGAGGGGGATGAATGTGTGTGGTGGAGAGGGGGATGGATGTGTGTGGTGGAGAGGGGGATGGATGTGTGTGGTGGAGAGGGGGGTGAATGTGTGTGGTGGAGAGGGGGATGGATGTGTGTGGTGGAGAGGGGGATGGATGTGTGTGGTGGAGAGGGGGGTGGATGTGTGTGGTGGAGAGGGGGATGGATGTGTGTGGTGGAGAGGGGGATGGATGTGTGTGGTGGAGAGGGGGATGAATGTGTGTGGTGGAGAGGGGGATGGATGTGTGTGGTGGAGAGGGGGATGAATGTGTGTGGTGGAGAGGGGGATGGATGTGTGTGGTGGAGAGGGGGATGAATGTGTGTGGTGGAGAGGGGGATGGATGTGTGTGGTTGAGAGGGGGATGAATGTGTGTGGTAGAGAGGGGGATGAATGTGTGTGGTGGAGAGTCTCCACAAACAGGAAGTGACATGAGCAGGGAGACGGGTGGTGGGGAAGGAGGAGGGGCGGGTAGAGGACTAAGCTGTCCACTCAGATTGGCACGCATGCAAGCACACACACAGGCACGCGCACGCACATGCACACCCAAATTGGCAATTTGTTGAGCATTATTTAGTCCATCCATCTCTTCCATTTTTAAGATCAATATAGGAATGGCTACAGTGGAACATGTTTCCAGGCTGCTATTATTGTGAGTCTATTGTGAGTCTTTTCTAAATTGAACAGAAATAAAGCCTGTTAGTAATTGCTGTGGTGTTTCTGCTGTTGGATAATTAATGAGAGAACAGATCAAAAGGAAGATCCAGAGATCCCACAGGAGTCCCCGACCCATATCTCACTGTTATATACACGCGCACACACACACACACACACACACACACACACACACACACACACACACACACACACACACACACACACACACACACACACACACACACACACACACCCTCAAACACCCTAATCTCATTGTAGAACAAACACCCTCAAACACATATCCATCTCTCCTCCACAAAAAGACTACTACATCCCATAATAGTATCTTACAATATTAAACTATCTCATATCACACCTCTGAACTTGGTTATAAAGAATTGCGGTTATACATGTGGTTATTACATATTCCTAATGAAAGCAAATCTCCTATACTTTCCAACTATTTCACTGTGGCCACCAGTAAAACCCATTGTCAATAGCAACAGCCAACAGTACTAGCCAAGATGCTGTAGTCTAAACATCTGCATGTTTCCATGACTTCAGAGAGAAGATAAACAGGCAAACCAGATAGTAGCATAATGTGGAGGACAAAAGAAAAATGTACACTGTATGCCAGTACATTTAAATAAAGTTGTCACAGGGTTGAACTAAGATTTAAAGTGAAAACGGCAGTACCCGTCTCAGCATGTTTAGGAAAGCCCTATTGAGACTGACAGGCAAGCAAATGAACGCATCATTAAGTAAACACAATACAAAAGACATAGATAAATGCATAAATAAGTGAAATGACAGTTTTCCCCAAACACAAACAGAATTATTTCTTATTAAAGAAATATAAAACACTTATGAATAATTGACTGCAACCTCATTAAAATAGAGGCGGGCGGTGTTCCCGGGGTTTGCTGATGTCATTGTCTCTCAGCACAGAGTGCCACACCGTTGGTTGGTCATTAGTTAACCAGCATGCCAAGAACTCCCAGAACCACCCACTCCCTGGCTCTGTCTCTGAGTGACTGCATCATCGTCATGTGTAAAAACAGAGTTGGAACTGTGCATCAGCTGCCTACAAACTCCATGACTGTTTGAATACTTTAGAAATCCCTTCTTGAAGTAATCACAGTGATTTGACCAGGCTGGATTGGTGATAGCAATCCCCTTCACTGATCTGTGATGACTGGGTAGATAGTTTTAAGTTGTATTAGTCGTATGTACAGGATACACATGGTATACAACTTCCAACAAAATTATTACTTGCAGGTTCCTTCTCGATAATGCAACAACGAGAAATAACAAAAGATAAGAATACAAACGCAAAGTAAACGGCTCAGTAGAATAGAATAAACATTTGAGCTCTGACTAGTTGCTGCCATATGCATAGAAATCCACGACCTCTCCATCAGCTCCATGAAAGGGAGTGAATGAGGGTAGATGGGAGAAAGCTACATTCTGGAATGAAATGCAGCCATCTCAGCTGCCTAAGTACTGGTAAGGGTAAGACTGCGCCAGCCAGTAGTACCCACCTCTATGAGTTTGCGTTCATAGCTGGCAGCCAGCTCCTCAACATCACCCATAGACCTGCTCTGAGGGGCCAGAGTAGGATCATCACAGTTCCTCACCATGGGGAGAGCTGGAGAGAGAGGGGGGAGAGAGAGGGGGGAGAGAGAGGCAAACAATTACTTTGGGAATAATAATAATTTGATGGGTGTTTATATTTGTCCTGTTTCACACATGTACAATTGTGTATGATATGCATGTGTGAAATGGAAATGTGTTTTTTGCACAAATTCTAACGCCCTCTGAGACATCCCCGGAAAGAGGGGTCCCGGCCAGGGTCTGCCATTAACAACAGTGACCCAGGAGCAATTAGGATTAAGTGCCTTGCTCAAGGGCACATCAACTTTTTTTCAACATGTCGGCTCGGGGGTTCGAGCGAGCTACCTTCTGGTTCCTGGCTAAACGCTCTAACCACTATGCTACCTGCCTCCCAACATAATGAGTCATATTAATAATAAGAAGTGTTTGATATGCCTGGGGCAACAATAAACAAACACACACACACACTATTATCACTGGATTATTATGCAGAGGAGTATTGTCTTGTCGGTAGTTAAAGTAAAAGCCAACAACTGTTTGATGGGCCGTTTTTTTTCACGCAGCTCTAATTGTCTGTTGGAGGCATGGGTCAGAGAGCAGAGCGGTTACTTCCTGGAAAGCTTTAAAACAGCATCCTCTCTAAGGTACTAAACCCGCTGTATGTACCAGGGGAAGTAAACAAGTAAACATTGTTGTTATGACAACCATTTTCTCTAATTACTGTCTTTTTGCACCGAGATTCACATAAAAAAAAGATTGTTTCTCAAAACTTCAGACTATTGTATCAAATTGACACACTGCTTGGCTCTCCCCACATACTCCTAAAACTGTGGTTCATCACTACTAGTTCTAGCTGGCTAACGTCATCAATATGGGCCTACAGCGGTTCCACGTCAGCTATAAACATGGTGTAATCTAGTTACAGGAGGGAGAACAACAGAAGTTAGACTAGAGGGACTTGGAGGAGCGGTGGCTCCTACAGGGAGAGATGGATCGTTTCTCCCTTAACACCTTTATATATAAGGTCCCACATTAGGTTAGATAACACAAACACACACAAAAATTATGGCAGAACACACACACACACACACACACACACACACACACACACACACACACACACACACACACACACACACACACACACACACACACACACACACACACACACACACGTGTGCCCAATACACAAACAAACATCTCAGAAAGTAGAGCACGTGTGCCCAATACACAAACAAACATCTCAGAAAATAGAGAATAATAACCCACTTAAAATAACAGATGTGGGTTTTGGTTGAATTTGAAGAGAAACTGTCCAAATCTCTCAGTCCTTATAGTGATAAAGGGCAGTGTGTGTCTGGTCTCGCAGGGGCAGATATTGATTTAGGAAGATGATTGCTGGTCCAGAGGAGACAAAAGCACAGCCTGCTGCTGAGAATCTGAGTGATACAGCCCTATCAGAGGACGACGAGGAGGACAAAGTCAATCAACCCTTTCAACACACATCTCCCCAGTCTACACACACCTCCCCAGTCTACACACATCTCCCCAGTCTACACACACCTCCCCAGTCTACACACATCTCCCCAGTCTACACACACCTCCCCAGTCTACACACATCTCCCCAGTCTACACACAACTCCCCAGTCTACACACATCTCCCCAGTCTACACACATCTCCCCAGTCTACACACACCTCCCCAGTCTACACACACCTCCCCAGTCTACACACATCTCCCCAGTCTACACACATCTCCCCAGTCTACACACACCTCCCCAGTCTACACACACCTCCCCAGTCTACACACACCTCCCCAGTCTACACACACCTCCCCAGTCTACACACACCTCCTGAGTCTACACCAGTTTACACCAATGCAGGATGCGCAGACTAGTAGTACAAAGTTGGGCTAGAACAGCAAGAAAGTTTAAAAATATCATCCCCCCTACACACACACACACACACACACACACACACACACACACACACACACACACACACACACACACACACACACACACACACACACACACACACACACACACACACACACACACACACACACACACACACACACACACACACACACACACAATCGTAGAGAAGATTTGCCACCCAGTCATCCAGAGAGAGTCAACAGGCGTGATAGGGTCATTATCACCCCAGCCAGCAGCACACAGCTCTCTGCCACAGCAATCCTAAGGCTTATCTTTCACTACCAATAGCCTGTATATCCCCTCACACACATACACACACAGACTGCCTTTGTCAGTAAAACTGCTGACAGTACATTCCCAAGTTACCTCAGCTCAGAGTTTCTCTTTCACTTGGATTTCTGTTCCCTGTCACGGCAATAGGGTCTTAATAATAAAACACCGAAGACATAGTGAATGGCTAAGTGTACGTGCGTGTGTACACTGTAAACACTTATTTGGCCTTTTAGTTGTTTCAGCTCATTTTCCAAAGTCAACTTAACTGAAACATACTGAAATGGGTCATTGTTAAAAAAGATTTGTTGAGTCAACATAAAAGTGTGTTATCCTGCTGCCTTGAAATTTGAAATCAAGTCTAATCTGGATTCCGTGTTGAGTTAACTTAATCTTAAAGTTACTTCAATTTAGTATAGTGAACTTCATACTTTTAGTCAAATCAATATGCTTCAACTAATGCTTTAAGTTGTGCTTACAAAGATACACTGTACGCAATTGCTGTACATTTTATGATACTGTTAAAATTATAATTTTATGGTAAATAAATAGTGTATTACTGTTTTGCTGTATATTTACAGTCAATCGCAATGCAATTGGATACTTTTTGGATTGTCCTGTAAACTCTCATCACGCCTCACTTGCAATTACAGTTATTCGTATAGGATACTTCAGATGTGCTTATGGAACGCATGTTTATTTTTTTACAGTAAATATCAAACTTACTGTATTTTTACAACTGAATTCGTTATTGCTGTAAAATGACAGTATGCAACTGTATTCTGATTACAGTATACTTGTTAATTATGATATTTTCTGTATTTTAACAGCAACTCAGTAGCAAGTCAGCTATTTTAATTTTACAGGATAAGTACACTATATACAAAAGGTATGTGGACACCCCTTCAAATTAGTGTATTTGGCTATTTCAGCCACACCCACTGCTGACAGGTGAATAAAATCGAGCACACAGCCTTTCCAACAAGTCAGTTCATAAAATTTCTGCCATGCTAGAGCTGCCATGGTCAACTGTAAGTGTTGTTATTGTGAAGTGGAAACGTCTAGGGGCAACAACGGCTCAGCCGTGAAGAGGAAGGCCACAAAAGCTCAAAGAATGGGATCGCCAAGTGCTGAAGTGTGTAAAAATTGTCTGTTCTTGGTTGCAACACTCACTACCAAGTTCCAAACTACCTCTGGAAGCAACATCAGCACAATAACTGTTTGTCGGGCGCTTCATGAAATGGGTTTCCATGGCTGAGCAGCCGCACACAAGCCTAAGATCACCATGAGCATATGCCAAGCTTTGGCTGGAGCAGTGTAAAGCTCACCACCATTGGACTCAAGCAGTGGAAACACGTTCTCTGGAGTGATAACGCACACTTCACCATCTAGCAGTCCGACGGACGAATCTGGGTTTGGCGGATGCCAGGAGAACGCTATCTGCCCCAATGCATTGTGACAACCGTAATGTTTGGTGGAGGAGGAATAATGGTCTGGGGCTGTTTTTCATACAAAATACCCCATAATGACAAAGCTGGCGGCCCGGCCAAACTGAGCAATCGGGGGAGAAGGGTCTTGGGAGGTGACCAAGACCCAATATTCACTGGGACAGAGCTCCAGAGTTCCTCTGTGGAGATGGGAGAACCTTCCAGAAGGACAACCATCTCTGCAGCACTCCACCAATCAGGCGGAGTGGCAAGATGGAAGCTACTCCTCAGTAAAAGGAACATGACAGCCCGCTTGGAGTTTGCCAAAAGGCACCTAAAGTCTCTCAGATCATGAGAAACAAGATTCTCTGGTCTGATGAAACTAAGATTGAACTCTTTGGCCTGAATGCCAAGCGTCACGTCTGGAGGAAACCTGGCACCATTCCTACGGTGAAGCATGGTGGTGGCAGAATCATGATGTGGGGATGTTTTTCAGCGGCAGGGACTGGGAGACTAGTCAGGATCGAGGGAAAGATGAACGGAGCAAAGTACAGAGAGATCCTTGATAAAAACCTACTCCAGAGCTCTCAGGACCTCAGACTGGGGTGAACGTTCACCTTCCAACAGGACAACGACCCTAAGCACACAGCCAAGACAACGCAGGAGTGGCTTCGGGACAATTCTCTGAATGTCCTTGAGTGGCCCAGCCAGAGCCCGGACTTGAAACCGATTGAACATCTCTGGAGAAAGCTGAAAATAGCTGTGCAACAACGCTCCCCATCCAACCTGACAGAGCTTGAGAGAATCTGCAGAGAAGAATGGGAAAACCTCCCCAAATACAGGTGTGCCAAGTTTATAGTGTCATACCCAAGAAGACTCGAGGCTGTAATCGCTGCCAAAGGTGCTTCAACAAAGTACTTAAAGGGTCTGAATACTTATGTAAATGTGATATTTCCGTTTTACATTTGTAATACATTTGCACAATTAAAAAAATAAAAACGTTTTTGCTTTGTCATTATGGGGTATTGTGTGTAGATTTATGAGGTTATTATTATTTTTTATCCGTTTAAGAATAAGGCTGTAACATGACATATGGAAAAAAGCAAGGGGTCTGAATACTTTCCGAATGCACTGTACATATTTATAACCAAGAACATACAGTATATCCACACAATCTCAAAAATAATGGTACAGTTAAGGTACACTGTTGTTGCCTGGGGTACAAATATATCAAATGTATACAGATAACCTAGTATAATGGTACATTCCTACACAATATTTTTAATAAGGTACAATCGTCAATGAGCTTTGAAATGTAGGTGGGGCTTTTGGGGGCGGGGTGCTCATTAACATACTTTGGGGCACAGTCTAAAATATGTTGTATTTGTGCCAACAGTTAGTGGAAGTTGAGGCTGTGAATTCAAATCCCAGGTAGGGCTGAGTACCAAATGTTCTCACAGCAGAGAATGATTTCCTTGTGAAGTGTTTTTACAAGTTATCATCACAAAGCTTCTATGAAATGACAGTAATTTACTGTCAGATAGTTGGCTGTAAAATGCACAGTAACCTCTTTAAAGTGCAACTCTTTGTCACCAACTCTTACAAAGATTGCAGGACTGCAAGTGAACAAAAGAGGTGCTCAACCTTCATCAACATAACCATAAACCACTTAAACTGATACAATGCTCTCACTTACAGTTGGTACAAGTACAACATATTTTAAGTGTACCTAAACACTGCTATATTTATGTTGGTGTTGTCAGAGAATTGTAATCCTTGCCAATCAATTTGTGGCCATCTCTGTCATGGCCACAGACCTGATGATGTGGAAGGAAATACAGGTCTCTGGCATCCAAGAGGTTCAAATTGTAGGTGAGTCCCAAATAATCCGACTATAGCAGCAAACTGCCTAAATACAGCTGTAAAAAATTATAGTAACTTGTTGTATATTTACCGTATTTTCACTCCAACCAGTAGCCGGTAGTGTACCGTAAAATAACAATTTTAACAGTGAAGTTCACTTCACAAGTCACCAAATCCACATGTGTCAGTTCAACTAGGTTGAAGTAACTTTAGAGGAAGTTAACTCAGCAAAGAAATCCAGATTGGACCTTAAAGCAGCGTGTGCGCATGCACAGACGTTACAAACTCTATGAAGTTGGGAAGGCAGCTAGTCTGTAAGAACTGACTTAACTGAGCAGAAATATTGAGCAGCTGCCTGTCTGCAACAGTGTGTCTGCGAGGCCATGTGTGAGTGTGTGTGAGACAAGTGTTATGGCCCTGAGAGAGGTTGGTTCTTAAATAGTGAGAGAATGGCAACAGAGACATTTGTTCTTAAATAGTGAGAGAATTTCAACAGAGACATTTGTTCTTAAATAGTGAGAGAATTTCAACAGAGACATTTGTTCTTAAATAGTGAGAGAATTTCAACAGAGACTTTTGTTCTTAAATAGTGAGAGAATTTCAACAGAGACATTTGTTCTTAAATAGTGAGAGAATTTCAACAGAGACTTTTGTTCTTAAATAGTGAGAGAATTTCAACAGAGACTTTTGTTCTTAAATAGTGAGAGAATTTCAACAGAGACATTTGTTCTTAAATAGTGAGAGAATTTCAACAGAGACATTTGTTCTTAAATAGTGAGAGAATTTCAACAGAGACTTTTGTTCTTAAATAGTGAGAGAATGGAAAGAACAGAAGGAGCAGGACTTCCATCATACAAACAGAACCCCTAATATGGAGGAGAGTTCCAAACTAAACAGGAACTCACAGCTGTGTGTGTGTGTGTGTGTGTGTGTGTGTGTGTGTGTGTGTGTGTGTGTGTGTGTGTGTGTGTGTGTGTGTGTGTGTGTGTGTGTGTGTGTGTGTGAGAGTGTGAGAGTGTGTTATGTACGTCCGTGTGTGTCTATCTGTCCGTAGGTGTGTGTGTGTGTGTGTTACGTATGTACATGAGTGTTTGTGTGGCGTGCCGTGTGTATGTAAGGCTTCCCAGGAAAGGCTCTTTAGCTGTGATTCCTCCTGCTCAGCTGTAAGTGTTAAACAGGGGAAGCCGTCTAAATAATATATAAATAATATTCGCATCCAGTCTTTTTCACAACAAGCCCTTTTTTATGTGCAATGAAGTGGAGACTAACATGTAGGTCACAGCCATCAGAAATCCCTTTTCTCTTGAAAATGTTTCACTTTCACAGTGGGTGTACTGAAGCATGGTACAATGTATTACTACAGTCTCAGCGGCAATTTATACATGTTCTCTAAGAATCCCTCAATAAGACTATTGAGTGGCCGATAAAGGTTCCTGAAGGTTTAGTGCAGAAAGACAAGGACAAACCTACACACACATATATATAGAACCATAACAGAAGCAACTAGACATGACATACTTCGCAGATCCACAAGGGAGAAGGCAGGAGAGGTTAATTAAAATGTGGTAATCAAAGCAATCTCCTTTCATAGTCCCATCACACACTGTCTGTTGCTTCCTGTATCTCTCCTCCAGACAACAGTGTGTGTGTGCGGGTGTGTGTTTGTTTTATCGGTCCATCGGAGTGAGACTGTGTCTGCACTGATGGCCAAAAATTACACGATCCACAGGCGTGAAATCGCACACCAAACACTTCACACCGCAAACACACCTCACCAACTAAAACAGGACAAAAAGTCCACTTAGACTTTTTCCTTCTCTGTTAAAACAACAACAACCCGTGGAAAAGATCATTTAACATGATCTGATGAGAGCAATCAAAGTGTTTGGACGTGGCTGACCAGTGCATACTGATGAGTTATGTCAGTTGGTACACAGGCAGCACACACACCTCTAGGTGACACTGGATTTCTAATTGTTCAGTTAAAACAAGAGTCCAGATCATAGCTAAGCGTCACCCGGACTATTTTCATTGACCCCCCCCTTTGTTTTTACACTGCTGCTACTCGCTGTTTATGCATAGTCACATTACAAATTACCTCGACTAACCTGCACATTGACTCGGTACCGGTACCCCCTGTATATAGCCTCATTATTGTTATGTCATTTAAAAAAAATGTTTACTTTAGTTTATTTAGTAAATATTTTCTTAACTCTACTTCTTGAACTGCATTGTTGGTTAACTTCTTGTGGCTGCAGGGGCAGTATTGAGTAGCTTGGATGAAAAGGTGCCCAGAGGTGCCCAGAGTAAACTGCCAGCTCCTCAGTCCAAGTTGCTAATATATGCATATTATTATTAGTATTGGATAGAAAACACTCTGAAGTTTCTAAAACTGTTTGAATGATGTCTGTGAGTATAACAGAACTCATATGGCAGGCAAAAACCTGAGAAAAAAAATCAACCAGGAAGTGGGAAATCTGAGGTTTGTAGGTTTTCAACTCATCGCCTATCGAATACACAGTGGGATATGGGTCAGTTTGCACATCCTACTGCTTCCACTAGATGTCAACAGTCTGTAGAACCTTGTCTGATGCTTCTACTGTGAAGTGGGGCCGAAGGAGACGGGAATGAGTAAGGTCTACCATGACCTGACCATGCTCTGACCATGCGCGTTCACATGAGAGGGAGCTCTGTTCCATCGCACTTCTGAAGACAATGGAATTCTACGGTTGGAACGTTACTGAATATTTATGTTAAATACATCCTAAAGATTGATTAAATACATCGTTTGACATGTTTCTACTGACTGTTACGTAACTTTTTGACATTTCGTCTGCTTTTAGTGAACGGGCTTCCTGACTTTGGATTTGTTTACCAAACACACTAACAAAAATAGCTATTTGGACATAAATGATGGACATTACCGAACAAAACGAACATTTCTTGTGGAAGTGGGAGTCCTGGGAGTGCATTCCGACGAAGATCAGCAAAGGTATGTGAAGATTTATAATGCTATTTATAACTTTTGTTGACTCCACAATTTGGCGGGTAACTGTATGGCTTCCTTTTGTGGCTGAACGCGGTTCTCAGATTATTGAATATTGTGCTTTTGCCGTAAAGCTTTTTTGAAATCTGACACAGCGGTTGCATTAAGAACAAGTGTATCTTTAATTCTATGTAAAACATTAATCTTTCATCAAAGTTTATGAGTATTTCTGTTATTTGATGTGGCTCTCTGCAATTTCTCCGGATATTTTGGAGGCATTTCTGAACACCAATGTAAACTGAGGTTTTTGGATATAAATATCAAATCAAATCAAATCAAATTTTATTAGTCACATACACATGGTTAGCAGATGTTAATGCGAGTGTAGCGAAATGCTTGTGCTTCTAGTTCCGACAATGCAGTAATAACAACAAGTAATCTAACCTAACAATTCCAACACTACTACCTTATACACACAA